>NC_141226.1:12342500-12882500 GCF_054856515.1 Filicampus tigris
GAGTGACGTCCCTACTTTCAACTAACAAATTACGCCCTTGCGTCTTGATGCAGCTTTGACCTCTTTTAGCAATTTCATTGTTGACGGTAGCTTGTTTATTCCGGCGTGCACTTCAAACGGCTGCCATGTGCTTGTTATGACGACATTAAGATGTGCATGCCGCACCCTCGCCAGGTATGAGCAGATGAAAGCCGACTGCGGTTGTCACATCTGGGCCATGACGGCGTTTCCCACAGTTCACTTCCAGTGTTTGCCGGGGAGCTGGTCCAACCTGAGCTCCTGGCAGGCCTCGCTGATTTTTGCGCCGCCGCCGCCGTCTTATTTGGATTCGTACGCTCTGTTCTTGTCTTTCTTTTGCAGGGAGCTGCTGTGTCAACACATTATCACTCCTCTAATTCATTCAAGCCTCTGTTGTCCCGTTGGCTTTGAGCGACCGCTCAAGGCAGATGGCCGATTCACTCTGAGATAACTTTTCACCTCTCAGACCATTTTGAACCGCATTGCTAAGCAACACCGAGGAAATGACACTGCTACAATGTAAAGTTGGCAGTTTACAGCTTATATACTGAAAAGCGTAAATTTACTGCCCTCGCAAAATGACTCAACACACAGCTATTAATGTCAAAACCGCAGGCAACAAAAGTGAGTGCACCCCTAACTGTAAATGTAGATTTCACAATTTTTGATAATATTTTCTAGGATTCTCCATGAAAATGTGGGTGCGAGGTCTGTATTTTTTTGTTTTGTTTTTTACATGCAGCTTTAATTATACTTTTTCCTGCTTTTGGGGGGGACTTAAGATGCATGAAAAGCCACTTCATTTTGCAATGTGCAAAGTATGCATTTTTAGGGGTCCCTGAAACGTACTCAGCCGTGTTCCCTGGAAAGCTTGAAAACATATTTTTGTCTCCGGCACCGTTGTCGCCGAATGACGCAAAATTGGGTTGCCACATTTATCATAAGCGGACTCATGAAAAAGTCCCATGGACACATGCACGAAATTCAGCGAAAAGGGAGCAATTTATTTTGAAGCTCCAATGGTTGGGTAAATTCCAGGGTGAGTACTTTGAACTCCAACTAGGTAATATAGCCAAAACGAGCCCGATTGTAGCATCTGTTTTTGACAGATGGGCTAAATAAACTACATGTTACTTTCTCAGATGAGTGAAAGTGTGGAGGCGTAACACCTGTTGTAGATGACTAGTTTAAACGTTTTTTTATGTGTGTCACCGCCTCACTTCTTGCTGTCATTTCATTTACCGGTAGTTTTAAATTTCACTTTCTCTTGACATAAATAGTAAGATACGGAAGCAGTATTTGCGGTATTTCAAGTTGTTTTCTTTTTTTCTTTGCTCTCAGTGTTCCTGATGGCATCCCTGGTTTCCTCCCGGGTCCAGGCATGACAGTCACCCCCACCCAAAACAAAGCTCAGCCCGGTTCATCCTCGTATAAGGACACTACAACAAGCTTCAGGTGCGCCGGCAACAGCAACTCTGATCAACTGGTTTCTCCTCATACTTCACACTCACATTTCACATCGCACACAAACCGCTAAAGAAACAACCGTAAATGAATTTGGGGAAGTGCTAAGCTAGGTTATGTGTGAGCAGCCTTTTTCAAAATGAGGCAGATCATCTCCTTTTGAGTTCAGCAATGTTTCCACTCCAAACATTTTTCACCCCCCACAAATAGATCCGGTCCAGCACGGATGGATGAGGCGGATGGCCTGCGGGGGAGGCCCGTCGTGGAGGATGCCATTTCCTTGGCAGAGCCCATCAATCTTGAAGGTCAGCTCCTCTTTGGCACTGGGAAGACAAAGTGGCTTTTTTTCTCAACACTGTCTTTTGACGGGGAAAATTTACTTGTTGGATGTGGAAAACTTTTTACTTTTTAATTGTGTACATGACTTTACTATTTTTAATTTATTTCATTTTTTGGACTAATTTATGTCATTTAATTTAACTATCATTTCTATTCACTTGATTTTTGAAATAATATCATTTTAATTGATTTTAGAAAGCAGTCCACATTTGATTTTGATTTATTGGATCAAATATTACTTGATCAAATACAGTATGAATACAATATTACAAGGCGATGTTGGAGGGATGTTAAGCTATACTGTATAAGGGTAAAATAATACAACCTGATTAAAATGTTCTAAACTCCAGTGCGCTGGTCTGAGCTGTGAAACGCCAGTAATCCTGTAATATTTTTGACAAAGTTAAAAATGTGAATTTCTGTAGGTGGGCACCACTGCTATGGGCTTTTCTAATGTTTTTCATTTTTTTTGTGTGTGTTTTTTTTTTAACCTTTAATTGCATTTGTGATCCTCTTAGTGTTCATTCTATTGTCTAAAAATGGGCATGGATGCACAATTTGTAGTGGTTCAGAATCCCAGGCTGTGACCGAACCTCTGATCTGAGGATTAAATTACGACAAACTGTCCTTGCGTCTTTTATCGTTTGGGATGTTGTCAACATTATCGATGTAAAAATAAAATAAAATAAGGTTTTAAAAAAATGCATGAAAATTTTGCAATGTCAAAAAAAACATTTGTGTCAAAAAAACATCGAACCTTGACACTTACTCTCTCTCGATAGATAGGTCGATGGATCGGTGCAACGATACGTAAAATTCACAGTTCAGCTCAAGTACAATTTGTTTGAAAACGCATGTCATTTTAAATACAGTATATTGCCGCCCCAGTGAGTGTACGCCTGTATCCTCCAGATGGTCATTATTCTCTGCTGCGAGGCGGGCTGGAGTGCGACAGTCGGAGCCTGGAAGCCGAGTCCTGGAGCATGGCAGCCGATCCGGACTACCTGAGAAGTCTGGACCGAGAGGCCATCAAAAGACAGGATGTCATCTACGGTGCGCCTAACATCCTAACACCGTACCACCCCAAGTCTCAACAGGGAATACACGTAATGGATGTGCTGTTCTAGAAGCGGTGGCCGCAGTGCTACTTATCTTTTCACCACTTACGATAATTGCAATTTTCATGAAGGCGACGGTGCTTTTAATTATAGTAATTACAGTATGTCAAATGTTTTCTTAAACTCACATAGCCTCTGATTACAAAAATCAGAGTTTCACATTATCGTGTTGTGTCGAATGCCCCAGGCTTAAGAGTGTTATTATTTTTTGCAGGATAAGAAGTTGTATTCGTTTTCAAGGAAATGAGAAAAAAAAGTAATAGTACAGGAATTGTCACTTTTGTTTTAAAAGAAAATTGGAATTGGAAATTATAAAAGTTGCATTTTATTGGTGAGTAAAGTAAAGTCATCTTTTCAAGAAAAAAAGTTATTCTATTATGAGAATTTCTTACAAACTCAGTGCTCCAGGCTGCCCCTAAATGTTGACCTTTTGCTCCTAATATCCTTCCTATTTCAGTGTGAATTATTATTTTTCCAGAGTTGATGCAGACAGAGATGCACCACGTGCGCACGTTGAAGATCCTGCGGCACGTCTACATGCACGAGTTGCAGCAGTCCCTGCTGCTGGACGATGACAAAGTGGGCACGCTGTTCCCCGGCGTGGATGCCCTGCTCACACTGCACCAGCACTTCCTGGACTGCCTCAAGGTGCGCCAAAGCCAGAGTCAAGAAGAGGGCAGTCCCAACGGCTACCAGATCACGGAGCTGGGAGATATACTCATCTCACAGGTAGAACAGACACTGGAATGTGTTGGAAAATGTTTTTTTTTTGTTTTTTTTAAACGATAAATACAGATTTCAACTGTATTTAATCGTGTAATATTTTAGGGGAATGAAACGCATGTCATGTTGACAAAATGTGTGTTTCCGAACAACATTTGATTGAAATAAAACACATTTCATTTACAATTGAGAGACATAACGCCGTTATCAATTTATCATGTATCGGTGAGTACTCAAATGTGAGTACTCGTACTCAGTCCAAAAAATGTTTTATCCAGGTATCCCTAGAAAAAGTGTCAATGACTGTGTTTTTTATTTTTTTGTGTGTTTTCTTTTAATGTTTTTAATTTTTCATTTGCTGTCGTCAACACGATTAGGGAATAGGAAATTTGCGTGCCAGTCCAAGCTCTATTGTTCTTGGTCAATGTTTTTGTAAAATAAATTTCCCTCAAAAATGCAACTTATGCTCTAGAGGGATTTTTTTGTCTTCATCATCATTCATTTTTTGAGCGATTCGACTTATACTCCACAGCCATTTATAGTCTGAAAAATATGGCAATTGGAGATCGAAAAAATACCAAAGAATGCGTTTTATTTTATTCAGCCTTTATATATTTTTGGATGATAGTTTAAAAATCATATTAAATGGGGAAAAAACAAGGAATTTGTTTTTATCCACATATAGTGTGTATATATATATATATATATATATATATATATATATATATATATATATATATAGTACATCATTTTCCTCGGCAAATCTTACTCAACAATTTATGTACTTCTTTAGACAGCAGATGAGACAGGATAAACAACATAGAAAATGTACGTACGGAAGGCTTACCTTTGTGTCTTTGTGCTTTTGGGGGGCTGTGGTAGTTTTCTGGCTTGGTGGGTGAAAAAATGAAGGAGTGGTACAGCGTTTTCTGCAGCCATCACACCGAAGCTGTCAGCTTGTATAAGGAGCAGCTGCAGAGCAACAAGAAGATTCAAAGCCTGGTGAAGGTATGTGAGACACTAACTCTTGGCCCAGCGCTGAAACCTGAGAGGCAGCAGCGTTAGTTTTCTGACGTATCCGGACTGGGATCCAACAGACTGATCAGTTTACTCCTGAAGATAATGGAAAATAATTGTAATTGTAATTTAAATGGAAAATAATCTCTGGAGAACGTACCCATTTCTAAAGTTTAAATTAAATCACCAAGCAAATCAGTTGTGATCATACCATTTCTGAAAATGTGTCTCGAAGCAGGTAGTTCTGAACTTTGATGGATTATGCAGCTAATTTACAGAGTACAGTACCGCCGCCACACAGATTTTCTCAGCCCACAACTTGGTAGCTAGGCTGGGCTAAGATCCAGCGCCATTTTCAAACGACATCCAGACTACACAGAAGCACTTTTATGTCAAAGCCAAAAGCTAAAGGTAGCGTCAGTGTTGGCACAGAGTAATGGCAGAATCTTGACCCGGGGTCACTCCGTGCCGTACTTGGCATTTGTTCTACAGTAAAAGTTGAGTTGTGGTTCATTTTCATGTGACAGTACTGCCCCCTCCCAAAAGCCTTAGTTTAGCGAGGACAAGAGGGTGCTGAATTCTTCAGTTTTTGAGTATTAAAAGCCTAGTGGCCAGTAGGCCACTGTGTCAGGCCACTGTCTTCCTTCAAACGCTGACCCAACCAGGCCAGTCCAAATTCCTAAGTCACAGCTGCTGAAAATGGCCTGAAAGTTGTGTTTTTTGTTTTAGACCAAATAACTGTTGCTCCATAAACAACTGGCAAGAAACAGGATGTTAAAGATCACGCAAGGAAAAAAACACGAGTGGCATGCGTTTGACTGGATAAACGGATATGAATTGGAGTTGGCCTCAAGTCGCTAGCTTGGGCTAAATCGCCAGAGTACTTCTTCTAATCTTCGCTAAGATTCATAAAAGCGGCAGTGGGATCCTGAACTAAAACAGGAGCAATGATGCAAAGTGATGCTTCGTCGATAGATTATTGTGTCCAATGATATGCGGGAAACAATTGTGTGCTAACGAGAACTCTATTCTTCAGAGAAGTCTTATGACAACGTGCACCAACACCAAGACACTTGACAGCACTTTGTCATTTCCGTCAAACAAACGAGTTAACTTGCTATACACTTATAAATTGTCATCTAGCTAGCTAGCTTGGAGAGGGCGGCGCGGTGGAGTAACTCGTGTGCGCATGCCTCAAAACAACTCAAAATTAGTATTAATAATCGTTTTTTTACGATTATGCTAATTTTGTAATCGTGGAGTGTAATAATCGAAATCGTAATTGAATTCCGATTAATTGCACAGCCCTAATCTCTACTGAGAGTTTTCCACTCCAATTTAATACGCACGTCTTCCACCAGAAAATTGGTCAGCTGGTTCTGGTGAGAAGGTTGAGCATCCCCGAGTGTTTCCTACTGGTGACCCAGCGCATCACAAAGTACCCCGTCCTGGTGGAGCGACTCATACAGAACACTGAAGGTACACAATGATTGGAATTATTCATATATATATATATATATATATATATATATATATATATATATATATACTATAGTATATATATATATATATTTATATATATATATATATGGTGTGCCTTTCAGGCGACACCGACGAGCACCAGTCTCTGCTCCACGGCTTGGCGGCTATCAAGGACACCATCTCCAGGGTGAATGACAATGTCAGGGAGTACGAGAATGCCCTCCGTCTACATGAGATCTGCGTGCGACTGGAGCCAAAGTCGGTGGGCCGGCTCAAAGACGGCCAACTGATTCGCAGGGACGATTTGATCCAGGGTGACCGGACGCTGCTGTGCGAAGGCCCGGTCACCTGGAAGTCTTCTGGCAGACAGAAAGGTTCAATTACCTCTACTTTAATCTTATTCTTATTATTGCTAAAGGGTGTGGACAGACAGATCAGTACTGTACAACTTTTTGCCTCTGGTGTTGTGCTATGTGAAACAGTCACGACCCGGCAGCCAGTTGATTTGATTGGTCGATAGAGAAACATCCTTGAAGTGAGGTCTAAAAAGTTTCATACATCAGATAACAAAAGATTTGTTATTTGTTTGGTGGGCAGGCACTCCAGACACCCAACTATTTGTGTAAGTTCCATTGAAAAGTCAATTTTGCATAAAATGTCCCCCTTTTGTATTTTTTGTGCTAGCGGGAGGAGCTTCGAAGAGTAGACAAACACACATGAGACTGATGGCCCTTAATCTAAACTTGTAGAGCTGTAATGAAAATCTAGTGCTTGATTGCATTCATGACAGCTTTGTAGCCCATTATTTGGTGAGCAATATCATACTTGGTCACATGCACTTTAGTTGAAATGGCTGCCAGACACCTCAATGTAGGCACCACACACTTGAGATTTCTTGAACTAGACAACACAAGTCCTTTCTTGAATAAACTTTTCAGTTACCATTAGAGTAGCCTTAAAAAATCATTACCATCTTTATTTATAGATCATGCAAGCATGCAGTTCTGTAATAACAGTTTACTGGTGAGTTAATTTAAATCATTCATTACGTGGTTAGTACAAACTACTGTGACGTCGCCTCTCCAGTTTCACTCGGCCACGGATCACGGCGCTACGGTCCAACCGGTTTTGCGACATGTTTGAATGTCACTGCCTGGATGTCAAAGATTTGCATTCAGCACCAAAAACGTACTGTATTATAGTAGACCCTGGTCCAAGTTGAAAAATCAATGGCTTTTATTTGATTTTCCTCAGACATCCACGCTGTGCTGCTGTCAGACGTGCTCCTGCTGTTGCAAGACAAAGACCAGAAGTTTGTTTTTGCTGCTTTAGTGAGTGTTGGTGGAAGAAGGAGGGGGAGTGGGGGGGGGGTGCATCTGTGGTTAATTTAGCTTTAAAAACACACACAGACGTGCTGCGTTGTCACGCAGGATAATAAACCGCCGGTGATCAGCCTTCAAAACCTGATCCTGAGGGAGGTGGCCCACGAAGACAAGGCCATGTTCCTCATCTGTGCGTGCACCTCCACACTGCAGGAGGTGTACGAGATGTACGAGTTACACACCTGTTCCAGGGAGGAGCGCGTTGCCTGGATGGGTCGCATACGGGACGCCATAAACCGGTGAGACTGCTTGTTGTATGTACAAAGTAGGTGCCCTGCAATTGACCGTCGACTCGTCCAGTGTGCGCTCTGCTTCTCCCCAAAGTCGGCCATTCATAATTACATAAAATGCATATTGCACACGTGTGTTGTCGCCATTTTTCACCGTATATTCTTAGATACAGAGCTGCCAACCTGTAGAAATTCACTTCCTGAACACAAACATACTCTGCAATTATTTGTTGTTACCTGGAATAAAGCATTCAAACGTAACATTTGCGTGGGTAATGAGACGCCTGATGACATGAAGCATATTGTCGCTGTCCTGTGAAGAACACACAAGTCCATTTTTAAAAAAAAAATTTTTTTCAATTTTCTTATTTTTACGTGAATGGTGTTACAGACCTCGCATTAATGTGAACTTTTTTTTTTTTTTAGAAAAATCCCAAATCGGACATACGTGTTTTTCACAGGACAGTGACAATAAGCTTAATTTCAGGATTTGGGGAAATTGCAAAAAAAAAAAATGACAATGTCTAGATTGTGTGTCGTGTGGAATTCATTTTTGTCATTTTTCAATTGTAATAACATTTAATTTGTGCGCAAGTCTTTGTAGAAACACAGGCCCATAACCACCTTACTGCAAGTAAAAGCCTGCCTTACTCTCTGCAGTCCAGTAAACAAGGGCCACTATTTAAGAAAAGATTCAATTTCAAAATGGCTTTATCGGTTTCAAAATGCTGACTAAGAGATGAACGTATCGTTGCGGTCCAGTTACTCAGAGGAGGACAAACACTTCCAGGAGCTGATGGGCAGACTGCAAGAATATCGAGGTAAGAGTCAAGACGTTTAGTGCGTTTCCAAGCCACATTATATAATAATGCTGCTCTTTTTTTTTTTTTAATGGATAGAGCGTTTGAAGGTGAGGGACGAGCACATCAAGCTGTGCCTGTCCGAGAAGCTGCACGTTTTCAGCACCATGTATCAGGACATGACCGGCCAAGAGAGCCCAAGAGGGCTATTGCTGCGAGGAGACCCCACCGATCTACAGCAGGGCGAGAAACTGCTCAAAGGAGCCATCCATGAAGGTAGGAGCAAATTCCAAACGTGTATGTCTTTTAACTTGCGCTTATGCCGATGAGGTTCCTTTTTCCTTTGTTATACTTCTTTCTACAGTGGAAAGCCTTCAAAACCTGGTTTTCCGCACGGCAAAGGACCCCAGTAACATCCAGAGGGGCGACCGTGTGTTAAAGTGGAGGTCGCACAAGGGGGCTGAGGCCTCGGGGCCGGCCGACATGAACTCATCTGCAAACACTCTGAAAAGTAAGCTGCTTTGGACGCGCTGGAATGATAGATGATCCACCATGTAACTTGCTAACGTTGCAGTAAACACTGTGTTCCAAATTAGAATGCATTCCGGATTTACTGTATGTTCGATAAACATTTGAGTTTGTGTGTGGAATTGGTTGCATACGTTTTTTTTTTGTCTCGATAAAATGCTCCTCATTGTGTTGATTAGATCACGCGTCTTCCGACCAAGGTGTGGCCGATGGGCTCGGCAGTGGCAGCGTTGAGGCCGACGACGCTCGGCTCCAGGAGACGGCGTACCACTCCGAGAGCCATGAGCAGCCTGTGAGTGACACAAACGCAAACCTTAGGCCCACCTACTGACGCGTCATCTCAACTCTTTTTGCTGTCTCGTAAAGGCCGGCGGCAACGCATGGACGTCTGTTTGGCCTTCAGCCACCAGAAACTTCCAAGCTGAGGTGTGCCTTTTTTCATCCGCATATTCATACAGTACACGGTGTCTTGACATGACATTGCAAGGTTACGAACGGTGCACTGTGAGCTAGGTTGGGAAGTCATAACGGCCCTCTGAGGGAAACTTTGCGCTACTTTGCGGCCCGTGACCAATATTTCTCTGATACCTCTGATTTACAGTACATTTTAAAGAGTCCTGTAATATGTGGTGAATTAATTTTGCGCTTGTTTTCCATGAAAATTGGTCAAATGTAAATCATTTATTCATTATGTCTTATATTTTAATTCAGCTTATTAATGAACAGGTAATTGAGTTGCTGCACACAATATAATAAAATAGTAAAAAAAAAAACAACTTACAGTACATTTAACATTTTACTTAATTTTGTTAAATATTTGGTTCAGGACAACTGAATGAAGTCAAAATGGGGAAATCAAATCATGAGAATGAAAGATTTTATTAAATAAACAAATATTTTTCCTGTACATCTTAACACTGAACACTTCATCGTCCATCGCTTCATTTTTCAAATCAAATGTGGCATCCCTGTTTTATATTCATGGCCAAGTCTTTTTTTTTAATACAAGTATTGCTCTAATTATGATTTTTTTTTAATCGAATTATGGCCAATTGATTTAACCTACTTGTAATCAATATATATATATATTTTTAAATGTTCATGGTTTGTAGTTTAAAGACTTGTTTGAAGTTTTGCTTAAGAAAAAATGTTTTTTTTTTTTTTTTTTAAGCCTGTCCTCTTCTTGTCAGCCATTTTGGGAATGACAATGATCATTGTAGGATGCCCCTCGGAAACAGAGAACTGAGCAGGGTTCTGCGTTAACGGTGGCCTGGTGCCACTATGTGACTGTGCTGGGCCACCCGAAGTTCACTGACGCTGGCCCAGATAATGTCAAATGCTAAATATTCGGTTACATTTTACTGTGCAAAAACATAAGATGCAAAAAAAAAAAAAAAAACACATTTCACAGAAGTAATATTTTCTTAATGGGAAGTCAACCCAAAAATGTAACCCAAAAATGTTCTTTACAAGAAAATGTTCGATGCAGTGCCACTCACCGAAACACGGCATTCTGGTTAATATTGCGTTTGTGGAATATGAGTTAAGCAGTAGAATTCACCCATTTGGTACATCTCAGTGGGCGGCCATTTTGCCACTGTCGGCCATTGTCGACTAAAAATGACATCACAGTTGCTCACTGCACTACCGCAACATACCGTAGATGCAAAAAATAATAATAATAATAAAAAAAGAAAATAAAAGAAAAAACAAACAAACCAAAAAAAAAACATACTGTTGATGCTAGTTTTGTTAGACCTGTCTGTCGGGTTTTGAAATTTGTGTTAGCATTAAGCTGGTGGACGTTTTGTGGACAACGAGGAGCTGTCCACTAGTTCGGCTACTTCATTTGCTCGTTGTGAAGTCTGCTGCCACTATCTGGCTCTCATAACTAAAATGTTGGCTCGCAACTCCAGACAAAAAAACATAGGCTGAGCGACAGCTTAGCTCTCGAAAAACTCGAAAGTTGGGTCACTTGTAATTTGAGGTCCCGCTGTAGTTCACATTATTGTCATTTTCTCTCCAGGTGTGTGACCGTGTCATGCTGCTAGCCCAGAGGCTGTATACATTACAAGTACGTTGTGAACTGCTTTCTCGCCACTACGACACAACTTGTGTGTGAACACGATTTTATTTTTAAACTCTCGCCCACCCAGGCCGTCGTGGCCCAGCAGGACAGTCAGATCGAGCTCCAGCACATGCTGCGTTCGCACGGCGGCAGACAATTGCGGCCCTCCAGCAGTGTTTTGCTGGAACAGGAGAAACAGCGCAATCTGGAGAAGCACAAGGAGGACCTGGCCAACCTGCACAAGCTGCAGGCGCAACACCGCGAGGCGCAGCAACGATGGGAGAAGGAGCGAGAGCGCCAGAGCGTCTACATGGAGTCGCTGGAGGCCCAGCTGAGGCTGCGGGAGGACGAGTGCGTGCGGCGCGAAGAGAAGCTCGGCGAGGAAAAGGCGGAGTACGACAGGCAGTGGGAGAACTACCAGCAGGGTCTGGAGCGCCTCAGGGAGACCACCAAAGCCGTGGAGAGGGAAAAAGAAAGCCTGAATCAGGAGAAAGAACGTCTGGAGGACAAGTTGAAGAAGTACATGGAGGCCGTGAATGTGGGGAACACCAACTTTGATGACTCGGTGAGTTGAAGCAAATAATAATGCAATCATGGGAGCCCTGAGTGGTATCATTTATTATTTTTTTTAATTTAACCATTTTTAGCCAGGAAAAAAAACTCATTTAGCTAAAAAGTAAAAATCAAAAGAGTGTCCTATTCGAGACAGGCGGCAAATACGTACGCGTTAATGATCTGTGTGATGTTTACTCTGCAGTACATCAACCTGTCCAGCTACCAGTCATTCAGGGGCAGCCTTGCCAATAGCCCGAACGGCGGAGGCCCACGTCCGCACGTCCTGCTGGCCAGTGTCCGTGAAACCAGCAAGGAGACGCCGCCCAAAGTCCCGCCGCGCAAGGAGAGCATGAGCGTCCCTCCGGCGGGCAAGCCCGAACTGCCTGTGCACCTGGTCAGCGCCACCAACCAGGTGCACAAAGCGGCCGGCGTGGTGCAGCAGATCCCCACCAAGCTGGCCACCCTCTCCAAGGGCAAGGACAAGGGCTTCCGTTTAAAGGCGGCGCACCAGAGGGCCCACAGCGCAGGTAAGCATTGTCTTCATCATAATCCTCCTCGGCAAATCCGCTTTGCATCGTGGAGACTTCAGCGACTACCGCCCGGCATCTGTATTTACTGTATCGATCTATCTGGTATCATATTTATCAGAGGTGGGCATTTTACTGAAGTTTGCCGGGCCGTCATCCGTCAGCCCCCGTGGGTATCCATCAGTCATCCGTCATGCCACCGGTCCGTCGGTCAGACAGAATGTGTTATAACTGGTGGTTTAGGTGATGGATCAGTTGCTCTGCAGTTGCTATGGTCTTTTATGATGTCATATAGGCTTGAAGTCTTACAGTTTAAATCTTTGAGTTACACATTGTCAGTACGTCAAACCTTCTTGGAGTGAGGACGCAAACTCTCTTCCAGTTCTGATCTCTGTTGTTACTTTGTATTTTTCTTGATAAATACTTTTTACTCTTCAACTTCCGTGTCATATCTGCGAATGGGTCCAAATCCCGATCCTCACATGACAGAATGCCCACCTCTGATAGGTACCGTATTTATTGTATCTACTCCATCTAGCTATCATATCGACTTTTCATATTTCATGTACTTTCATATGTCATATACTGTACAATGTGTATCGTATTAATCGTACAGTATCTATCTAGCACTCGTATCTATCAGTATCATTTCTATGCTCATCTCTCTGTCTACCTACTGTACATGTCAGACATCTCTGTGCTTGCAGCATCCATCGACGTGAGCCAGCTCGTGCCCATCAGAGTGACGGGTAAGGAAGGAGGGAGTCTGAGGGTCGTCTCCCAGTCAGGTACAAACATACAAGATGGTTTCCAACACTGCTACGGGTTCAACATTTTTAATTCTTATTTTAGGAAGCCATCCACTTTGTATTGCACACAGGAGTCAAACTCACTTATACACAAACAAGCAGTCACTCACATTCACAACCATGGACAATTTAGAACAGGGATGGGCAACTTTAACGATGGAAGGGGCCACAATTTTTGGGCAGTGACAAAAGTGCCATTTTAACTACGGACAAAGTATGTGCACGCGTATGTATTTTTTAATTAAGCCAATGACAGAACAACAGAGATGAGCCATCTTTAACTGCCTGCAACACTGCAGGCATTTATTTTTTCTTTTCATGCGCGTTCCCTGCAGTAACATTGTACTCACAGGTTGACACTTAACCATTTGTAAACAATTCAATCCACTCACGATCCTCCCAGCCGGTAAGTGGATGTGAACAGGAAATAAGCCAACTAATGAGCTTTAAATGTTTATGAATATGAATTATGAAACCTTTGCCATTAGCATCCCTCCCACGGCATCATGCATGGACGCTTTTTTTTATTTGGGCGGGATTTCGGGGGGACTGACAAAATGTAAGGACGGAAGCGCTGTAAAAGGACAAGGACGGACGAGGTTGATATACTGTATAAAAGATCCACTATTCAAAAACAATTGCTTTGAGGCAAACAAAAAATAACCACATCCTGTTATCCCCGCCAAGACTGCAAAGGGCTTTCGTGCATAAAAATTCCCATTCAAAGGATGGCACAAAACTGCTGAACAGCAAACCAACATTAAGTGAAAGAACTCATTTTGTGCAAGGTTTCACAAAATCCAACTCACTTCAAAGTCTTAACATTAATTAATTCCGATCTCTTTGTCATTCAAAAGCCCCAAATGTCTAAGCCTAATCCCTCACCTATGTAACACATTGCAGTATTAGTAAAGTTCATCTGTGATACCAGTCCACAGTCTGTCACAGAAGCCACTTCTTCGAGCCAACATACGCATTTGTAACATAGTGTTGAATACAGTTGTGGATGTCACTGTCACTTGTTAGTTTTTGGCTATGACATCTTCAATTTTATTTTATTACATTATATAAAGATATACATTGTATAAAGATATACTATAAAGACATTAATTCATTCATTCATTCAAGTGGCTCTGGGTCTTCCTCCAGCTCAGCTCTCATTTCCTTTCATGATGTATTTGACGTAGACGACTCGTCTGGACATGTCAGTAGCGTGAAAGCGTCGCCGTCCTTCATGCAGTTCCGAAGTGGCGTGGAGGCCACGCCCCCAGTCCCGCCCCCATTCCCCAAGGAAGTGCTGGAGAAGCCCGCGGAGAAGGTGATATTCCTTTAATTCGTGTCATTCTGGAACCAGGAGTGGAAAGACTGTGTATCCACTTTGAGGTACTGAACTCAAATGTGTTTTTATCAAAACATTTTTGTGTGACATGAGGACGGGGGAAAAAAGGGAAAAGCAGGAGCCATTTTGCACAGTGGAAAAAATATGATGTTCCATGTTTATTGATGTTCTTACATTGCCAAAGATTTTTTTTTTTGATAAGTGTATTTTTTATTGCAAATGAATGCTACATTTTAGGGCCTTTTTAATTTAATGGTGCGTGGAAGCTACTGCAGAAGAGTTTAGAACAAGCACTGCTTTTAATTAAAACAAACAAAAAAACTGATGCAATATTGCAATATTTTTGCCCTAGTTAATAGTGTACGTAAAAATTACAAAAGATATTTACTGTTTTATTGGTATTTATGATTTTTATGATAAAGGCAGTTGGTTGTATTATATATTTTTTGTTAAGTGCAGTTTTAATTCCAAAACAAAAAAAATCGATATTTTATTCAATTTTATTTTTATTTTAATACAGCAAATAAAGAAATCACAATATTTGGAGTTGCTTTTTGTTGTTTTTCTGATACTCCCCCCCCAATTTTTTTTTGTTAAACATTTTAGATAAAATTCATGTATTTGGATACAAAAAATAAATTTAAAAAATGGATTGATCTGGTTGTATAGGATTTTTTTTTTTTTTGCTGGTTTATTTTTTCAAGAAAAAAAAACCCTAAAATATTTCAACAATGCACTTTGAAATCACAAAATATAATAGTTACTGTAATACTACTACTAATAATAATTTATTTTCTCTACAAAAAAAAAAGATTTGGGGCTTGTTTTATTCCTTTTGTTTTATCTGACAAACAACAAATGCTTTTTCACTAATATAAATGTTAACTGAACAAAAAATATATTTTTTATATGTATAAAAAATATTTTAGTCTTTTGAATAAGTTTTGTTTGTTTCTAAAAGATTTTTTTTATTTAACTTAGTATTTGGTAGGTAAAGAGAATAAGAAATAGATGCACAACTTAAAAGATACTTCCGCAAAAAGCGTTTAGTGTTTATTTATTCAACTGCAAAAGTTAATGTTCCATTCTGTCGTCCTCATTAGAGGCACTGAACACAACGAAAAGGAGTACATTGGTCTTAAAACCTACAGCAGAGTATACCACATCATATATATACATACAGTATATGTACATTAAAAACACAGTAACTTGTATAGCATGATTTGTGCAAATATTTCATATAACCTAATTTGACGTCTTGTAACTTGAATGATTCCTGTGGGGGATCCAAAGTGCTGCTATTTTTTTAAACATTTGCTCCACCAATATAATATCAAGTCTGCACTATAGGTTATTGTATTTGTAATACTAGAGAATCCACATCATAGCATGCAAAACATAACAAAAAAAAAAGGTAATTTCAATTAAAAAAAAAAAAAAGTTTGGCTCAGTCGACAACCGTGATCGCACCAACTCGCGCTCGCGTCACCAGAGCTGTTCAAAAAAAGCATGCATCTGCATGTTTCTTCGTTTTGTCTTTAATATGAAAAAAACCCAGTATATTTTTGTTTCAAATTAAAAGGATTTTTAACAAAATATTGTACAAAAATATAAGACAAAATATTCAAAAAAAATCTGTAACTTCAGATTAAAAAAAGAGAAAAGCACAGAATGTGCTTATTGTTTTGAATGAAAATAAAAAAATAGAGACATGCTTTTTATTGGACTTTTTTTCCCCCCTGAAATACTGAAAATGTGTCTTAAATCTGAAAAACAACAATCAATACTTTATGAATTTTGAATACATGTCAAATATGGAGATCCACGTTTTTTGTTGGACAGCAATAATGCATGCGAGCTAATGCTGTCGTGAGGCAAGCGTTAGGGCGTGTCGGGCCTGGGACAAGAATAGATTCCCTCCCATCTAGCGTTCCCTTTTAAAGGTGAGGTATAATCACACACTGTGGCGCCTGTTCTCCTTTTTCCCCTTTTAAAGTCCATGAAAGGCAACACAATGTGGAAAATAAACTTCAGTTGAGCTTTCCCTCATTTTCGGCAAGGGGCATATCCTGAGGCGGACCTGGGTCTTGGCTCTGATTGGCTGCGTCAGCAACCGGCGACCCATCGGGTTGCGTCCCCGCTGTTTGTGTACACTTGATGGGCGCGAGAGCTATGGCAGGCTGTGAGGGATACATATGAAATGACCGTGACTTTAATGAAGCTGTCACACATTTGAAAGTCAACACTCTCATTTCCAATTAGCAATGATTGATGTACTGCAGCAGAAATTATTGCTGTCCCATGAAAAGCATGTACCTCCTCAATTTTATGTAATTCCACAAATCTGCTATCACTGTATGAGACATTCACAACATTTACAAATATATATTGCTGGCAAAATAGGTGAATTTTGGCAATGTTTTCTTTTTTTTTAACTAGTTTTAATCCCTTAAGGGGAATTTAGCAGTATCATTTTGTCCAAAATGTGACAAAAACAAAAACAGACAATTGGGGCACGGCCTTTAATTAGAGGCCACCAAAATGAAAAAGTCATCAAGTGCCATTTAGACAAAACCACGCTTGCTAGCAGATTGGCTATTACGGCATTGTTAGACGGCGCATTTTCTAATGTGTTGCCCTGTTTACCTTTATTCTTTTGCATTTGTATTGGTTTAAAAAAAAAAAATACGGTTGTTAGTAACCGCGATTCCAATATAACTAGGTGAACTTGAATTAAACTCTAAAATACTGTCAGGTCAAGAAAAGTGCCATTCCAATATTGTCAGACGGAGTGGAGATGACCTTCAATGGAGTGCTGAACCCATCAAAATGAAACAAATGTCTTCAAGAATGTTACACTGACATCAGTAATGGCCTTGATCTAATCATTGCTATCAACACACTCAGCCAAACAATTGGATCATAGACATGATGGTACCATTATAAAAGTGAAAAATTACCAAATATGGTCAGTTTTAACTTTAACCAGCCAACCAACTTTAAACATTTCTGACTCAAACAAAAAAAAGTACATCTGCTTTTGTGTTTGAACTCTTTAAGTGTATCAAATTAACAAATAAAGGTCTCCCCCACTATATTTTTAGGACGGTATGACTGCTGGACGACTCTTTCCGAATTTACACAAGTGTTATGTCTGGAAGTGTACAAAAATTTCCCTCTTATGCCCGAACGACAAGTTGCCCAAAGAGCTGCCTTTATGCTAATCAAGAAGTGACAAAATTGAGGCTCTGATCTAATCTATCACCGCCCCCCCTGAAAAAAAAAAAACAATAACATGGGTGTAAGGTAGCAAAGCAGACAGAATACCTGCAGTGACACTGACAGACAGCTGAGCCCTCAGCAGCAGACTAGATAGAACCCCCCAAAAAAGAAACAAGCAGTTGAAATGTATAAAATAAAAAAATAAAAAATTACTTTATTCTATTTAAAGTGACTTTTTGTTTCCTTAAGTCTAAAGTAATTTCTGTTGCCGTGCAGTCATATGAAACTGGTATTCACCACAAATCCGCTGCCGGTCCAGAACTGAGGGAGCTCCTTGCGCCACAGCGCCACCACCAGGCTGGTGAGCAGAGTGCAAGGCACCAGGTAGAGCAAGGCTGGCTGGCCCATCTGCATCATGGCCAGCGCCACGAAGGTGATCAGCAGGCCCACACCGTACGCTAAACGTAGGGGGGACAGGACAGTTGTAAAAAATAAATAAATAAAACCCGGCCCGGTCGTGTGATGCATCGACTGATAGTTACGTACCGATCGTACAGGCCACAAAGTAGATTCGGGAGGACTGCGTCAAAATGTCAAAGCGGTGGCAGTACACCACCAGCAGGCCTGTGGGGGCAGAAGGGGAAAAAAACCAGATATACCAATAGCAGGGTGTCCACGAGTCCTTAATTTTACATGCGATTTAGAGTTTACAAAAAAACTTGTGAATTTAACAAAAAAATTTGAAGAGCAACAAAAATATTTTTACTTTCAATTGGAAACAAATTAGGCAATGCATTTCCTTTAATCTACATCTGAATACATATGCACAGATTAGATAACTTGTTTTTTTGGGGTGCGTGTGTAAATTTTGTGAAAACAAAGTAAAGGTGTTATCTTAAAAAAAACAAACTGAAGTGCTTACTCTATCATGAATAACCAGATTGGTTTTGATCCGATTGAGATTGAGTCAGATAGTTTCACACCGGAATTAAAAAAAATATAAAAATACTGCTGTCACTATCACTATCCGTGACGTGCTAAGTAGTCTGCTAACAAACAAATGTCACCGTTCAAATCATTTGGGTCACTTTTGTGAAGAGTTGTGCCTAGAAGGAGGTCTATACTTTGGTTTTGCAAGTGTCATTCAATCACCTGGCACCAGGATGTCGCCGAAGCCCAGCAGGGAGAAAGGCCGATCACACAGGGCGAGGGGGGAGGAGTTCAAGCGCGGCACCTTGAGCACCATCGGAAGCTGCGGACCACACCGACAAAATCAAGATGGGAATTGACCTTTTTTTTTTTTTTTTTAATAACTTTAGCACAGCGTTAAAGACAACTCACCTTTTCGTGTGTGGCTGAGTCGGAGGGGCCTGCCGCCACCTCCACCATGATGCTCTCACCACTCTGCGGAGAGAAGAGAACGCGTGACATGACCAAAAGTTGAGAGCTTGGAATGAGGTGGCATCTGTGGAGCTACCTTGGTGAAGAAGGGCGTGATAAACACGAAAAAGACATCATAGACGAAGAGCACGGTCAGTAGTAAAGTGCAAGCCTGCCACAGGGGAAAAGAAGAAATGGTCACTTCGGTTAATAGCTTTAAGATATGTTGACGTTATGGTACCTTAAATGTGGGCAGTCTGACAGTCTTGAGCATGTAGAGACAGAAGGCGATACCCAGGGTGTCCTGCAGCACCCACGCCCACCTGGACCACAAAAAGAAAAAAAAAAGCCTCTGTGACTTTTTGTTCAACTAATAATAGCCCACCTTTGCTTCGTTCTGTGTTAAAATCTAAAAACAGCTGATATTTTACTTACTTAAAGGGGAATTCAACGCAAACATATTTTGTTGTTGTTGTTTTGTTTTATACAAGCCCACTAGTTGGAACAGGGCATTCTGATAAATATTGCGTTTGTGGAATAACTGTTAATCCACTAATTTTTAGCCATCTCTGGGGGCGGACATTTTGTCTTCTGTCGACTGAAAATGACATCACAACTGCTCACAACGACCAATCACGACTCAGATTCAGAGAACAGGTCAGCTGTGATTGGTCGTTGTAAGCAGTTGTGATGTCATTTTCAGTCGACAGAAGACAAAATGGCCGCCCCCAGAGATGGCTAAAAACAAGTGCATTTTGCTCCTTAATTTATATTCCACAAACGCAAAATTAATCAGAATGCTGTGTTTCAACTAGTGGGCCTGCTGGGAACATATTCTTGAAAAAAATATGCTTGGGTTGACTTCCGCTTTAACGACTGTAAACGTAACACAGGAGGCATAAGCCTTGGGCTGAAACGATTACCGGTAATCAAATAACTGGAATAATTCAATCCCGTAAATTGGGTTGAAGCAAAATCTCTTGTCTTGGAGCTTTGCAGGGATCCCTTTCCCATTAGGGCTAGTGTTACTGCAAACGCACGCATCACTCCATGTAGATGGTGGTGAGGCAAATTTCATACGCCACACCAGACGCTGGCACCGATGGACTCAAATGACGTGTTTGTGGGAAAGCGCACACGGGTGTGGAACTATTCCAACTTTGCTTGGTTCTGCCTGAATAAAGGTGGCGTCTTCTGTTACGCTGCATTTTCGCAAAGTGCGTGAAAGTGTCCCAACACTCACTGGTCCTCGTTGCGAAACACCATCCAGGTGACGCTGATGCCCACGCAGAGTGCCGACAGCAGCAGGGCGCGCACCTGAGGACGCTTGTGCAAGTACGGAAGGTTGTTCTCCGGAATTCTGTTTGGGGGAGAGAGAGGAGAAAAAAAATGCTTGTTTATCTCTCTTGTATAACAGTGTACTGTGAAACCCAATCAAGGTATCGGGTATCAATACCCAACTTGTACCACTATTCATTATCTGTACACTTAAAAATTTGCTGATATTGTACGCACCGATACCGCATCAAAAATTGCATTTAGAGCGCAGCGTTGAGTGTCTCACCTGCACTTGCAGAAAGGAACGCGGCGCACAAAAGGCCACAAGCAGCTGTAGAGGCCCATGGATGACGCCAGGCAGAAAATGGCTATCACCCAAATTGCTGCAACCGGTTCAAAAACATCAAATTGTGTTAGGGCGACTATTCAGATGAACTTCATGACTTGTTCCGAGTGTGCGTGTGCGTTACCCAGGCTGTCATAGAAGAAGTAGAGCAGCACCAGCATGCTGCAGCACATGACCACAAACACGCAGATCATGATGGGCGTCACGTCCAGCGTCTCCTCATCCTGCTTGTCCGCCCCGTCGTCGCGCTTATGCTTCATGTAGCGCCTGCGAACGGAAGATGAAATTCAAGGTTGGTATTATGTTTAAGTTCTCATGTAACTTTTGAAGACATTCTGATGATCCTGGGAGCTCCCTGAACTTTGTTAGAATTTTACAACAAATTTGCATATTGTCAAAAATGTATGATAACAAACATCAACATATATCTAAACAAAGAGGTTCAACAAACATCCATAAAGGCATTTCAAAAAAGTTAAGAGTTTTAATTTCTTTCATTTTTTTCATGCCAATATTTTCCTTTTTACTGAAAATGAATATCGGCTCCAAATATCGGTTATCGGCCTCTTTGACTAATATTAATCTGTATTGGTATCGGCCCTGAAAAAAAAAACATCTCTGTCTATTTCTAATTGCTATGATGTAATGACCAGCAATTTATCCCCCAAATTCTTGTGTTGCTTTTGCGACCCCCTCCAGCATCCACGCTTACTTCTTGCGGTCCTTGCTGCCGGCCCAGTGGCCACCGACGGCGACGGTTCCCACAGCCATGAGGAAGATGATGACCATGTTGTAGTCCAGCACCGGCTCTTTGGGGGCGTACATGGCCACCAGTCTGCCCTTGGCAAACGTCTACCACGGAAAACATGATGCGTCAACTCAGGTCTGACATTCAGGCGTCATTTGAAAAGGGCGAAAAAATGAACTCAAAGAAAACGAATGGCCTTAGAATGAGTTTGGTGTGGGATGTCCATTTTGGGGATCCTTGCCTTTGAAATCATTTGAATACATTTTGAAATGTAAAAAGACATTTCAAATTTTTCTTTGAAGACCTCTGCGACATTATAAATGTTTATAAGCTTCACATTTATTTGCAGATTGGTTGGGTGTCCATTTTGCCTTCGGTTTAACTTTTTTCATTTTTAGCGGTTCGCTACCTTTTTAAATTATATATATATATAATTTCAATGTATGTCGCAATGATGGAAGCCTGGCTCTCACCTTGCTTATCTCCAGCATGTCCGAGTAGCTGAGCAGCGCAACAGGGATGTCAATCTCCTCATATTGAGTCTTGTTTCCCGCTGGTGGCGTCTGAAATGAAACCAAAGCAAATTGCCAGGCGCCGCATTCAATAGGAATCCTTCAATCTGATTGATGTTACCAGTCTGTCCTTGCTGACGATAAGCAGACCCTTGGCGCCATTCATCTGTGCCAGGCGCACCTTCTCGTAAAAGGTGCAGTTACCCCTCATCACCATGGCGATGCGGTTGGGGAAGCCCCCCTCCGGGACGTCGGTGGGCGAGCACAAGACCGATGTGGTGAGGTCGTAGATCTGGAGACGCGACTGTGAATACATGGGAAACGCTGGTGTTACATCGCAGTGTTTCAAAGCAAAAATCTACATTTAAAAAAAAGAATAATAATCTGATGTCATTCTGTATGTTGGAAATTAGCATCATAGCCATGACATGACATCTGCACAACAAAGACAGCTTCTGTAAAGCTGACATTTGCCCTCGAGTTTGAACGGAGTGTATGGGGAAGCTTCTAATTGTTTCATAGAGCCATAGAAATAGCCATCCGAGGGGAACAAAAGAAGGCCTCCTGTAAATGCAAGCTGGATACTCTGGATTTGAGTGCCGGTACTCACCGCCTTGTTGAGGTCCTGAGGCAGACGTGCCCACTGCGAGTTAAAGAAGATGCAGTAGTCCTTCCCTTTGCTGTCATCACTGAAATGGGCCATGCCGTGCTCCGCTGCCACCTGTGTACATGGTCAGAAAACAAATACAGTGGTGCCTTGAGAAATGAGCAGCCCAACTTTAAAGCTTTTCGGGATCCAACACGTTATTTGGACAATTTTTATCGCTTTGACTTGTGAGTTCAAACTTGAGATATGAATGCTGTATGGTGGCAGTGAACTCAATCTATCTTAATGCTAATGCAGTATCTAGGGGCATTACTAACACTAAATAACTATATAAGAACACATTCCGCATAATAAATGTAATTCCTTTAGGTCCGTTATGTATCGCAATAATGTTCATATTGCAATATGCAACACCCATATTGCATGTTTTTCCAATATTGTGCAACCCTACTTTGAATATATTACAGTTATAATGTATGACATCTTTGACTAAACTTTGAGTATCATTTCAGTATCTCGAGGCCGGGACGAGTGTCCTCTTTTTGGGTAATCAAAATATGGTCACCTTAATCCAAGTAGGAATGGCAAGAATTCAAGTATGCCTCAAGCAACAATACTGTACCTTATTATCCGTTTGTCTGTCCTGTACTGTCCCCATGTGGCCAAGGCGGTCAGACCAGAAAGCAACATTCAATGGATAAAATGTGACAAAACTGCTTCATTCAGTTTATGTCACAACTACATTTATACAAAGTACAATGTTACGGAGTATTGGTTTTCATGATTTTGGGGGGAAGGGTGAAATGGAATCATGGCATTCATCCATTCATTCCAATGGGAAAAGATTATTTGACATGGCAGTGTTTTTAGTTAAGAGCGTGGTCAAGGAACGAATTCAACTCGTATCTCAAGGCGCCACTGTATGGCCACGTTCGGCTTTATTCACCCAAAATGGCCGTTTACGTGGAAATGACTACAGGAAAATAAACCATGTACACTCACGGGTCACATTATTAGGTACAATTAATGCACCTAAACAGCCCAAACAAGACCCAATAAAGGCATTTCAGCTTTTACAATTGCAGGCTGATGTTCTGAAGTGTTCTTAATCTTATTAGCATTTTTGCTATGTAACAAAAGGTAAACACCTAGACACCCCCTCGCGTGAGTGACGTAAATCATTTAATTAAACATTACAACCAAAAGGCCTGGCACAGCTAACATAACTTGACGTGAATGTTGGTAAAATGTAAAACTTCATTAGCCGCTGAGTCGACTCTTAGCTCGGATGCTAACAGCGTTAGCTACCCACTCTCACCCAAAATGACTTCACTGCTAACGTGCTGGCATTTAAATCACCGTTTAACAAGGTTAAAATGGCGCTGAGGGGATGCTATTAAGTTGTCAATTGGTGTCAGGTTTTACCAAGATAGTAGAAAACATTCGAGTGTTCCGTTGTTTTGTTTTAACTCAACAATGATGTGGTTAGCGGTTAGCAAAAATGTTCGTCGCCGGGCACAACAAGAAAAAGCCCACCACCGGGGCGGGAGATTTTCGGTAGGAAATAAAGATTCGGCGTAAGTGTCACCCACCCACCTGATGGATAACAAAAAGAGCGGCCCAAGTCAGAGCTCCGAGGCCGGGGACCGTCATCCTGAGGCCGTGCTGCTATGTTGTTGTTCTGACCCCCATCCAACAGAAAGCACCCCAGCTCCAGCTGTCCCGAAGACACGCCTATTCGATGACGCCCGGAAATGTTCCATGATATTTCGAGTGGAAATAAGGAAAAATACTGCCTTTTTTAGTTTATTTGAATTGTTAGATATTAACTTATTACAGTATGCATCACTCAAAAGTCTTTAAAAGCGTCACACACGTATGGCATTATACAACGTGCGTCCGTACTTCAGCGGTATGAGGTTGGAGTTTTTGGTTAAATTGATAACATATAAGTCCCTGGTGGTTCCCTTTTTTTGCATTCTTCCAATGACACTTTAGGTAGGTACATTTGTGAATAAACTTGACAATTCCCTTGGAGTAAGGTACGTCTTTCTGTTTGTAATGTTGTACTAAATTCTTAATATTTGTGTGTCGTGTTTTAGTATTGTGTTGAAGCATAGGGCCTATCTCACTGAGCTGCAAAGGTTTTTTTTTTTTTACATATATATATATATGTATATATATATGTATATATATATGTATATATATATACATATATATATATATATATATATATGTATACATATATATATGTATATATATGTATATATATGTATATATATATGTATATATATATATATATTCACAAAAATGTTATCTTTTAATAAATTGTTATTGAATTTCCTTGGATGGATATTGTTATATTGTTTGCAGTTTTGTGTTCAAGAAAGGTTGTTTGAAAAAAAACGAGCTTCGATTTGTGTCTCGTGCTGCATTCTTTTCATTCTAAAATTAAAAATTGAAAATCAAACTGTTTTTAGACTTTTCCTTTCTCGTTCCAGACAACAAACTAGAAAATCAAGCTGTATTTCAATTTTAGTGTTTTTATTTTAAAATGAAAATCAATGACGAGTCATTTTTCCATTTTTTATATCTGCTTCCAAACATAATATCGAATAACCAAAAGAGACACGGACAAATTTTAATGGTCTCAAACGTTTTTCTTATCGCAAAGAAATTTTGAATATGTTCAAAGTTTGATGGCGACAAGAAAACCTGTTTGCAACCATTAAAACTGTTTGCGAATATATGGCGAACGTCTTTGCAAGTGTTTGCAACATTGACCAAACCCTGACCAAAAAAAACAACATTCGCTACGTGCACACACACTTGCAA
Source organism: Filicampus tigris (assembly GCF_054856515.1). Classification (NCBI taxonomy): domain Eukaryota; kingdom Metazoa; phylum Chordata; class Actinopteri; order Syngnathiformes; family Syngnathidae; genus Filicampus; species Filicampus tigris. The sequence continues at coordinate 12,367,828 of NC_141226.1, forward strand.
ACCTTCGCTGTTCGGTCAGATACCGCCTTTAGCGTCGCATGCTCCTCTTGACTCACTGCGGTGTTAAAACTCCGAATGACGTCATTCCATATGTTTTCCCTTCTGGCAGTATTTACCTGCAGTGGTAATTTACGGCAACGCCGGAACTTGGCAGAAATCATCTTTCGGAACAAGGCGCTTTACAAGGAAATTCCACCAATTTTTCAAATGTTAAGACAGCACTCCCATTTATTCAATGAGTAAGTTGTAACTAGTCATTTATATTCGTATCACTGAAGGCATTTGCCCGCTGTTCTAGCCACGAAAACTCTAACGAAGAATTTTATTCTGACAAATCACAACGGAAGCTCTGTGAGTGTATTGCTCGACCGTATTACACTCAACTCACACGGTCAGTTACTTTGAGTGGAATGCGGTACTTCTAATCCAACAGAAACGTAAGTACCTGCTCTCATGTATATTTATTTTTAAATTCCATCCAAAACTGGACTTTATTGAGCGTTTTTCAATGACCGCGAAGCGGTGCTTTAACAGCGGCTCCTTCATGCTAGCTGGTCAGCTAAGCTAACTACCGTCTCGGTAGTCGAGTCCCGACTGTTTCTTTACCACCAAAAATAGTTTTGTAATGCTAATATTACAGTATTTGTTTCCCTCTAATTTTTAAAATCACGTTTTTGCTTCACTTGCACGTGATCTTTTTATGTTTATCCGTCTCTATCCTGAAGTCACTGTATGTCCAATCCAAAGTTGTGAGTGACTGTCATTCATGTGTTAAATCAAAGCTGTTTTCTTTCTGAGTTTTCCACTTAAATATATTGCTTATTACTTAGAAGAAACGAGTTCAAATGTCAGTGCGGTAGTCCCTTTACTGAGACTGATTGGCAAGGCGGTGATCTAAGTAAGACTGGAATGCAGGGGGCTCGCTGACATCATCTTCAGCACTGTTGGCCAAATAAGGAGGAAAGAAACGAAAGAACACGTGATGTCAGTTTCGATGTTGTTGCCTGGAGCCAACTCTTTTCTTTTTTTGTATTTAATCTTGTCTTTGCAGTGTAACACACACTGACACACACAACGGAAGGCTGCCAGGCCAGCAGCATTGGTACAGCCGACACGTCATGGCTAGCTTCAGGCAAGAGGCCGTGGAGCTGCACTATGAGATGGGAGAGGAGCTGGGCAGGTATGCTGTGCAGATATGGTGTGCAGATATGGTTGTTAATTTTTCTCTGCTGAGAAGCAGATATCTTAAAGGGTTTTGACAGAAGGGGAGTTTATCTGGCATTTGTAAAAACTAAGTCGTAGTACGGAGACTGACCTATGAGAGGCAGCATGGTCCTAGCGGTCATCCACTCTAGTGAAATGCAAGGAATTAAACATAGGCTAATTCTTAGCTTATCTGGTAACTACACTGCAGTGGAAAACTATTTTGCTTCTCATTTTATAGTGGTAAATAACTTATGAGCCAAGCGTTGTCCTCTTACCCACTGTAAACAACTGAAAAACTGTGACCCTTAGTGTTATTTTTTGGGATTTTTTTAAGATGCTGTACTGTACTGTTTTTTTTTTTTAATGTTATTAAATCACAAACAGCATGGCGCAATTGTGAAGGAACTGACTTGCGAGCATAAACTTAAGATACGAGTGCTCTATGGTGGCAGATGACTCAACTCACTTCACAACAAGCTGCAGTTTGGCTTATAGCATTAGTGAATATTCTTCAAGAGGCATCAAGCTGTTTAAACTCAAACTAAACACAAAACTAAGAGAATTATGTTATGTATTTTAAGCAACCTCACTGTACAGTGGCGAACACCGTAGGCACACAGGCTAATAATTACTATAGAATCTATGTGGTGGTGTTGTTATCCTTTAAGCAACAGTTATCTATACACACATGGTGCAACAGCAACAACACATGTCACTCAATATACCAATGCTCACAGGAATATATTCTTTATCATCATGTCTAATATTAGTGGCATACTGATGAGCTGACCCCCAAGTATGGTATGTGGTATGGTATGGTATGTTTCTTATACTGCCACTAGGTGGCTAAGGAGTGCGCATCTGACTGAGCAGGACAATTAAAGCAGAAAGTGTGACGAAAAATGTTAATTATATCATGACTGTTTGTTTTTCTAAAATATAATAGAGTGTTATATTCATCATTATTGAAAAAAATGGGGCAGGAGTTTGAAACTGCTTAATGGCAGTTTAATTCATTTCAATGGGGTGAGTGTTTTGAGTTTAGAGCACAGTCAAGGAATTAATTCAACGCTTATCCCAAGGCACCACTGTATATGATGGTGTTCATTTGGGATCAAAATTTTCAAAAGTAACATAACTAGTGGTCGAAAACAAAAGAAGTAATTTCCTGTAGCCTCTATAGGGTACTTGCCATTATGTTAGCATTAAAGACCTAATGTGAAGTAAACATGGCCAACCATATTTTGATGGCTCAAACTATTTTAAGCATACTTTCGTTAGTTTTTATGACACACCCAAGCCAGATTCATAATTAGACCCATAGCAATGCACTTAACAACGAAAATGGAAATGTTCTGCAATCTCCGGTTATCGTCGGCGAGTGATGATTTGCCAGTCACCCATTGCATTGCATTGTTTACTGTCACGTTTTCTGATCTTTGCCATTCTTCCTGCGTTTTTCGGCGAAATCCCTCGGCGATGCGTGGCGATGCATTGTTCACATTCAGGCCAACAATTGTTAAAGTGGCCAAAAGATAAGAATAGGACCAGTTTGTGTTACACTTCAACTGGCTTTCACATTAACTGCCTCCCAATTCCAGCTGTGGCCGTTCGGGCAATGCCAGTCCAGTAATTTTATTTTTCCTGTCTGCAGATTCGTCACAAGCAACATCGAAACTGTTCAACTGCGTACCTGTTAAATTCTGCAATAAACACTTGAAACAAAACGTTTCGTTTACAACTCCCGACTGGCTGCAAGAAATTGCAAACAATATAGATCAAAATATAAAGATATAGAGGGCGGTATTTCAACCGCGTGACACAATTGGAGGGCGCCCACCGGAGGGAGCCAACGCTCTACGCATGAGCTAGCATGACTTTGTTGATGAATGCCCTCTGCCTTAGACGTGTGTGGCTCTCAGTGGTAGGAGATGGAACAAATAGGTAATCTCATATGCGTAATCAACAGCTCGGCACAGCATCGAATTTCAAACAATATTGCTAGGCTAATAATCCTAATCTTTTTAGTGTACCATTCTAACGTCAGTGGGTCTCGCCTCCACTCAATGTCCGGTGTTCTGTCAACATTCTCATCCTCCTGAGCATCTGGCTCGTACATGCACATTCCAACCTGCGTTACGCCAACAACCTCCTCTTGCTCAGGCTCTACAAATATCAGATAAGTTCGAAATACCGCTTTCTGAGTCCATTCCTAAGTGGCTTTGTACACTGTCCCCAATGAGCGCTCTTCTAGATGTTTGTCTTATGACGTCGAAAAAACGTGATTTTGTCAAATATACGAAATAGAAATGATTTTTTTCATCCTTTATTTTTAATATAATATTTAATTACTTAGCTTTCATTTGGCATTTTCAGAACTTACTTCACATTTGGGCTTTAAGCTAGTTCACATCACACTTTTCTTCTTCTCCTCTGATACTCTTCTCTAGTAGCATCACACATAAAAAAAAAAAAAAACACACACACGCACTCTGCTTGTGCCTCCTCGCCCTCAGCGGTCAGTTCGCCATCGTGCGCAAATGCAAGGAGAAGAGCTCGGGCTGCGAGTACGCCGCCAAGTTCATCAAAAAGCGCCGCCTATCGTCCAGCCGACGGGGCGTGAGCCGCGAGGAGATCGAGCGCGAGGTCAACATCCTGCGCGAGATCCAGCACAGTAACATCATCACGCTGCATGACATCTTCGAGAACAAGACGGACGTCATCCTCATCCTGGAGCTGGTGTCCGGCGGCGAGCTCTTTGACTTTCTCGCTGAGAAGGAGTCGCTGAGCGAGGAGGAGGCCACGCAGTTCCTCAAGCAGATCCTGGACGGCGTGCACTACCTGCATTCCAAGCGCATCGCACACTTCGACCTCAAGGTACGGACACTAGACGCTTCATTAGGTACACCCTCATCATTTATTGTTTGTTGTTGTATGACTTCATTTTGCGCCATCTACAGCACTTTGTATACAGCGGTGGTTATCTTAAAGTGCTTTATAAATACAGTTGACTTGAGTAATGTTGTTGTGACCTGTGCAGTTCTTATGTCGGGTCAGTTTAACCTAAGCAAATTTTATGGGACTTATTTCAGTCAAATTCTCATGCTTAAAACTTGTGTGCGATTTACGTTAGTCTCATTTCAACCTGTGCAACGTTTATGGCATTCAGCTAAGACTTAATTTTAACCGGAACAACTTTTTTTTTTTTTTTTCTGCTCAACCTGCTAGCTTCATTTGAAATCAAGCTATGTTTATAGGATCATTCTATTTTTAACCTCTGCAATATTTATTCGATTTCTGTCTTATTTTAACCTTTACAACTTTTGGGGAATTTAGATTAACCCATTAAGCCCGGGAGCGCATAACCGTGTTTCTACCACTAGAGCCGGGAGCGCTGTTGCTGTCTTTCTACCTTTCAAACCGGGAGAGCGGACATGTCACTGTCCTTTTTTAATCCAGTTCTCCATCTCTTAGCCAACTTAATACATCAGAATATATACGTGACGGTGTCGCGAGACCGCAGAGGATGTCGTGGAGTTTTTTCGAGCCGTAGGTAGGTTAATGGCGGACGCCGTCGATCGCCGGGAGCTCTGATTAAAGTAAGTAACAGCAGTGATATATAGACGACGTGCACGACCAGTGGAACCAGTCGAACGTGGTATGATATGATTTGTAGACAATTACGATATTGACATCTTTGTAACAGAATTGAGGATCGTAATTACCACTCGATTTTTTAAAAAAATTAAAATAGTTCTTTTCTTGCACTCGCACGTTATTTGTACATCTTCGATTGAAACGGTAAATAATAATAAATTCTGCCTGTGTGAAAGCCACATGTCTAAGATCTTTAATTCTTTTGGAATTATGTTTCTGTCTGCTACAGGGTCTGAGATATTAATCATTTTGTAAGTGTTGAATTTCTGGGAGAACTTCAGGTTTTCAAGGGTAATTCCAAAGGCGACCGACGGTTTTGGGGAGCTGTTGAGAAAGGCGCTTTAGGCCTTAATGGGTTAAACCAAACTTTTACGGGATTTTATGGCAGTCTTCTTTGTAGCCTAAGAAATGTTTATCGGACATATGGTCGTTTTATTTTAACCTGCGCAATATTCATGGGATTTACTGCAGTCTTAAATTAATAAGAGCAACATTTATGGGTTTCATAGAAGTCATATAATTTCACATCATCTCGTTATGTGATTCACAGTACAGTGGATCCCCACTATTCGCAGGGGTTAGGGACCGGGGTCGGTGAAAGTAGTGAAAGTCCACGTATAATTTTGGTGGTTAACAGAAGTAACCCAGAGATTCTTGAATAAGCAGGGATACACCGCCAATAAACGCATTTTCCACAAAAGAAAAAAAATGGAGCCTGGTGCCTCCCCACACATTCCCCACCCAAATTTAAATATTGAAAAAAAAATCCTTGAATAGGTGAATCCGCAGATGCTAGTATGCAGGGTTGTACTGTAGTCGTATTTTAAGTTGTTCAACTGAATGCCATTGATGGTAGTATTATTTTAAATTGCACATTTATGAGTCTCACTACGCTTATTTGTAACCTGTGCAGGGTACAAATAAGAAATAAATTGTAACCTGTGCAGGGTACAAATAAGACAGTCGAATTTTAACCTGCACAATTTGAATGTCATGAGCAGAGAAGGGTGGAGCCAAAATTGTTTGCCAGGCATCTTCCGGCTCAATAGTTTGTTTTTTTTCCTTTATTGCATACAGCGGTCTCTCTGCACTTGTCTAACTGTCACGTAAAACACTGGCCGTGCCGTGAAAGAATGGATGCTCAGCGTTGTTGTCGTGTTGCGTTGCAGCCTGAGAACATCATGCTGCTGGACAAGAACGTTCCCAATCCAAGGATAAAGCTCATCGATTTCGGCATCGCCCATCAGATCAAAGCGGGCAACGAGTTCAAGAACATCTTCGGAACGCCCGAGTTCGTAGGTGGGTTTCGTGGCCCAACAACCCCCGATGCCCCCCGCCCTCCAACGTGTTCAATTTCTTGAGCGACTTTGTGCGGTCTCCACATCTGCTTCACATTGACGTCTTGGTTCCTCCGCACTTTGCAGCTCCAGAAATAGTCAATTATGAACCGCTGGGACTGGAGGCAGACATGTGGTAAGGCAAAAACCTGCTTTGCTCTTAGACTCCACTCTTTACTCTACACATTTGCGATGTACAAAGACATTTGCGTTGCTTTTGTAACGTCAGCGACACTTTGACAGGATTTACAGTAGTCCGGTGTTAACCTGCATAATTTTTGTGGGGTTTACGCTAGTTTGAATTCCTTTCTATGAAATTTATGGTGGTCTTATTTGAACCTATTTGTATGTATACAATGTATAGAAAGTCAGATCCTTTACCGAGCCGACATATGCATTGTTGGGCTTCCCATCTGACATTTTCAAGCCACATTTTCTTTTTTCTGTGCAGGAGCATCGGCGTCATCACGTACATCCTGTAAGTGTCGCGTCACACGGGGCTAACAAACATTCAACTGCTTTTTTCGGGCATCCTCTAAAGCGTCCGACGTTTCCCGGCAGGTTGAGCGGCGCTTCTCCGTTCTTGGGCGAGACCAAGCAGGAGACACTGACCAACATCTCGGCGGTCAACTACGACTTTGACGAGGAATACTTCAGCAACACCAGCGAATTGGCCAAAGATTTCATACGACGCCTACTAGTCAAAGATCCCAAGTAGCAGACCTCTCAATTTGTTTGTTTCTTCACGTTTCTTTGCTGTCTTTTTCTGACTGACTTATCATTGCAGGAAAAGAATGACCATTGATGACAGTCTTCAACATCCATGGATTAAGGTGATTCACCATCTACCTTCACTGCTGTGGACCTCTGTTCTGTATCGTCCAACAAAAAGCGTCCCCAAGTTCGTTACGTGAGCAAGATGATGACGGTTAATAGTGTTAGAGACATTTGAAAAATTCATCAAAACTACAAAAATAAAATAGTTTAAAAATACACGTTTTAAGAAATAAATACAGAAATAATATAATGTAAAATATATATAGATATATTGGTATTTAAAAATATAGTCAATGAATTTTTTGAGTTGAGAATATTAGATGAAAATAACTAAATATTCAGAGGGGGAAACAAAAATAGTAGAAAAAAATACAGGAAAGGAAAGAAAATTACAATAACACACGAATATACTGGGGCAAAATTATACATGCATACACAAAAACAGAATTATATGCTGTGTTTTTTTTTTTAATCAAATACTAGATGAAAAAATGCAAAATACACAAATATTAGAATTGTTTATATATTTTGGAGAATATAAACAAAATATTAAATGGACAAAATAAATATTTTAATCTTCCGGGGTGAAAACTTATTTGTTGGAAAAAAATCTTAATTATAAAAAAGCAAATGAATAGATGAACAACAAACACAGTAGACAAAAAAAATCAAAAATATTCAACAAAATAAACAAAAACATGGAATTAAAATAAGTGTATTTAAAAATAATAAAATATTAGATGAAAAATACACAAATATGCTAGGAAAAGTACACAAATACTAGTTGACAAAAATACACCCAAAAAAGGAAAAGCCTAAAATATTTGACCAAAAAATGAAAATGTAAATTCAATTGAGAAAATGTGTCAAGCCACACATTCACACTGAATCCCAAGGTGATAAATTGTCACCCCACTAACACTGACCCTACTCTCTTGGACAAAAAAAAACATTACAAAATATTATGAAATATAAGATGAGAGAGAGGGAGACTCTAAATTTGATCTAAATTTGGTCTAAATCATATCACAAACATTATCACAGTTTATCAGTTAACCGTTTTATCCTTACTATTGCGAGATGAGATTGTGACAGAAGTTTACAACTGACTGACTGACGCTGCTATGGCGTCGCCCAGGTGATCAAGCGGCGCAACGTGCGCCCGGAGGAGCGCGAGCACAAGCCGGAGCGCCGGCGTCTGAAGACTACGCGTCTGAAGGAGTACACCATCAAGTCGCACTCCAGCATGCCGCCCAACAACACCTACGTCAACTTCGAGCGCTTCTCGCAGGTCCTGGAGGAGATTGCGGCAGCCGAGCAGGGCCTGCGCCAGCTGGAGCGCAACCGGCGCTCGTGCCGCGACGACGTGGCCGCGCTGCTGTCCATCTACGAGGAGAAGGAGGGCTGGTACAAGGAGGAGAGCCGCGGCATCTCAGGCCAGCTGGGCGCCGTCCGCCAGGAGCTGCAGCGCACGCAGGCGCAGCGCAAGAAAAGCCAGGAGGATGCCCGCGGAGCCGCGCAGGCCGCCGGCGCGCTCAAGCGCAAGTTCGGACGCCTGGAGAACCGATATGAGGCGCTGGCTGAGCAGGTGGCGCACGAGGTGCGCTGGGTGGAGGAGCTGGTGCGCTCCATCGCCGCAGACAAGGACCGGCAGGAGAGCGCACCTTGAGGCTGCGCTTCAACATGATCCTCACCTTTAATTTATTATTTTACACTTCTTTTTACGTGCTATCCTTTTTACTCTCACGTGCTTTTTTTTTTTTATATATATATATAATTTTGTTTTTATTAACATCAGCCTTCAGTGTCAGCTATGCAGTGCCTTTCTGCTTACATGGCTTCACCACCAAGAACTGGAACTACTGTATTTTATTTGTCATCTATGCACACCTCAAACATTCCATTCTTTTTTTTTGTCTTTTTTTTAAGCACATTCCCCACATTGTATAGAAAAACATTCAGCCAAGTATCCCCCCCCCCATTACGTGTTCGCACTTATGATTATAGCAACATTTCAAAATACAATTTTATTGTGTGTATTATATGTGTAAACAAGCTGGCAACATTTGACAGCTTTTTCCAAATAAAACATTTGACCTGTCAACTGTTTTTTCACAGTCTAACACCTGGCCTGACTTTTATGTAATTATGCATGTTCAGTCAAATGTCTCAACTGGATTCGTACGATACCTGGAGTAGCTTCACGTACACACATTCATCACACACATCTTTGAGGCTGTCAAGAAGCTCTCAAAAACAGGTGCTGGGAAATGTCTGATACCAGGATTGGCTTCAACTCAATACAGTACTGCCATTCATTCATGTTTTTAGTGCTGTCAAATTACCGAAGGAGCCTCTCAAAAACAACATAGGTCCCATGGTGCTGTCTATTACCTGGATTGGATTCCGCTCAGCTATGCTGATCATTACTGTGCTTTGTCCTTTCTAATACCTAGATTGCTTATGAAAACTACAGATCTGGCTCCTGTATGTATTCCCTTTCAATTATCCACATTCCACAATGTTTTTGGCGTGGTCTAACACCTGTATTAACCTCTTAAAAGCTGTTGATTTAATGATTTATTTTTATTTTGAATGAAACGTTTAGGTCAGATGACACAGATTATTTCCTATTGTTTGACTTGTGTAAAATATTCTTGTTCCATGCTTTGGATAGGATCACCAGTATCACAAAGTATGTCATCAAACACTTATTTTTAATTATTTTTACTATTAATATTATTGATCACACTCGTACCTGTGAGGATGTAGGTAATGGGAAGGTGACTGCCATCATGCCTGCAGGCGTTACAAAAATAGACTGCTGACAGCGGCAAATGGAGGCAAGCTGTTTCAAGACATAACCAGCAAAAATGATTAATGAGGTGCAAAATGTGGCCTGAGAGAAAAAAAAAACTAACGTTTGAACATTTTCCCAGGAGCATTATGGGCCTGCTGGGCTATGCTGGCTGTAGATGCCTGGATTTGTCTTGTCAACTTCACCTCGTCTATTACATGGGCTTGCACTCTTTCCAATGTAATACAATAAATTCAGGTTCCTGAATTCGATTATATTTAGAAAACACCTGTTTATTCCAATTTCTATACTGTATGGAAGAGATCCCAGGTGATGTCTATTACCTTGACTGGCTGTCTCATAAGAATGGCCATTTAGTTGTTCTAGGTGTTGTCCATTACAGGTCTTGATGTCTAAAACAAGAGCCCTCAGGGGCTGGCTAACATCTGGATTGGATTCCATTCAGACATGCCCATTCAGTCAGAGGTTAGTGCTACTCATTACATATATTGATCCCTCAAAAACTAGAAGTCTCAGGTGCTTTTACGTACGCGAATAGGAATCCACTCAACCATACCCTTCACAGTTCCGTTCACACGTTCCAGATGCTACCTATAAACATGGATTGTCATCCTCTCAAGCTTAGTATGGCAGATAGTATCAGGTGATTCTATAAACTGGACAGGCCCTTTCCATGTGATCAGGATTCTCCCCAAAAAACAAAAAAAACCAAAGAAGGTTCCTGGGGTCATCTAATACCTGGATTGAATCAAACTAAGAAATGCACATTTTCCCAAAGGTCCTGGGCTTGTTCTATCACATGCATTGGCTTCCATTCAACTATTCATTCATTCATTAAGATGTCCTTGCCGCTGTGTAATACCTGGATTTATCTCCTGCTTCGTATGATCCTGTGTTATTTAAAATCTGGATTGAATACCGGTCACTAACCTATTAACCTCACTCAACTATGGCCATTTATTGACATTTTGCCGGTGCTGTGTACCAGGAGTGACCTCCTCTCAAAATTAAAAGGTTTCAGGTGAACCACCTAGGAGCCATTTGTTGCCATGGTGACTGCAGCAGATGTGCAACTTCACTTATCCAATTAACTGCTATGAGAATTTTATGATTATGAAAAAAAGCGTTAGAATGTAAATAATATGAATGGGAAAGTAACCAAAATATGGATGGATGGATGCTGCGATAACCGCGAACCCCTCTGATTTTGGGACTACATATGCCATCGGGATGATTTCAAACCCATTTCACAAATGACGTGTATTGTACTTTGCACTATTTTTTAATGTAGCCCCCCTCGCTTCTGACACGCTATGGTTTTATCTTAAAGTCGCAATTACTTCTGATCCAGAGCACTTGAATGCGACACAAATCCTCGGGGTGTTTGTAATGTCCGAGCCCAGAGACGTGTGCGTGAATGGCTCCATCCACATGAAAGCTCTAGTTGGTCCGCTCCAAATACCGGTAAAGTGAACTGAACGTGAGCAATATTTTATAGCGTTATGATGTGTTTTTGAAGCATGTTTCGGCTTGGATTGTGTTAATGGAGTAAATTTTTTCTATCGTAAAATTTGTCAGATGCGAGTAAATATTTGTATAAAATAAACGAAATGTGTCTTCTTTTGCTTTTAAGTTATGCGTCACCCCTGCAAACATTCCAACAATGGTGTCGTCCGTGACTGGGCCTATGCAGTAGGGAGTTGTTTGGCGGACCCTTAAGTTTCTTTACTTTACATATCATTTTGAAATTAGCCACGCAAGCCTTTATTTTATTTTTCATTTAACTGCCCAGTTCGCCTCGCATTTTACTCGTTAAACCCCACTCAGATATAAATATACGGTCTTCGGGGCGTGGTACACAACTAACAACACAAAAAAAGAAAGGAAGGCGAAAAGAGCCGGAGACGGAAGGGGAGCTTCAGTAAATTCTGGCTGACCGCGGCTGAGCTTATGATGCCGACGTTGCGGGACAGCACCATGTCCCACCCCGGCGAGAATTCCCAACAAGTCCGGGTGAAAGCCTATTATAAAGGGTAAGAAAACACCACCGTTCCCGTCCTTTTGGGCTCTCTTTCCACTACTGGCGATCTTTATTATCGTGGAAGACAGCTAAGCAGACGGCTAAGCTAACGAAGCTAGTGGGCTAGTGTAGCCCAGTGTGGGGTAAACTTGACAGACAGGTGAAATTGTCCAGACACACAGTCGACGAGTAGTGTTTTTTCCCCGACTTAACGCTGTTTATCGCTTGCCAAAAACACGGCATGCTGGTTTTAAAGGCAACTTGGCGGAGGTGGTTGTTTGAGGCTCCCTTTTCTTTCTGACTATACGATCAAGTTGACAGAGTTGGCTAATAAGTCGTGCTAAGGACTGCTAGACGTCGTAGCTAGGTGTCTATTGATGTTTTATGGCATCGCATTATGCACTTATGAATATTAAATAACTAAGTGAGTCCAATCCAATCGTTTTGTTGATATTGTATTCCTATAGTCCCAACAAAGTGGGCAACCTACGGCTCATGGGCCATGTTGGGACCTGTAAGCGCGTTTGAGTCAGTCCATTGGTACCGTTGGTCTTCTTCTATCCCAGCTGACTTTGTGGCAAGTGGTGGTATACATCCAGGACTGGTTGCCAGCCAATCACAGTGCACATATATACAAAAGAGCAATGCCTCCGGGTTTCTACTGCTTACCTTCATTAGCGTCTCAGGCGCTGGAGTCCATTCCAGCCGACTTTGGGCGAGAGGCAGGGGTACACCTTGGACTGGTGGGCAGCCAATAGCAGTGCACATATAGACAAACAACCATCCGTCCATTTTCAATTGCGATACTCTTTGTTATGGTGTGAATTGAACTATTTGCGCAATGTGATTAAATATTACGTCGGTGCAAATGCATCAATTTGATGCATCTGACGTGCTCTGACAGAAAAAAAAAGTGTGACCATGGCAATCAGGTGGCCGGTGGTTGTGTTAAATACTTTGGCTAATGCTAAACACTGTTGCTACCTTGGTACAGTTCAACATCTTGAAACATGTAAATACACTTACCAAGTATTGTATGCCAACTTCCTTGCTCTCCATTTGGTTCCGATATCGATAGCTGGCCATGTAATAGCGCTCCGGGTGACTAACAACCACAGTGGTAATCTTTTCCTCCATTGTTGCACAGTGTCGACTCAAAGAAACACCTGTACAGGTTGTGCTGTGTGAGACATATCTGTAGTACGTTCCCAAAGCAGATTGGCTGCCGTGAGGTGATATGTGACAAAAATTTAATTTCTCTAATTTACAATTGTTGTAAATTGGACAAATAGGCAAATATGCAGATTTTTGGTGCGCTTGATAATTTATTTTATTGATTAATCAATGAATGTGATATCAAAAATGTAATTTCCATCTCTTTATTTAAAAACAGGTGATTTTTTCATATTGACAGCGCTCATCATGCACAAATATACATTGATTATGGTCCACTTACTGATTTCTTCCGTAATGTGTCAGAAAATAGCCAAACCTGTTTGTCATTGTTTTCCAAAGTAGAAGCAGAGGTTTGCGAATGTCTTATTTTTATTAGACTTAAAGAGAATCAATTTGCTTTTTTAGAGGACTACAGAAATGAGAGATTATTTAATCTTGAGAGTCTGAAATTCCAAGGATACCGTATGGACAATTTTATGTTAAACAGGTTCTCTAAATGATTAATCAACCATCAAAGTAGGTGATTGTGATAATTGATTAGATGTCGATTAGTCGTGTAGTTGTGGCACCTCTAGTCTCTATCCCCGTTAACTTTGGGTCAAGAGGCAGAGTGTTTTTGGGACGAGGGAGGAAGCTGGAGTACCTTGGATAAACCGGGGAGAAAAGGCAAACTGCTCACAGAAAAGCCGGGGCTGAGATCCATCAACCTCAGAACTGTGAGATGGACTCGCTAACCGCTATGCTACCATGCGCCCTCATTTGAGCCAGTCCTCCACAGTTATTTGAAACCTTTCAAAACATTCAACCTTCAACTTCTCACAAAGCATCATTTTGTTTCATAAACTTTGTACATGTTGAAGGGTGTTTCCTCTTCTTGGATAAAGTTAGACCAAACTGGCGAGTATGACTACTACTGATAATAACAGGTCTATATGTGTCAAATTGGCATCGAGATGTCGTCAAAGCGCAGACAGGTGAGGTGCTGATAACATATCTAAAAGGTGCAACAATATCACCCCATAAATGTGTTGATCAGCAGGTTTAGTAATGATATTAATAGAAACCCTCCAAAAAGTAGTTTTGTTTTTTTTCCCCTCCCCCTTGTACTATTTGCATTTTCGGTAAGGACTGGTCACTTTAGTGATGTTTCCACCATTCTCCTTGCGATGGAGCCACTGATTGGAGCGCGACTTGAAAAACGTGTCGTACGAGTCCCGTTTACCATGCACCAGCTGTATTTCTTCGTTGCCGTGGCGACACACCTCAGGAAGGCTCCTCCTGAGTGCGTTCGCTTGTTCATTAAGTGACGTCTCAGGCAAGCATCCCAAGCATGCTGCTCAGGAATGTCAGCTATGCCAGCCCAAAAGAGGAAATGAAGGCAAATCGGGTATTGGATGGCCATGGAAAATTGAGAAAGTATCTTTGAAGATCACCATTGATCAAGCAAAAATATTCTTCCCCGCTTTCTTGATCTATTAGCACAGTGAGATTTATTGGTAAAAGTATCTAGTTAGACAACCTCTGAAAACTTAACAGAGGTCCTTTGTTTATGACTGAGTTCCATTTTTACGGCAGCAAGGTAACCTCAAAATGTTGTAGCTAGGTACCGTCATAAAACAAGGACCCCTGTTTTGAGACTTTATGAGTCTTTTCAGTGGACCTTTTGATAACAAACTACCTTCAACCTTCACACAGCTTCACCGTTGTTTGTTTTTTCCACCCATACACAGCTCTCTGGTTTTCATGTTGGTTACACGTCTAAGTCCATTAAATGTAATCTTCCTCAAAGCGGCATTTATTGTTTGAAAACAGGGGGTCCTCAGTTTTCGATGGAGTTGCGTTCCTATGGCGGCAAACTATGTTGAATTGGAATCAAAGTTATAATTTGAGTAAATATTTGTACAAAAACACTTCTAAGCCATATCCAATCCAATAAAAACCAGTTGGCACAGCAGTAACTGAGCGGCCTATCTTAAATCTTTCGGCTCAAAATTCCCAAGAAGTCTAAGATACTATGTTGCCGTCCCCCTGTTTTTCCATCTTATTGCAAAAAAATGTATATTTTCCTAGCTCCAAACTGAAGTTGGCCTTCTTTGAATAGTGGCTAGCTGCCGCTCTTCATTTTGGGTTTGCACGCAGCACCTCCTGCTGCTCTGCTACTACAATTTCAATCTATATTTGGTTCTATTGTAGCTTGGTCAGGCTGGGTATTCATCATTCAAGTGTTCATTCTTTACCAGTTACATCAGCGGACTGGTGTCGAGCTGCGGCAGTCTCGGTCCGTCGCAGACCTTTCTTCCTTTACCCTCACTCATCACATCCTGCATTTATAAGTCACAATGAGCTTGAGCTTTCATTGTCTCCCTGTCAGGACTCTCTTGCTAAAGGCTTCGACTTCAGCTTGAGGGTTCCTGTCTCAGGCATCTTGTCGGGCAGGAAACAGCAGGATTATGTGGAGGTATTTTTTTCCCCCCTTTTGCGGGGAGTTGCTCGTCTGTCGAAGACGCCGACGCTTCTCGGCGAATTTAGCAAATGAGGTGAAATGGCATGCAGCGCCGGACTGCATGCTGTTTATTCAGTTTGTGTTTGGTGTCTAAAGAAGCACAACATGACATCGGTTACAAGACGTTGTGGTTAATACTACACCGGCAGAGAAACAGGGGTTCAGAATATTCACAAAGGTTGTTCTGTCACGGTAATTTCTTGCAATTATTGCAAGGCTCTACACTAACGGTGCAACGCAACTTTTTCAGTTGGGTGCTGCAGTTAAGGGTTTGTGGAAAATATGTCATGTTGTGTTAACTTTAAGTGATAAGGTGTCAGAGTTCATAAACGCAACACGCTGTGCATGGTCATTATATTTCGGCGCAACCAACTTTTTCAGTTGATCGCGCCGCACAGTCAAATGACTATGCCCCTTTTTGGGGCAGTACAGTGTGACCATCTTTGCTGATGGATAGTTGTCTCAATTGGCATACCGTAGGTTCGTATGATGTAAAGATTGACATTGACTGAAGGTACCTGTATGTTTGTAAAATAATCAGCCGTTAATAAAAACTCTGTTTGCAGCAAGCAGCGGCAGACAAAACAGGTCATTTATTTTATATAACTTAAAAAAAAAGACAAAAAAAAGGATCGATACCACAGCAACAACTTGAAACATCAGCAAAAAGCAGTGAAATGATAGTTTACAGCTAAACCACTTCAAATATGTTTTGTCTAAATTTGTTTTAGTGCAACAAAATACTATCAGTATACTAATTACAATGCTTTTGATAAAACAAATGCAACGTTTTTTAACACTTTAGAACAGTTGAACACAAAAACATCTAATATTTTTTTACACATTACTAGGTTGTAACGATTTATTGAAAATTTATATAAAATCGATATAAACTGCTTAAAATATGCATCGATGTTTAAAGTAAAAGAATTATTCGCAACGCCATGCTAACCATAGCCACTCCGATCTCTCAGCTGTAGACAAACTACATACCTACATCGCATAAATTACTTGACATTAGAGCTGCCAAAATGAGATTACTAACATGACGAGTCAACAATCAAAATCGTCGACAATTAATTTTAATAGTCGACGCATCATTTATTTATACATCTGATTAATATGGCTAGGGCTGTTTTCCTCTCGAAAATGCCTCGTCTTCCTCTAATTATATGGCTGTCTGCGACGCACATGGTGGTAATCAGGGGCATCCGTGATGTAAACAGAAGCATTGTGGGTAATCAGTGTCATGGCTAACCCGTGTTACCATTAGCAACAGAATCTGAAATCATTTCTCACTTTGGGACAGTCGTTTCTGGAAGCTAGCTGTAGTGTGCACACATAGGCTACCGTGTGCGTTTGTTGGAACACCGCACGCATGTCCCATTGCGGCATTGTGTCTATTAGTCAGCAAACGTACATTTATTAAAACCCAAAACACCGTTTTTGTATATCCTCCGTTGACACCGAACAGCAAGAGGACATTTGCTGCCTCATGGTGTCTTTGACCACGCGCCGAGTGTTGCATTTATGTATTTGGACATCTCACCACTCAAAGTTAACACAACATGACCTGTTTTCCACTAACCCTTAATGGCAACACCCAACAATAAAAGACATAACATACCTAGCTCATTAGAATATAGTAATTTAGAGTGCTAAAAAAATGATGTTCTGAGTAATCTAAAGTTTTTTTCCCTTTAATTCCAGGTGCATACCACATTTTGGATGTGAAGATCAAATTATGTATATTAGACAAGCAAAATAGAAAGAAAGCCTACTTTATTTGGGTATTTGTAGCTATTAACGTTTACTGCATTGAGGGACTTTTTTCTTTTGAAATATCTGACTATTTGGATGCGGCTCGCCGAATGCGAGAGGTCTCAATGTTTAATGTCGTGTTCCTTTTCTGACCCTTTCCATTTCATTCACGAGCATCTGCCTGTTTACATGTTACAAGTGATCCAAGTGATCAGCCTGCAACACACTCAATAAATCCATTCCTGCGCTTAAGCTAGCGATCGCTTAATACTTCGACACCCAACTGGCCGTATAAATATTGTGTTTTACAACAGGAGTACAGTAACAGGAGTTGGAATTCCACATGTACACTCGATTAAATAGACAAGCCCAGAGTCTTCCACCTGACCCTCGTGGGTCGTGTGACGCGCTTCAATGAAATGGAGCAAGCTGAATGAGAAACCATCTTAAAAAGCCCTTAAAGTGGAAGTCAACCCAAACATATTTTTTTCAAAAATATGTTCCCAGCAGGCCCACTAGTTGAAATACGGCATTCTGATTCATTTTGCGTTTGTGGAATATAAATTAAGCAGCAAAATGCACACAGTTTTACCCTTCTCTGGGGGCGGCCGTTTTGTCTTTTGTTGACTGAAAATGACATCACAACTGCTGACAACGACCAATCACGGCTGACCTGTTTTCTGAATCTGAGCCGCAAAGTTTGATCATTTCAATTTGAGTATTCACTGTGAAAAATAGTGCATAGGTGTCACAGAGGTGGGCGCTACCTGCTGTATGTGTGGTGGTTGTGACAGTGAAGATGGATGTTCCAATGTGCTCATGGAAGCCCAACGAGGCACTCTGACCCTTCTTCCTGTTTGAGAGATGACTAGTGATGAATAGCTTTGCTGCGGGCGCATGGGACCGCCAAGTCCGACTAAGATACCAGAGGCACGGGTTACAAGAACCCCCCCCCCCCAGTGCTCCTCTCCTCAGCTCAGCTCACCAACTCTTGCCTAATTTGAGTGTACAGGAAGGAAGAATGCCAAGTCTGTGCATCATGATGCCACAGCTGCTCACTTTTACTCAAGTGATGAGCAGTTCGACGTCATTAATCGCTCCACATACTCTCATTGTTTTCCTTTGACTCGACACGTTCCTTACTCTTTTCTATACTTATGCAGGGAGTCTTTGGTTTCCGACAATCCAGATATATATGACATTTTGATGTTGATGGTGCACGACTGACAAGTTTACACAGCAGCATAAGAACATGTCATGTTACCCCTGCACTTTATTTTTCATTGAATTGTTTTATATTTCTGGCCTCCGAGTGTTTTTCATACAACTGCAGCAGTAGCGAACATTCAAATCGATTTGACCTGACCCCTAGGAGATTCGTACACGTTCCATTATTTGCCACTGCGCCACCTTGTGGCAGCAGCAAATCGCCTAAATGTGAATGGTTTTTGTCTCGTCGAAGAAATATTGGATCCCTTCAATTTTCAGACACGGTATCCTAGACCAGTCATTCCCAACCACTTGAATGTGCTACGACAGACCGTTAGATAGGCGGAAGTAAATGAATGAATTCCATTTCTTTGGTCCAAACATTTATTTACTATACATAATGTATCTTTTCCCATCTGTTTGTGCCAGTGGAATGTAGTGACAGATTCAGCTGCTCTTCCACTACATGGCAGAAGGTACATTTAACCAACTGTTGCCATTCATTGAGCAGAATAATAGCTTTGTGTTCAACTAAACGGATTTCACGCTTCATATATTTGTGGGTAACTAAGACAAGACGATTATTGCAGTCAGCTGTGGATATTTTCGTGACATTTTTGTTCAGAGGTGTACTGTGAAATGAATGTAAAATAAAAGTTGAGGTACACTGTCATAGGCAGAGAGATGATATTGCCAAGCATGTGAGGTCTCATCAAACATGGTAGGTGTAGCATGGCAGCACAGATAATGCGGCGCCGTTTGAGAAGAATCCAAGGCTGGACGCAATGGTGGGGATCTTGTTTAGGTCACACCCAAGAATTTGCTCGGAGCCTTTGTCGTTTCATCATACAACACAAAGTACGTCTTTGCTGTGACTGCTCGTCGAGTCTCGATTTGGGGTGACTCGAGTCAGAGATGAGCTTGAGCGATGGTCTTGTATTCAATGGATGCCAACGTCTCTGATCCTGTTAAACGTGACGCATTGAACATCACCCACTGCCGTCTGTTTGGCATTGTTATCTCTCGGGGAGGATGTAGCTGTCATGTTGGTCCTACAGGAGAAATCAGAGTGGAGGAGTGGAGATGCCAGCCTTCTCCAACCCCCACTCCCACCTCCTTCATAGGCAATGATTAACACCAACAGACTGGAGGATGGAGGGTGAGAAAGTAGCGCCAGGTTGGGAGGCGGAGTCGGCAACATGCCACTGATTCACAGAGCTTCCACAGTGCCACCATTCTTTTTTTTTTTTTTTTTTTTTTTTTTTTTTTGGGGTGCTTTCGGCCGTCTGTCATTGAGTGTGACGCTGTCCCTTTGTTTTAGCACTTCAAGTTGACTGACGCGTCATTAAGTGTGGGCTACAGCGCTCTCTCCTTTCCCAACAGGATAAATTGGATTTATGTGTGCGACCACACTGAAAACCTGACCAACTAAGGAAATAGTACAAAATTTGCATTTGCTTTTTGAATTTTGACGTTTGGCGACGTGAAAATATATAACTGTTGAGACCATTAAGTGGTTATTAGACAGGCTGGTATTTAGTTGTACAAATGCAATGTACAGTCTATTCAAGTGGACTAAGGGTCTACAATTTGTCTGTTAGAGTGGAGGTACGTGATGAAATTGATTCAGTATGAAGTAGAAATATACAAATACAAGTCCATTTTGATATACTTTACTTTTGTTTTGGTTTCGTCAAATGAAATTTTGGTTCATCCAGTTGTTGGTTTGATTTATAATGACACAAATGGTTAATTGAACTGCTGCCTTCTGGGGATGATAGCATGAAGAGCATCTATGAGAGTGGAGGCCACTTTTTGAGGAAATGAGGATCATGACTTTTTTATGTCAAAATGGTTGATGTAACCACAATTTAACTTCCCCACTAGGCGGCGCAACTTGGCTCCTATTGTGATTATCTACCCACATGACAAATGTTACAGCTTTACAGATACCGTCCTGTGTAGGCAGCATGACTGTGATTTTTTATTTTTATTTTAATTAATTAATTTATTTTTTCCATCCAATCTCAATCCAGTGATATTTTTTTGCGCCAGTCCAGGCCCAACGCAGCACACTTCAACCTCACCACACAGTCGACCTTGAACCGGTGGCCCATTAAGTCCTTGTTTACCCCGGGTGTCACTTATTTTTTCTCATCTTGCCATAAAGCTCTCAAGTTAACAAAGAACCACAGGCTCCATTTTGTAGCATGCTAGTAAAAGCCATGTCCTTTTACATTGCTCCTGGGCCAGCAGGCATCTCTCAACCCTGACCAGCCCCCACTTCTTTTTTTTAATGTCCACATTCTAAACAATCGCCTTCCTGACCTTGTGTGTTCAGGAGCTTGCTGACCTGTGTCGCCCGTAGGAGCCTAAAAGCTTATAGCTGCCGTCTCCCGGGCTGTAAACATCGTCATGACTGGCCGGTGGGGGCGAGCATGCGACAAGGCTGTGAAACGAGGGACAGATGATCCCCTCCACAGGGGTGAACGGTCTCGGCCACCCTCTACTGCCCTCGATATCCCTTGTGTGTGTTTGTGGGTGTATGACTGGAAGAAAGAGAGCACCATGTGTGATGTCTGATGGCCGAAACGCCAAGTTGGCCAAGTTCGATTAGCAAAGCGTTTCCTCATGTAGTGGCCTGAGGCAATTATTTACTCAACTGCAAGCGATGGGAGGTGGCTTGTTGGGTTGATGTATTGATTTTTTATTTTTTTTTTTTGGCCTGTTTCCTGATGCTTGATTTGAAATAAGATGTCTTACAAATTATGTTCAAGTAAATTTAAAAATGGTCATTTTCATTTAATTTAAAATGTAACCGTTTTAGCATTTCAATTAATCAATACAAGTAACAATGAAATTAAATTTTAAAATTGAAATTAATTCAAATTAAGTGAGATTAAAAAAATGAATTTTTATGTAATATTTGTTTTTTATTGTAAATTCATTTCGCTAGATTTTTTTAATGAAATAATTTTGAAGTCATTTTTAATTGATTTAATTTTGAAGTCATTCATTTTGATGTCATTTTAATTTCATTTATTTTTAATAGAGTAAATGTAAAAACTATGCTCATCCATCTTCTTCCGCTTACACGGCGGGGTCAAGTTGCAGGGGCACCAGTTTAAGCAGAGTAGCCCAGACATAAAAATTCAAAATATTTTTAAAATTAAATTTCTAGAAAATGCAGTACTTAAAGTAATTTTAAGTTTTAATTATATACTTACTGAAATAAAAAATTGGTGTCTGAAGAAATTGTAATTGAAGCTTTAGTATAAAAAAAAGGATAGTTATTAATTGATTTTTTTTTAAAATTAATTCGTCCATCCATTTTTTTGCCCCTCTTTATCGTGGATAGGGTAGGGGGCCTTTGAAAAATACATGAAATTAAAAAGCAATTGTCAAATGAAACTTAATTGGTTTACAACAAAATTTGTCATTTTTAATGATTTTATTGGTTAAAATTTTTTTTTTTATAAATGTCAAGTAAAATTGTTTAAAATATAGTAATGAATGTTTTATTTCATTAAAAAGAAGTTGAATTGAAAATGTCAAGTGAAATTTCATTTTGTTTGAAACCCAATCGACTACCAAGGATATTTTCAGTTTCAAGAATTCCTGTGCTAAGCCCTTAAAGACACAATGCTCAACTGATATGCTGGCATTTTATTTGTAAAAGGGCGTGTGATTAACAAGGTTGTTCTCCTCAGGGACATCATGATCACCCACTTTGAGCCATCCATCTCGTATGAGGGCCTGTACGGCGAAGTAAGAGACATGTGCTCCATGGACAACGACCAGCTCTTTACCATGAAGTGGATCGATGAGGAAGGTGCGTGTCCAAATCATCCTGACAATTGTTAGAAACGCACATGTGCATCTCTGGTCTGTGGCCGATACGATACGTATCTTGATACATTACCGACGATCCGATACATTAAAGATACTTCTGTAACAATTACCAATGCGGTATGATATGATACGATTCACCTCCTAATGTAATGTGATTCAGCACAATTTGACCCAACATTTGATGCCATGCAATTCAGTCTAATGATCAATTTAATCATTAAAAAAATCAAAAATTGTTAAAACATACACATTTTTAGTAGTACATTTATGATGGGATGGTGTTGGGTGTCGTAGTATTGGAGTCTACTCGTTGTCACCTATTGAGACAGCCGATGGCGGTGTCGCAGGCGAGATGGAGCTGTCGGAACTCGTCGCTCGGCCCGAAGGTCAGCACGACACAACTAATTAGACTCAGCCGCCATCCATAATCAGCGCCGTCATTAGCCTGTCTGAGCAAGAAAAGCTGCTTGATGCTTGTAATGAAGTGCTACAGCATCTCTCCTGACATCGATAGACCGTGCAGAGGTTGCCCTCCTCCAGATAACAATTAAAATGTTGCTCACGCTTATTATATTTGTATAAAAAACCCAAACATACATGAAATAAAACAGGCATATTGGTGTACGCATTAATGCAAGCCCAAGGTTTTGTTGTTTGTTGGTTTTGTTTGTCTTGTATGTGGTTCATTTGATATATTTTTAGGTGGTAAATTTGATATATTTTTAGCTTATAATAATGTCACACTTTTCCTTTTGCCTTTTCCATCGCATTACAATTGACCTGCTACTTTTTGGGATTTTTCAAATGTGAACTGTGTGTGGACATACTTTTCTTAGCTTCGATTTAGATTACAGTTGTGCCTTTTAATAGGGGATGCTAACTGAGACCAGTTATGGATGAACAAGATAGCTGAGCAATTAAGTTAGTGTGTTTAAGAAATATATTTCCCAAAGGTAACAATGCAAATTGAATTGTACAGGCGATGCTTAGTTAAATTAGAACGTTTGCAACTGTTACCTAAGTACAAGGAGAGGTCAACCACTGTGTGATATAGCAAAATAAAACTAAAATGAAGTAAAGCAGTGAAGTTATGTAATATAGACCACTTAGTCCTGCTTTTGAAATCAGTTACAATCACCTGACAGCTTAAGTTACCACCAAAGACTTTGACTGTTAATGTTCTTCATCAACTAAAGTGTGAATTTGAGAAAATTCTCCTATTACCTGAGCTAGATAAAGTCCTTGAAATCCTCCGTGAATCATCGAAACAATTTTGCTGTAATCTATGAGAACATTTAACGTGAAAGTCACCCCAAAAACATTTATTTAAAAATGTCTTCTTTTATGGATTTTACTACTTAACTCATATTCCAAACACAACATCAATCAGAATGCCGTGTTTAGACTTGTGGAAGTGCATGGAACATATTATTGTAAAGAAAGATTTTGGATTGACTTAATGTAGTTTACCATTTCAACAGTTTCCTCTTCAGGTGTCTTCATTTTAGTTTAAACGCTTCCAAAGTATTTAGTAGTTTAAAGAATATTTAGCCGTTTATCAGTATCAAGAACACTAAGTACAGTCTTCTGAAATCAGCAAGTACGGTCTTCCTAAGAAAGTTCTCCAGAACGCACTTCCTAAGAACGCTAGTCTCTTTGCAATTGGAACAGCTGTGTACTATGTATCCCGGCCGGCTCTGACCTATTTCTGTGAAATGATAAAAGGGGCAAAAAACCAACTTACAATCACAAGTCCTCTCCTCAGTCATCTTGATAGCAGCACGAAATGCATCTTTGGACATTTTCCAAGCCAAATCTTTAAGTCACCAACCGATGCATCCTTGGTTTAAAGTGTAAGAGACCCGAAAAAAGTTACCTTCAAACCTTTTTTAAGAAAGAGTACAAGTACAGATAAGCACAGCTGGGCATCGCCTAACTGCCACGAGTTCCGTCACCGAAAATTCATTTCCTGTCATTTAATCCCGTTTTTTCCTCAACCCTTTGTCTGTGTGAGGTTACGCGATTTAACATCTGTATCCTTTGACAGGCGACCCTTGCACTGTATCTTCTCAGCTGGAGCTGGAAGAAGCGCTGCGCCTCTACGAGCTCAACAAGGACTCTGAGCTCATTATTCACGGTGAACCTTCGCCCACTTTTTTTTCTCCGAACACCATTTGCTGGCAAAATACTATTTACTCGTGGTGGAGCTGTGGACGCTGGCCTAAACATTAGCAATGCTGCTTAACTCGTGCGAGATCATTTGAAACATGTTTTATTTTAATAATAAAAGGAGCACTGTACATAATTCACCTTGATAAATATACAGTAATAACATGATTAAATGGAATGTAAAGGATGTAATATTTCGCGCATCATGATTAATTCATTGTGCTATGGCCACTAGGGGGCAGTATAATATCTGCATATGGCTCTAAACAAAGAAGTAAGCTGTATTGTCATTGTATGCCTACGTGTGTTGCTTCACCATTTGTTCAAATATACCTTGCTTAAAAGCTTCGTTTTGCTGTGTGTGGTAACATTAACTCATTCATTGCCAAAAACATTTTATTGTCTTTTCACAGTCCAGACATTCAATCCCAGGAATTTATTCATATATTTTTTTAATTTTTTAAAAACGTTATGATAAAAGAGCATCTGAAAATGTCTGGCGTTGAATGAGTTAAGCCAGCAAACCTTAATCTTTGATGAAACAGCAAAATGCAAAATTAGACAAATTACAAAATCTTTTTTGGGAAAAAAAATATTAGACAACAAATACATGCATATTAGAAAAGTGTACTTGACAAATACTACAAAAGATATTGAGGAATATTACAAAAATCTGAAAATCACACCAAAAATACAACCAAAATATTAGCCAAAAAATGCATAAGTTAAAGGGGAAAATGTGGCAAAATGTCTGCACCCTGAGATGGATAAAAATGGGTGTTTTTTTTCTGCTTAATTCATAGTCCACAAACGCAATATTAATCAGAATACCGTGTTTAGACTAGTGGGGGCGTATAGAACACATTTTTGCAAATAAAATTTTGGAGTTAACTTCCCCTTTAAATGAATAGATACATATAAAAAGTAAACATTTTTTTTGTAAACGCAAAATTTGTTTTATATAGCTCCACTCGTTTGTCTAATCAATATCCTTCCTCTTATTTTCTACAATGTGTGTGTACGTGCGGGCCTGCGTGTGACCGCCATCGCTGACAGCACGGCGGAGGAGGAATCGAGCATATGTTTGATAATGCACTGAAGTGTGAACACAACCGCTTTTCTGCTTCTGACGTGTGTCTGCGGGCCCGCCAGCTACTTTGCAGCTATTCTTAGTCGCGTCCGCGAACAATCGGCGTGGATGTCGAGGTTGGAATGGGCGTATGCGTAACCAACATTTGATTGACAGGCCTCTGGAAATGTGTGACTGGGGGTTGGTGTTCACATGGTGTTTAATGTTAAGTTTTGTTTGAATCAGAGGTGAGGACTGGGTTAACGAGTGCAAGAGAGGGCGGTGGTAGAAGAGCAGACGTGGCGGGGGGGGAGCATGCCGGGTTCCTCGCTAACGAGCTTCTCGGTTGTGGCCCACGCCTCGCCTCCGACTCGCATTGCCTCTGGTCTCAAGCTCCTTGTCTCTCACACACACGAGCCGACAGGCACACACATTTGTCAGCTTCTCTCGGGTCAACTCCGCAAAACCAGCACGCTGACGACGTGTCAGACGCTTGAGGCGACATTTTGGCTGCAAGTGGTCTTTACTGTTGTGTTGTTCAACATTATTAAGTAAAAGGAGTATGCTTTTTTTTTTTCACAATACAAAGGAGTTCTGACATGGAAAAGCAAATGGCTGAACGAAATCCAGGACACTGTTGCACATGCGCTCGCTGGCAAGGTCCAGCCTGCTGTTACGCATACATTTTCTGGCAAGGTGACGTGCCTCTGAGCCACGTGGAACACAAGATAACTTCGCTGACCACCAATTAAAAGTTAACACTGTTAGCTAATGTTTGCATCCAACAATGCATATTGTAGGTCTACCGTCTACGTACCATTTGATTTTGTTTCAGTAGTCTGTAAAGGCTGAATTCTGGCCATTGCTCGATAGTGGCTCTGGATTACCTTGCGTTACCATGACGACCAGGGTCGGAGCTAGGAGTTGCAACAGGGTAGCACAAGCAGAGACAATTTGGGAAATGGGCAACTAACAAAAGATTTACTTGGTTGTTTAATTTCACACTTGATGGGTGGACAGGCACTCCAGAGACCCACTCGCCTAGTTGTATACTGGTACAAGCAATTAAAAAGTCCATTTTCAATAAGCGCTCCCATTTAAGTTGATGAGAATCATTCGACCTGAAATAATGTTCTTTTCCCCCCAGTGTTCCCATGTATACCAGAGAAGCCCGGTATGCCATGTCCTGGTGAAGACAGTAAGTTAACCCCTTTTTTTTTTTTTTCCTTTTCATGACAAAACTTTTGTTTTTTTATACAGTGCAGTGGTGCCTTGAGTCACCCGACTTACACGTTTTTTTTCAGCAATGAGCCTGGCCGATTTTTTTTGCTGGGGGGGGCATTGAATTGTGAGTGCGGACTTGTTAGTTAACTTCTCTTTTCACCTGTATGGCAGTTCGTGATGTTAAAATGTTGCTTAAAATGGGAACAGTTCTACCAGTCTGACCCTGGAACAAATGTATTCACTTATCGTTACTTCCAATGTTGGGGAATTGTTTTGACAGTAGAACAATTTGGAAACCAACCAACCAATTTAACGGGGCCTCTCTTTCACTTGCCGCCCCACAGAGTCCATATATCGGCGAGGAGCGCGGCGCTGGAGGAAGCTCTATTTTGCCAATGGCCATGCCTTTCAGGCCAAACGCTTTAACAGGGTGCGACATCACACTGAATGCTCTGAATTCTTTTATGTTTTTTTTATAGTTTTTATGGTTTGCATCACGTGGGAAGCGTTGTTTTCTTTTACAAGGGTTAATGCCACGATAAAGTCTCTTTGGTATCCTCAACAGAAACACTCAGTCATCATGAAAATGTCGGAGAATAATGGAACTCTGACATCTTGCTATAAGTGGTCAAACATTTGCACACATACCAGTGCAATGATAAGTCAACAGACTCCTTACCATATCTGTCGTTCAGTAAATAAATGCCCCTGGCCACTATTTGGGCAAATACGGTGTGTAAAAAAAAAAAAAAGAATTATGATAAACAAATTGCTACAAAACAGTCATTTTTAGTCCATAACAATGGTCAACCACAAGTTTTTATCAGCTTTTATCAGATTGCTTAATGTGTCCCTAAATGTATTTTTGTTGCCCGATTTAAAAAAAACTGCTTTTTTTTTGGTTTCGCTTC
Organism: Filicampus tigris; assembly: GCF_054856515.1. Taxonomy (NCBI): domain Eukaryota; kingdom Metazoa; phylum Chordata; class Actinopteri; order Syngnathiformes; family Syngnathidae; genus Filicampus; species Filicampus tigris. The sequence goes on from NC_141226.1 coordinate 12,395,517, forward strand.
AGTTTTTGAGAATCTCATTTTTTCTTTTTATGTTTGACATATAAAAGCTTGCACATTATGGATTACACCATGCGTTGTAATTTATGATGGTTCAGAAAAAAATTGTTGCCAAACCTAACCTTTAAGTCATAAATATTATTAGAGAAAACGTTCTAGAGAGAAAACGAGGGCAGATTCTGAATCAATGCAAAAAAAATCTAGAAAAGTTTACTTGCATCTGATTTTGAAAAAATTATAAAATAAAATTATAATTAGTTTTAAAAAAATCTAACTAGTGTAATTTGTTGTAAGTAATTAAACCTTACTGAATTTCTTCATAGTAGGTCTTAATGTTTGTTTAAAACTTCAGTTTCACGTGACATAAAACTCATGATCTTAAATACATTGCACTTGAGTAAATAAACAGCCATTGTACTCATAGTACTTTTCATATATCTTAAAACGGGAGCATTATGCAGTACCTGTCACCTATTTCCTTGTTCCTGGTAGTGTGGTGATTAACTCAAAAAAAAAAAAGACCTTGTTTTTCTTTTTTTTTCTTTATAGAGTCCTCATCTTCCACAGTCACACTTAACTCTAAAAAGCTAGCTATAATTGCATTTCATAAACAAGCAGCAGGTCTCATGTCTTATTTTAAAATGTCATGTCTGTTTGCTCCTCTCACCAACGTAAACAGAGAGCGCATTGTGCCATCTGCACAGACCGCATCTGGGGTCTCGGCCGGCAGGGCTACAAGTGCATCAACTGCAAACTGCTGGTGCACAAAAAGTGCCACAAGCTGGTCACTGTGGAATGCGGCCGGCCCATGATCCAGGTGATGTGCCGTCCAATTTTTGAAAAATGTCCTCATCCATGACACTCACCCACTCAGTGCTGTGACTTGGGCTTTTTTAGGAGCCAATTATGCCTGGTCAACCACCCAGCCAATTAGACCCAATGGAGCAGCCAGGTAATGATGCGCATACAAAAACACTGCCAACACTATCGCATTTATGAAGATTTGAATTGCAGTACATTATTTCCACCAAATCTCATAACAATCTTTCAGTTCAGTGGCATATTCATGACTGTATTTCCACTTTTTATTTTTATTGTCTGCTTTATTTTCTAATTATTTTAGCTGGAAATGTATGATTTAATTGTTTTATGTAATGTCATACTCTTAAAATTAATTTAAATTCTTTATTCTATTTCATTTATTTTAATTGCAATGTCCTTTACTTTTTTCAAGTTTATCTTAAATTTTATTACAATAACATTTATGATGGTATATTTTTCTGCCATTTAAGTATTTCAATAATTGCATTTTTCTTTTCATTATTTAGATAATTATTCATTGTGAACTAAAATTATCCTATTGTTTCCATTTATGGCATGTTCAGGACCATATTTCAACAAATAATTTTTTTGTAGTTTAAAATGTTTTAATTCAATTTATTTTGTATATAAGATGTGTGTTTATTAATTTAGCGTTTTGAAAACTACATTTTCTTGTTTTTATTTTCCTCCATTTTGATAATAGAATAGTTTACATACTTTTTATAGGCTTTTTGAATAGTTTTTAAAATGTTTTTATTTTTGAACAAGCATTACCTTTTTATTTTAACAATGACAAAAACAAACTAGGACAAATTAAGGCAGGTGCCTCTTGAGATTATACAAACATGACTATTTTACTTGGACTATGACATCTGTCTTTAATAAACAACCGGCATGCATGGGTGCGTGTTTGTGCAATTGTCTTTAATTACATTTTGGGCGGGACGCATCTACTCGCTGGGAGGCTATTATTGTGTTTATTCCCAACAGGGTCATATTGGAAAATTGTCACATTCCCCCCCCAATACTCAAATGAAAGTAGAAACTATTCAGGCCCGCAGAGCTGTGAACAAAGCGACAAAGTATGACTGTCTCTCACCGACTTTCTCTCCTTCCTGTTTTCTTGCCTCCCCCTCTCCTCCTTCTGTCTGTCTGACACCCTCTCTCTCTCGCTCTCTTGCTCAGGCCCTCAGAATAAAGACTCCAGAGAAAGCTTGACTTACGATGGAGAGGAGAAAGAGGTGAGCTTTTTTTTGTAAAGAAGCCATTCATGTGTGACGCTCACTCTGTCAACAGGACTTGTTGGATGTGCGTATATTTCACCCCCTAACAGGTCACAACAATGTACTTACACCTACACAATTTCCAACACAAGATCTGCTACAAAAAAGATGAACCTTTTGATCAAGATAATGGTTATTCATTTAAAGGGGACGTCAACTCCCCCAAATTCTTTACAATAATATGTTCTATGCGCCTCCACTAGCCTAAACACGGCATTCTAATTAATATTGCATTTGTGGAATATGAGTAAGCAGCAAAATCCACCCATTTTTTTTTGCCATTTCAGGGGGCGGCCATTTTGTCACTTGCTGTCAACTGAAAATGACATCACAGTTGCGCAGTTAACAACCAATCGCTGCTCGTTATCTGAGCCCTGAGCAACTGTGATGTCCTTTTCAGTTGACAGAAAGTGACAAAATGGCTGCCCCCTGAGATAGACAAAAATGCGTAGATTTTACTACTTAATTCATATTCCACAAACACAGAATGCCGTTTTTAGATAAGTGGGGCTGCATAGAACATATTGTTGTAAAGGGTTTTTTTTCACGTTGACTTCCACTTTACAATATTTATATTATTAGGACCTGAAGAAAACGTGCGTGTGTTTGTGTTTGTCTTTTGGTGGATGGGGATATAGTAGGCCAGTGGTCCCCAACCGTTCTTCCACCACGGACCAATTCATGGTCCGACTGATTTGATAGATGATGTCATGGACTGGTAAACGTCCATTACATTCCTGTTGTGGTGATAACGTACAAATGGGGAATATATGCTTCGCTACTGAAAGTATTTAATTATATTTTAATATATCTCTGTGGCCCACTCCTGAGTGTTCCGCAGACCGGTAGAAGGGGGCCTGTGCCCCAGTAGAGATATATGCCTAGCAACGGCCCTGTTATAGAATATTGAATGCAAGAAAAGATTTTTTCTACAGTTAAGAAAGAAAGAAAAATGTAAAAGAAAATCAAATATTCTTTTTTTTTTTTTTTTTTTTTACGCCTGCAGTGTTTTTTTTTTTTTTTTTTTAAAGAGCATGTCACTGGCATGCTAGCAAGAGAACCCTTGGAACTGTTTTGAATTGTGAAATGCATATGATCCCTCCTTTTAAAGTTAGCTTCACCCCAAAATCACACATTACAGATATCCAGGCAATAACCAACTCCCCAAAGCAGTGACAATGTGGATAGGGTAGAGTTGCAACTCCCAGTGCTGCTATAATGATTGACGCGTGCAGCAGTCCAATAATTATGTTAAAACAAGGCCTGGAAAGCTGACTGATGATGGTACAGTCAGGACCTCCAGAAATGCTGGAATCAACAAAAGCATAGCGCCTCAGAACATTGAACACAGACTTAACATTTGTTATTCATTCAAGTTCAACAACTGGTGAAGTAGCTCAATGTTTGAACATGTTTAAGAGTCTGCTGGAAGTGGAAGGACGCACATAAGAGCATTCACTGCAGGCCGCGTGGTTGCAGTGCCATGCGTATTGATCTCCCATTGTGTCGGAAATAAAGTAGCCTTTTATCACAGCTTCCAAGATCGCCATCTGATTGATGGCGACGCATGTAGTTTTGGCCCAGTTTGATACAGCCGCAGAGGGACAGGGACTTGGATAAGTGCAGATGATCCGAGATAAGAGAGGGACATCTGAACGATCTTATCTGCACTCGGGGATGGGCTTGTCTATGGGCTGTTTGGTGGATCTGCGGCTGGAACGTCTTGCTACAATTCCAGATTATGGCAGAAATGGATAGGGGGAGGAAGATCCCAGATGAATGTGTTAGTGTGGTCTGCAGTTCGGGTTCCAACAGTGTAATGGTGTGTCTTTGTGAACCATATACATAGCTGTATAAAGTCCCATCCCCAGCATGTGCCATTGTTTAGTACTAAATTGGGTAGTAGCTAGGGATGCTCCGATCGATCGGGCGCCGATCACGATCGGCCAATTTTCGTCAAAAATTACTTGATCGGAATATTTGATCAAAGCCTTTTATTGCCGATCAAAACATCCGATCACTCGCAGCTCATGCTTCGCAGCCTACAGCCGTGTTGCGTCCCTCCCCCTCTGCTGCGGAGGCGAGGCTGCTACGTTGACACCAACTGCGGTGGGAGCGTTTCTGGCGACGTGTTTCAATTTTGGAGTCAATGTAGTTCGCGCGGTTGCGTGCGAGAGTTATACCATATCATTTTATAATTCACAAAAAGATTAACAGTGACTTTTTTTCTCGTTTTACAAATGCACAAGATAGCTTGTCTATGCACAAGACAAAGTTCCTGAGTCGTTTCAATTTAGGAACTCATTGAATAGTTGATTCAAGTGAAGCCTGCATGTGACTATTGTTCTACTTCTGAACCATGCAATGATTAGGTGTCATGTTATTTATTTGACTTTTTGCATTATTTAGTCTTTTGAGACTGCTGATTATTTTGATCTGTTAAAAATTGTGTTACTAAAAGCTGTTAAATTTTAATTTTTTCAGTTATTTTTGTGACTGAGTAATTGTTGTCTTGTGCCAGCAAAGGTTTTGTATTTCTTCATGCTTTTGAAAATATATATAGATTTTTGTCAAAATTACGGCCGCTTTTTTAGCCATCTCGAGGTGGCGATTTTGTCACTTCTGTCGACTGAAAATGACATCACAGTTGCTCAGGTAACCAATCACGGCTCACCTGTTTTCCGAAGGTTTTTGGAGTCACTTTGCATTAAGGGAAGTGGGAATTGTATGGTCTCCTATTTGTAGATTAAACTGGGGTGCAAATGAGTGTAGAAATTTGATGTGTGTGCGCGGTGGGTGCAATGTGGTGTAAGTTTACAGCAATCTCTCTCCCCCGATCAGGCACGGAACAGCCGAGACACTGGGAAGTCGCCCTCCAGCCTCGGACTGGCCGACTTTGACCTGTTGCGGGTGATCGGCCGAGGCAGCTACGCAAAAGTGCTGCTGGTGCAGCTGAAGAAGACGGAGCGCATCTACGCCATGAAGGTGGTCAAGAAGGAACTGGTCAACGATGACGAGGTGAGCCAGAGCGTGCATCGGCGAGCACATACGTCGAAATATGTAATGTTGAGTTTTTTTTGCTCGTATGCTTAAAGGAATCGTTTCTGATTCAGCCAAATATTCGTTTTTCTCGAGCTACAGTTTGGACACATTTTTTGTCTTGGCAAAGAATTTGCTGTGTGGCCCATTCTACAAATGCATGATCAATGCAAGTTTTGCTTCAATATAAACAAGACTTATTGGCTTTTCAATGATATAGAACACAATACTAGATGGTATTTTAGAGGAGAAATCATTGGCAAAAATGTTTCCCTTTTTTGCAGAGTAAATGGAGCAAGATCTAATTAGGTTGTATTGCATGCTTTTGAAGAGAAAGAATGGAAACAAAGATGTCAGGGATCAATGCAAGCTTGACGTCACCAAATACAAAAACACAAATACATGAAAAAACAAAACACCTGCTGTAAATATAAATTACTGCAAAAGTGTAGGCCATTAAATATGCTCTACATATGCTGTCTTAGAGGTTTGTTCATAATTGAAAAAGCCAGTTAACCCCCGACAGCAGCTAGTGGAGTAATGTGGAGGTTATCCTATTTTAAAATCAATGGGGGGGATGAGCCAGCCTCGGCCAACTAAACTCTATCTAATGTTTAATATTTGTATTATTTATTTCTTATATGGTATTATATGATTGACTTTTGTGTTGATGCTTGTGGAGTTGTGTGATTTGAATGTTTAGTCCATTACCGCAAACTGTTATGTTGGATATGTCAAAAATGGAAAATTGCTATTAATTGGGAATTTAGACCAGCAATATAAATCCAGCCTTAGAGTACCGCTTGAGAAGGAAAAAAAAAAAAAACAAGCCCACTTACAGTCAGTGTGCAGTGCGATACTAAGACAAAGCCTTCATCTAATTAAATGTGTGGCCAAGTTAACAGTGCAGTAGTCTTCTTTGTGTGTGCATGTGTTTGTGTAATGAATGCAATTAGCACAACCTGTGGGCGCTGTTATTTATAGCACAACAGACGGGCACGCTTGAACATCCATCTCAGCTATCTTGTCAAATGCTCTGACCCCGTCAGTGTCTCAAAGGGAAGGTGTGGATTAACCACGTTGTCGTCGGGAATCGATCGGCGGCATATGCTGTGTGAGAGGCGAGTAGTTAGCCTTGATTCGATGCACTTAGCGCAATTGACAAATTGACACGTGGCGTCCGGTCGATGGCCTAGTGTTCTACTGTCGCTGGGCCTCGTCAGCGGCGTGTTCAGATATACGACGGGCTCTTCTGGCTCAGCCCTTTCCGCCCGCCGTCGTCCACGCAAGTCGATGGCACACGCTGCTTATTCAGCTCTTCAACACAATGTCACAATGACCTCTCATTGGCATGTTGGTGCATGTTTCCAACCCCCCTCCTTCCAGGACATCGACTGGGTCCAGACAGAAAAACACGTTTTTGAGCAAGCCTCCAATCATCCCTTCCTGGTGGGCCTGCACTCCTGCTTCCAGACAGAAAGCAGGTATGAAGCACTTTGTAAAGGTGACCTATGTTTTTAAAAAGCAAGTAAGAATGTCCTTCATTGTTTGGAGTGGACTAGTCATCATTCCACAATGACAAAAGGTCATTATTTCCAATGAGTTATACAAGGTTATGCTGCAGGTCACATTCACTCATGCACCAGGCATTCAATCCCAGGTGCCCAGGTGCTTGCTTGCTTATTTTTCTTATCTTTTTATGAATTCTCACGTAGTAGGGTAAAGGAGCGTCTGAAAATTGTTCTCTGTGAATGGGTTAATGAAGGAAAAAGGACAATAGTTTATGTAGGCCTCATTTGTTTATATCACAGAAACACTGGCATTTGAACAGGGGTGTGTATAGACTTTTTATATCCACTCTACCAACCTAGTACGAATGGATGGTTGTATTAAATCATTTTATTTCATCCCTTCCACCACTAAGGCACTTGCGGAGCAAAGTATTAATGTCATATTTGGAGATTACTTTGATACGCTATCATGTGACAAAAGAATACATTTCTGTATTCCCTCCTCAGACTCTTCTTTGTTATTGAATATGTGAATGGCGGCGACCTCATGTTCCACATGCAGAGACAACGGAAGCTTCCAGAAGAACACGCCAGGTAGGCTTCTTCACTGATGTGTGGTGGCCTTCCTTCATTTTGTGGGCTTTAAGAGTTGAATGTTGTTGTGGTTTTGTTGCAGATTCTATTCTGCCGAGATCAGTCTGGCGCTCAACTACCTCCACGAGCGCGGCATTATCTACAGAGATCTCAAACTGGACAATGTGCTGCTCGACTCCGAGGGACACATCAAACTCACAGATTACGGCATGTGCAAGGTATGAGTACATGCATGCATGGGTGGTTCCGTGCGCGTCGCTCTTGTGTGTCCATGAATTTCTATGTGTTTGTCTGGGTGAGTGTCTGTGCTCGTTCACATTTAAAAGCAATATGAGCTGCTGTCATATTTGTTGATGTGTTGTTTTGTTCAGGAGGGCTTGAGACCCGGCGATACGACGAGCACTTTCTGCGGTACCCCTAACTACATCGCTCCCGAAATACTCCGAGGAGAAGATTATGGTAGGATCAACGCACTGCCACTAACATAAATCCAGTTTCCCAAGTGACTTTTTTGTCTTTAATGGGAAGTCAACCCCAAGATTTTCCTGACAATATGTTCTATGTGCCTCCACAAGTCTAAACACAGCATTCTGCTTAATATTGCCATTATGGAATATGAGTTAAGCAACAAAATCCAACTTTTTATTTTGTTTTGTTTTTTAAATCAATCTCAGGATAAATTGACCGCTTTGTTAGCCATCTCGGGGCGGCAATTTTGCCACTTGCTGTTGACTGAAACTGACACCACAGTTGCTCAGGGCTCAAGTAACGACCAATCACGGCACACCTGTCTTCTGAAGCTAAGCCATGATTGGTTGTTACCTGAGCCCTGAGCAACTGTGATGTCATTTTCAGTTGACAGAAAGTGGCAAAATAGCCGCCCCCTAAGATGGACAAAAACGGGGGGTTTTGCTGCTTAAAGCCTGGTTCACACAGCAAAGTTTTAAAATTGTCAGCTGATTTGCAAACTCTGAGACCCTACGCATGATGAGAAAAAATGACAGGTGTAACAATTTTGAAAGTACCATGTGTGGTGTGCAGTCACACGGCAAGCACATCACACACGAACCAATTCTTTCACGGATATTCTCACATCAGACGGAAAATTTCGCAAAACGCCTCGAGATTAAATGTGACTTTCGAGTAAACAAACATGGCGGACGAAGAGGCAGCACGGGTCTCAAATCATTTCCTGACAATGGTGCTGGTTTGTGAATTATTTTTTAGCTGAAAAAAGCGACACAACAAGAAAAGATGTTGGGCTCTTTTGCGTCATGATTGTTTTGATTTTGGATACTCACTGTGCTTCCTCGCTGCCCCCTCACCTCGCTTTCTGATTGGCTGTACATCACTGTCAACCGGGCTGCATGCTCATTTGTCCTCAGGGCACACCACACACGGTGCGAAGTCGGGTTGAAACAATCCAACATGTTGAATATCCCCGATTTGAGGTCGGATGTCCTTCCGAGCGGCCAAGATCCGTCAGAGCACACCACGCGGATTAGGATTATCTGATAAAGTTATCAGATAATTATCAGACTCGGCCCCGGCCTACGATTGTCGGGAGGGGAGACTCAGGGCTGATAATCCTGCCGTGTGAACCGGGCTTTAACTCATATTCCTCAAACGCAATATTAATCAGGATGCCGTGTTTAGACTAGTGGGGCTATGTTTTTGGGCTTGACTTCCCCTTTAAAGCTTTGACACTTTCTTGTCAAAGTAGAACACCTAAAAAAAAATGAAAATAAATATATTACTGCAAACCAGACGAACAAACAAAAAGTCTTTTATCTGAATGAGTTGTGTGACGTGGGCGGAATGACACATCTTCGCAATATTCCCCCCCAAAAAGGCAAATTAAATTGAAGACTAAAAATACCAGTTTCTGCATCACTACAGTAGAAATAGTTGGTATCGTAGCAACAGTACTTGCTTGCTGGAGTGCCTTCATTTTGTATACAGTACAATTTTTTTTTGCTACGATTAACCCATTAAGGCCGGGAGTGCATAACCGCGTTTCTACCACTAAAGCCAGGAGCGCTGTTGCGTCTTTCTCCCCTTAAAGGCCGGAGAGCGTGTCCGTCTTTTTTTTTTTTTTTAATCCAATTCTTTGTCCCTTATACAATGAAATGCATCAGAATGTACCTGTGATGGTGTCGTGAGCCCGCGGAGGATGTTCCGGAATTCTTTCGAGTCATAATGGCGGACGCCGTCGATCGCGGGAGCACTGAAATAAGTAATGGCATTGATACAGAGGACATGTTTGTGGACTTTAAACCAGTAGAACCAGTCGAACGTGATATATGGTTAAGATATGTTTGTAGACAATGACAATATTGATGGCTTTGTAACAGAATAGAGGATGGTAATTACCACTCGATTTTTAAAAAAAAAATAAAAAATAGTGCTTTTCTTGCACTGACACTATTTTTACATCCTTGATTGAAACGGTAAAATCAATAAACTCGGGCCTGTGTGATAGCCACATGTCTAAGGTCTCTAAATTATTTTTGAATGACGTTGGTATCTGCTACAGGGGCTGAGATATTACTTATTTTGTAGGTGGTGAATTTCTGGGAAAGCTTCAGGTTTTCAAGGGAAATTCCAAAGACGACCTTAGGTTTTGGGGACCTGTTGAGCCAGGGACTTTAGGCCTTAAAGAGTCATTCCTGCTAGACGTATTTGCTAGAACTTTTTAAAATCAAATATGAAATGGTCAGCATGCACACTAGTGGTGTTCCATGTCATACCTTCAACAATATTACCTGTGCACTTCTCTATCTCAATTTTGAGATAACAATCATTTTGTAGGCGTTGAATTTCTGGGAGAACCTCTGGTTTACGAGGGTGATTCTATAGTCCCCCTTAGGTTTTGGGGAGATGTTGAGCCAGGCGCTTTCGGCTTTAATGGGTTAAACACATTGAATTTTAAAAAGTTCATTGTAATTCTGTAGTCCCTCAAAACAAACATCTTGCAGCGATGTCAGTACAGTGGTGCCTTGAGGTAAGAGTAACGCAAGTTTTTCGAGATACGAGCCATCAGTCGGCCTGTTTCTGCAAGATCAAACTTGCGATACGAGTGCTGTATGGTGGCAGGTGACTCAACTAACTTCACAAGAAGCGACAGTTTGGCAAAGATAATTAATAAATATTCAAATTTTTTAAAAAGACACTTCAAGCCGTTTGTCACCCCGTGAAGTTTACTGTCAAACTAAATGGAATTACTGGTTGCGAACACAAAGTCGGAATCACCATAAACACATGGGCTAACAATCAATATCTATGTGGTGGTGGTGTTACCCTTTACGCAATACAATATCTGAAAACAAAAATTCCTCGACATCCTCCTCAGTCTCACGACCGTCACAGGTATATTCTGATGCATTTCTTTGGCTGAGAGACCGAGAATTGGATTTAAAAAATAAAAATAAATAAATAAATTTAAAAAAATGCACCACTCTCCCGACTTTTCTGTGTTAGTCACTGGAGGTTAAAAACGCAGTGTAGATGTTGGAAAGTCAGGCCTAACCATCGGTATAGTGTTATTTATGTGTGTGCGTGCGTGTGTGTTGTGTGCGCTGTGTGCGCGTATTACTGCATCATATGCTTTGTACGCACATTTAATATCCCCTTCGGGCCAATCAGTTTAACTGTACCACTCAAAATAGAAAATAAATAGTTAGATTCCAGACGATTACACAATAAACATATTCCCACACCAAATATTTAATGTGTTTTGTATAAGCCTTAGCATGTGCGTTTAATTGCATGTTGATTCATGGAAAAAAAACTTTGTGTGATTGTTTGACAGTGTTTGAGCGTTTGTGTGAGTGTGTCTGTGTCCCTGCCCACCAACATACACCCTAATAAAACAAGCATGCAAAACGTAATCAGTTGGAGTCCAAAAAGAAAAACGCACCCTTGATGGGCACTCACGGCCCCCCAGGGGTGCACGCATCACAGTTTGGGAATCACTGATCTAATCCAACCATTCCGCAAGGTGTAAGTAAGACATTTTAATGCATTAGTATTTGTATGTTTAGTCAGTCAGAAGATATTTACTGATCTTTTCCACACTGCACAGGTTGCCATAGTTACAGCGAGATCAGGTTTTGGAAGGATTACAAGTAAACCGGAGTGTCAGAAGTCTGATCTGAAGCGCTTCTAATTTGTGTGTAGTCTTCAGCGTGGACTGGTGGGCGCTGGGCGTGCTGATGTTCGAGATGATGGCAGGCCGGTCGCCCTTCGACATCGTGGGAAGCTCCGACAACCCCGACCAGAACACAGAAGACTACCTCTTCCAAGGTAATGGAAAGCGTGTTGACACCTTCATGTCCGCCATCTGCTATCAGGGAACCTGCTAAGACACGCATGCTTTCGTCTGTCAGTTTGCTTTCAGTAATGAGGTTGGTGTGTTGCGATACCAAGCCTGTCATAAAGGATCATAACTCAACTAGATACATGCAACACACACACACACACACACACACACACACACACACACAATAAAATCCTAATTTTTGGGTAAAACTAAATATACGCCCACCTATGTTGTCTCAATTCTTTTATTTACATAATAGCTCATACCAAATATCTCTGCCTGTGACCCAGAAGCTAGGCTGGGTGAAGATCCAACGCCACTTTTAAGCGACTAGCATGTTGCATTGGCCCTGGTCACATATATATATATATATATATAGATATATAGATAGAGATATATAGAGATAGATATAGACACATATATATATACACACGCACATACTGTATATGCACACACTATGTAATCTGGACATGCTCCCTTGGCATTCTTCTCAGCTCATCCCTGTTTATTGTGTGTGTTGCAGTCATTTTGGAAAAGCAGATAAGAATTCCCCGCTCATTGTCTGTCAAAGCTGCCAGCGTCCTTAAGGGATTCCTCAACAAGGTAGGCAGTGCTCGGGTTCACACTGAAAGGTCTTATGACCTTTGTCTCACAAAGCACTGCTTCTTCCCCACTCACTTTGCCGTCTCTCATTCAAATGACAAATATATGGTTTATTTTAACACATACTTTGCAGCTTCTCGCCTCTCTTGTCTTTTCGCTGTTTGTTATTGCTCTCACACTTTTACTCGTCTCTCACCTTCCCACCCGTCTGTTGCAGGATCCCAAGGAGCGACTGGGCTGCCACCCTCAGACAGGGTTCGCCGACATCATGGGCCATCCCTTCTTCAGAAACGTTGACTGGGACCTTGTGAGTTGTTTTTTTTTGGCCCTTTTTTTCGCTTTACTTAGGGTGTGTTTGCACAAGAATGTGACATAGTTTTTACACATTAGCAGTTAAAAACAATATCCGTTGTTTAGAATTTCATTTAACCTGAGAAAGCAAAGTGGACTGTTCCAAAGTGTCATCACGATACCACTTGGGATGTATCGGTGCCGATACTGTACTTGTGTCGGACGAGTAAAGATTCTCCGATACTATGATTCCTGATACCGCCCCATCATATAGGTACTGTACTATTCTGTCCTCCCCGAGCCTGCCTAGATTTTCGCTAGGCCATTGCTGTATCATGAGTTCAGAAGTTTTTTTTATGGGTTTTATTTGGGGGGAAAAACAATATACATTCTTTTTATTTTGGCCGCTTGTTTACACAATTTTGGAATACTCAGAATGAAGGCTTTTCCCATGTTATCAGTCGATTAAGCAGTTGGCGCAAACGCTACTGCTAACTACTGGCCTGGCGTGCATATTACATGTTTTTGTTTGTTTTTTCAATTCAGTTGAGTGCAAAAAAATCCAACACATTTATTCATTGATGATGTATAAATATAGTCAGCAAAAGTAGTCGATGGCATGTGGAACACCCCTACTGGCATATTACAACATTTTCATTGCAGTTTTGCATTTCATCGATTTTTAAAGGCCATTGTTGTGTAAGATTCACCCATAAATGTAGAAAAAGAAATCAATTTTGGCGCCTCATTTCTACAAGAGGCAGAGCCTTTCTGGAGGTGGGAAACATGCACTTGGATGAAAAATAGATGTAAAATTTAGATTTTTCTCCCAAGTAAACACTTTTTCAAATGCTCATTTTCAGAAAATAGAGGCTGTCACATTGAAAATATCAATAGCGCAACACAGGACTTGACTGTTGGTCTCAATAGAATGAGCTTCATAACGTTTGGCAAGAGAAGTGTGCATTTTACTGGAACAAGTTAAAAAAGATTCACTCCCATTACGCCAATATATGCTGAGTCCACTATTAATAATACATCTTTTTCACATGTGTCAATGACAACTATGCAATTTATCACCCCGATCATCATCAAAAGCAAGCAAAGCGTGCTGGCTGACAAATAATTCCAAAGCAATCCGTGTATTGATCGCCGTGAGGAAGATTGGAGACTTGGACCACCCCGCATGGAAGCACTGTGGCAGGAAGACTTAAAAAAAAAAAAAAAAGAGAGAGAGAATGAGAGAAGGTCATCAGCAACAAAGTGACAAGAGCAGAGAAGCGGTCACAAGGCTGGAAAGCTGAGACGTAAAAGGTAGTGAGAGGAAATGGTCTCAGCCACAAAAGTCAGGAGAGCACACCTAAAGAGAAAGTCAACCCAAACATGTTTTTTTCAAGAATATGTTCTTTACAAGCCCACTAGTTCAAACAAGGCATTCTGATAAATGTTGTGTTTGTGATATTAATCAGAATGCCGTGTTTCAAGTGGTGGACTTGCTGGGAATGTATTCTTGAAAAAAATATGTTTGGGTTGAGTTCCGCTTTAACTCAAGTGCTTTTCCTATGTTAAACTATGCTAAGTTAATTGGAGCCACTCCCTTTGTTATCCATGTGTTTAAGAATCACATGGACCTTTTTTAGATTCTCTGAAACGACTGATAGGAATCTCAGTGCGAGTCAGACGTAGACTAAAAATAGTCCAGAGTGTTGTTTTACCAAGCTTCCTGTTCCCGCGTCATAATGACTAAAAGTTTCATATTTCAAAGGGAATGACATTCCTCTGTTGTGACAGCACAACGGTGAAATGAAACTAATGTCCATGTGTTCTTTCAAGTCATTCAGAAAGCCGCGTATTAGAAAATGAATCAACAACAGGAAAGAAGCCCGTGTGTAGTTGCATTATCTGTCTACGTGTGTTGCTGCAACACCGATGCCATTTGTTAGCCCATCTATGTTTTACATTGTTTGTTAGCGTTAAGGTAAACAGACTTATCTAAAGCAAAGCTTTGAATGCAAAACATGTTATTCTCTTTTTCGAATATTTAGTTTGACAGTAAACTTCAACTGGGAGTGGCAATTAACAGCTTGAAGCCTCTGTTTTGGAGAATTGTTGACTATTTGTCAGATTGCCGCTTATTGTGAAGTGAGTTGAGTTCACGACCACAATACAGCGCTCGAATCACAAATTTCTGCTTGCAAGTAAGTCAAAGCAAAAACTTGTCCGAATGCCAGCTTGTATCTCGAAAAACTCGTAAGTTGGGTCGCTTATATCTCCAAGCACCACTGTTAATTACTTACTGGAAAGTAGTTTCCATTGAAATATTCAAGTATTAGTATAAATTTAAAATGTAAAACATGTTTTTAATTAAAAAAAAAAAAAGTGTAAAAGTGTTAAAAATATTTTTTTCTTGACTTAATTGTCCCATTATTTGAAAACAAAACAAATAAAAAAAAAAACTTTTTCTGGATTTTTGTTTTAAGAACAATAACAATTTGGCAACATTGACATTTTTATTATAATTTATTAAAGAATCAATGCCGGACCAGCTGCACATTTTTTGACAAGTATTAACACTTTGACAAAATTTACATTTTTATTACAATTTATTCATAATTTAATGTATTATTTCCTTTTTTTGTGTTGAATAAAATTAAAGCAGCGCTGAACCTGCATCATATTTTTAAAATTACAATTTCGAAGAACCACCTGACGTAAACTATGAATAGTATTTTTTTTTTTTTTTAATCTTTTTTTTAAACATTTTAGATTTGGTTACGGTTCCCAACGCCCAGAATAAACTCTTCACCTCCTCAGGACAAAACGACCTCAATGCTTGCCCTAAGGTGCACCTTATAACCTGTAGGGGGAGCACTTGTTGATCTTATTGTCGTGAATGAATTCACTTTACTATTTCCTACGGGTAAAAATTCTTTTGAAACTACAGTTCCATGGAAGCAAGCTACTTTCTGTACGTGATATTTTCTGGCATTTAAAATCATACATAAAAATGACTATAGTTGCATAGTCAACAAACAGTCAATTAACGGTTGCATAACAGTAGTAGTCACATAGTCAATAATGACATATTTTTGTTCATCAAAGTGATATGTTTGTACAGTCGTACCTTAATGCTTGGAGTGCATTATTAGTGTGTACCAATATTATATATTTATTTGCTAACTCAATTTTGGTGGTATGATGACTTTCTCCATCATGGTATTTTATGCATATACTTACTTTACACATTTACTTGCTTTCATCGACTGAGAAAAATAGAACGCTGTTATTCAGTGCATTAATAAGGTCTATTTTTCCTGCTAAATGCAATACAGGTAACATTTTACTCTTAACTTTTACTTTTGTGTATTATACAGAGTGATGTACTCATCTGTTGCTGACTTTTTTGTATATATGTATCTATATTTTGTAAAATGAATGTTATTTTTACCCTGGGTGGTTGTTTTTTTCAGAGGTGGGCATTTTAAAAAATGTTGCTGATCCGTCAGCGGCCAGGGTACGCGTCCGTCATTTGCCGGTCTGTCATTTTTCATGACGAATTGAATTGTAATCATCAGTCCGTCAGCTAAGTCCGTTCACGTTAACTAACTCCATTAGTGACAATTGCATTGACAGATGAAAACTCTCTTCCGTTATTCGTCAATACGTAATTTTTAAAAGATATTTCTTCAATCGTCAGCAATACGGGGGCGGTCCGTCAGTCTGACGGAATGTCCACCTGTTTTTTTTGTTTTGTTTTACCTTTAATCCATTTATCGTTTTTCAAATGTTTAATATGTTAAAAGAAATGTACAGTATATTCATCAATATCGGCTGATATATCAGAACTTACATTGAGATAAAATTTTTAGCGGTATCGCCCAGCCTTATTTTCTATCTTCAGTGCCATGCCAATTATTTTGCACTTCAATTTCTTTTGAAGGAAGACTAAAACTCAGGGAATTGTCAATTTTATGTTTCCACTTTTGTTCATAATTACAAATGAATCCTAAATTCAGGGTTAATTGTTTGTGTTTTATTGTCAACTTAAATTCTCTATGGCAGAGTTTCTCGACCAAATATTCTGTCCTTCATTGAAATTATCTTTATCGGTTTAGTAGAAATTGTATGTATCAAAAGTAGTATTGGTATTGGTGAGTACTTAAGAGTTGAGAACTCATACTGGTATTGGTCTTTAAAAAAGTGGTATCGGACATCCCATTTCTATTTATGTTCTTACACTATTTTTTGTAAAATATTATAGAGTGCTATTTTTCCTTGTTAAAAATCACATTTTTTTTTGGGGGGGGGGTGATGCTGGGATGAAATGGCATTTTAGTGAAGAAAGATGATTTGAGATACAAATGTTTTGAGTCAGGAGCGTGGTCACAGAACCAATTAACTGTATATGTGATTGTGATTTACAGCTGGAGCAAAAGCAGGTGGTCCCTCCCTTCAAGCCCAACATCTCGGGCGAGTTTGGCCTGGATAACTTTGACGCCCAGTTCACCAACGAGCCCATCCAGCTGACGCCTGACGACGAGTAAGATTCGCTGATCGGTAGAATGAAATGCCTCTGTGATTTAATCAATTAAACTATGGATGGTCCTTTGTTATTGTGTGCAGCGACGTGGTGAAGAAGATCGATCAGTCCGAGTTCGAGGGCTTCGAGTACATCAATCCGCTGCTGATGTCGGCTGAGGAGTGTGTGTGAAAGGAGACACACACACACACTCACATACACACGTGCCATCTCAGTGACTTCACGCTACGTGGTTATGAGGCGACCCGGCGACATCATCATTCATAGTTTTTGTTGTTGCCAAAAGCAGTTTCACACTCTGCCAGTTCTAACCACTCGTCCTTAAGTCTTCTCTTCATGAATTATTTTTATATGCTCTCTCTATATAAATATACAAATGCATAAATATAAAACTGCACTGATAGCTTTGTGTCATCGGGGGCCTCTCTACCAAGTTCTTCCAAGGTTACTTACTGTACACACAGACTCATTTTATTTGTATATATGAAACTGCTGTTGAGTAACGTTAGCCCGTTTATATATATATATATTTATTTGTATATATATATATATGTATATATGTATGTATGTATATATATATATATATATATATATATATATATATATATATTTATATAAATTTTATATATATATATTTATATATATGTATATATGTATATTTTATACGTATATATACATTATATATATGTATTTATATATATATATATATTTATATGTATATGCTCATTCACACCTTTCTCAAAACACTAAATCTGAAAATCTATATATTTTTTTTTAACTACAGCCGTTTTGTGTTGTCCGTGTGCAGCTTGAGGACCAGAACTGGAGTTGAGTCGGCTAAAATACTGTGAACAAACGTAATGCGTTAGCCTGACTCAAAAATTCATACAGGACCCCCCCCCCCTCCAAAAAAAAGAAACATTTCCGATACATATCTATAAAAAAAAATAGGCGTATCTTCTCAAATAGTGGCCGTCTGGATACGTCTGCTACTTAGAAAATAAACACCTCCCTCAAAAATAGCCGCTGATGATAACCTTTGCCAACCAAAATAGCACCTACCACCTTGAACAGTCTCTCAGAGAAGTGTTTAATTTTACCGCAGTATTAAGGATAATCTGTCTGGAAAGAAAAAAAAATAGGTAGTAACTGTAAAATCATTGACTGTAGCGTTGTTGTGAACCAAAACAGCAGAGATGACCGAAGCATGTAAATGAATTAAAGTGTTGTGTATAACAATGTTTACATTGCATCGGTCCTCTGGATTTTCTCCAAAGTGGTATGTTTTTTAATTCCACTTTTACTTGACACAATTTCTACTTAACTGTTAAAGGGGGAAGTCAACCCAAACACCTTTTTTTTTCAAAAATATGTTCCATGCAAGCCCACTAGTTGAAACAAGGCATTCTGATAAATATTGCATTTGTGGAAATAAGAGTTAATCCACCCATTTTTAGCCATCTCTGGGGGGGGGGGGGGGGGGGGGGGGGGGCGGACCATTTTGTCACTTCTATCGACTGAAAATGACATCACAACTGCTCGGGGCTCAGGTAACGACCAGGGCTCAGGTAACAACCAATCATGGCTGACCTGTTTTTTTGAAGCTGAGCCGTGATTGGTCGTTACCTGAGCCCTGAGCAGTTGTGATGTCATTTTCAGTCGACAGAAGTGACAAAATGACCGCCCCCTGAGATGGCTAAAAATGGGTGGATTTTTGCTGCTTAACTCATATTTCACAAACACAGTATTAATCAGAATGCCGCGTTTCGACTAGTGGGCCTGCATGGAACATATTCTTGAAAAAAAATATGTTTGGGTTGATTTTTTCTTTAAGCAAAACGACTATTTTTGGAAATACGCAAATATCCCTTCAAGTTTAGGTCCGTTCATGCCTTTTTTCCCCCCTCTTATTTCTCCATTCTCCTTTCTGTGTAAAAAATCAACGGTTTGAAGCACAGTTGATTGTGGCTTTTGAACTGTTCTGTTTTCTTTAAAAAAACAAAAACAAAAAAAAACACTATCTGTAGATTATTTTCTGGATGATTCCACTAACTTAAAACACTAAGCGACAGAGCGCAAACCTCTGACAAACACATTCTGTTACCTTTATTTTTTATTGTTATTGTTATTACTTTTTATTATTTGTAATCACCAGATCGATGTTACTGGGTGTGTTTTGGAAGGCACCTGCAGGACTCTGCTGACATTTTATTATTAATTGTGCAAAAGGAAGACAACCAGTCAAATAAACATTTTATTTCTCATTGTGGTAAAAAAAAAAAATGTTGCCATTATTTGTATAAACTTGTGGTTGATTCTTTTCAAAGACAAGATGAAATTTTGAGGGTCTACTCATGGTAGACATGCCTACCAAACCTCGTGTCGTGAAGTGATCTTTTGGAGCTAAATTTTCAAGAAATTCCTAGGGATGCTACTGAACCTTTTTTTTTTTTTTTTTTTATAATATAAAACAACCTCGGCTACACACGCCGATGGCCCAGTGACAGAAGCATCCGTGCATTCTGAAGTTGGCTTACCCCGGCAGCTGCATTCTTATACACCAGTCTCCACATTTTCTCCGGGGTGTACTGAATCTTACAAGAGTTGTAATTTGCCCATACATATCTGTATATAATATTACAAATTATTTTCGAATCGCTGCTGTCACGTGATAAGAAATCATTCAAAAAAAAAAAAAAAAAGTAAACATGATGTTGCAGGTATTATGACAGCTTGTGCGTGACGTGTGGGTGTGTTCTGCGCATGCGTGAGAAAGAGCGTGGAGAGCCCTTGTCTCCCTCTGATGTGTGTTGTGGGGCGACTGGGCTCCCCCTTTTCAATGACGTGTGACGGCTGCGATCGGGGAGGCAACTCCGGCCTTGGAGAGCGCTCTCACCTGCCTTTCCCGACTGCGGTTAGGCGACAAAAACAGGAACAGATGACACTGATAAAATTGACGTTGGCCGTACAGATTTGCGATGTACGGCTTACATGTTTGAAAAGGTGTTCCCACCTGTACAAATTACGCCGAAAGTGTACAAATTGACAGGTATGCGAATGGAGTCTGTACCGTGCAGTGAAAAAGCGGCAGTTGGGGTGGGCTTGCATTCAGAGAAAAATAAGAGGACTTGGAAATTGTTGAGCTTTTCTTCCCTACAGTGGTCACGTCCATAGCCCCGCCTTCTACAAGCCCCCCTCCCCATTTCACATCCCTCGAGAGTTATTGACACCTGACCACCCCACACCCCTTTCTTTTTCTGACCTAAGGCCCCACAAGAACTGAAGGGTCATAGAAATGATGTGCTGCAAATAATGAAGTTGATTGATTTGTGGGCCGCAGTAAATCGGAATGATAGAAGGGGATAAAGAGGGATCATTTCACACACAATCCCAGGTGAATCACATTTGTTGGTGAAAATAATGACTCCATCTAGAACAAATGTCTTTGCATAATTGCTAATCCCCACAATGGTTTGTTTGACATTGGTTCCCGTGCCCTATTTTCCATAATATGCATCCCAACCCCCCAGGCCATGTGGCTGCTCCTCACCCCGTGGAAGACACATCTGATGCATTCACCTTGTATCATTAATGACAGATAAAAACACATCCTCCTTTTTTAATTGCTTTTACCTTGTCGGATGTTTTATCCCTTTAACCCAACCCCGGAGGGACTAATTAGGTAGCGGCAGACTGGTGCTAAATGCTGTCCCTTTTGTAAAACACACATATGCACAAATTACAGTTGAAGGTGTTTTACTTGGCAGGGGCTTACTGTGAAATTGTAGAGCTGATTTATGAGAGTTTTCTGTCATCAAGTCATCAAACTTCACCACCATGCTCAGCCCACACGAAATGATGATGAAACCTCGAATGCCTTGCCATTTAGTGTCATCCACTTGACTAGTATATGAGGTTCAAATTTGGTTGCATGGAATTGTCTTTTCAGGAATGGGCTCTTTACAGTAAAACTGTCTTAGGCAGCTTTTTCTTTTTTAAATTCCAGAGGGTTGCTACCAAATGTACATTTTCACCAAAATTACACCAAAATGGCTGCATCAAACCTTAAATGGCCGACTTTCTCTCTTTTCGGTATGGATTCTCGTGACTCTTTTGCGGTAATAAACATCTAATGCTCATGCTGCAATGTGAAACTGACTTAGCTGGCTGGATTTTCAAAGGTTTTGGCGGATGCTACATGCCTACTAAATTCCATGTTCCTAAGAGAAACTAACTTTGAGGGCTGGATTTTTAAAACATTACGGACAGTGCTACCAAACGTAAATTTTCATCAACTGACCCCAAAGTGGCCACTTCAAACCAAAATGGCCGACTTCCTGTAGCTTTTCAGGCGTGGGTTTTTGAGATTTTTTTTTTTGTAGGTCTACTCGTAATACCAGATTTCATTTTGCTAAGTGAAACAGGCTTTTGGGGGCTGGATTTTCAAAAGATTATGAATGATTATACCAAATGTAAATTTTTACCAGTTGACCACTTCAAATAAATGGCTGACTGTCTTTCTGGGAATGGGTTCTTGAGACTTTTTAGTAGGTCTACTTATGACAGACAATGCCTACCAAATTTCATGCTGATTAGTGAAACTGGCTTTAGGGGCTAAATTCTCCAAACATTCCTGCGGAATGCTGCACCAAATTTCACGTTAAGTGAAACTGATTTCAGGGAAGTGGATTTAAAAAAAACAAAAAAAAACGCGTTCTTGTTGAAATGATTATTGCTTCTATGCTAGTCATTTGCCATTATGCTACATTTATGGCATCAAAGATCGCTTCCAAAAATCAATGTCTATGCCTAACCCTATTTAATGAATTGCATTCCTCTCACTGTGTTGAGCATTGTTTCCATAACTTATTGTATGTCTGCCATCACACTTCTTAGCCAACACCGGAACCCTCATAGTACCAACCTCAGACCTTCCTCGATGAGTACCACCTCTGGCATGTTGTCATCAAGCTTCATTACAGCAAACTGCATGTATACGCCCCGAACAAGCCGCGACACAATTCAATATGCCACATCGATAGCGACGTATGAACACACCGCCGTTACGCCTGCCTCCCGGGGGTTCACTTATTGCTCCCAGTCCAATAACAGTTAAGACAAAGCAGCAGCTAAAGGAGGGGCTTCTCTGTGTCCTAGCTCATCCTTCACTCATTTTGTTTTCTAATGAACCATCACATTAGCGCACATACCAGATCCCCCTCGCAGCATTTGTAGCTCTTATTACAGCAAAATCAATGCCTTCCCCCCACGTCACCTCTTGCTGTCGGGGGGGTGGGGGGTAGGGTTTGGCTGGACTCACATCTGCTCTTATAATACAACTGCTGACCTTGCTGTCACATCACAGCAGCTGCTGCAAAACAGCTCAGTGTTGTTTGAGAGGGTGCGTTCTCTACGTGTTGCATCCGTCCCAGTGTACTCAATGCATCCAAAATGATACATTGTACATGGCCACTTGAGACTTTTTGTGGGACTACTCATGATAAACATTGCTATCAAAGTTATGTTGTTAAATGAAACTGACTTCCGGAGGTGACTTTTCCAAATATTACAGGGGAAGCTACAAAATGCAAATTGTAACCAGACTGCCGCTTAAAATGGCCACTTCAAACCCAAATGGCAGGCTACCATGTGTTTTCAGACATGCCAATGCTATTAAGTCTTATGTTGCTAAGTGAAACTGAGATCTGGTCTGGTCTGGTCCGATATGCCAACCGGCTGTCATGAAGTGAGGACCCCTGAAGTGATATTTATTTATTTATTGTCATTGTTCATGGTGAACTAAATGGCTGACAACAAACTAATTAGCTAATTAAACAAATCAAAACAAGTTATCTTCTAGAGCAGGGGTCACCAACTCCGGTCCTCAAGGGCACCTCTCCTGCAGGTTTTCAATCCCTCCCTGCTGTAACACACCTGTTAAAATGATCAGGATCGTTATCAGGCTTCTCAAGGGCTTGCTGATGAGCTGATCATTTGAATCAGGTGGGTTACAGCAGGGAGAGATTGAAAACCTGCAGGACAGGTGCCCTCGAGGACCGGAGTTGGTGACCCCTGTTCTAGAACAATTCAAACTAGAAAATACATGAAGAAATCAAAACAACGTCTCTTTTAGTAAAACTTATCTGCAAGTTCATTACCAACTAGTTAACTGCAAGCTAAGAAACCGTTAAACATATTTTATCTTCAAGCATATAGTCATGCTTGGCTAACTAACTAGCGAACTACAATCTACCTAACAATTCAAAACAATTTCCTCTTTGCGTAATTCATGCTTGGCTAATTACTACTGACATTGAGTATTTTGTCATGTCATGTCATCTTCCAAACCGCTTATCCTATATAGGGTCGCGGGGAGTTGCTGGAGCCTATCCCAGCCGTCAACGGGCGAAGGCAGACTACACCCCGAACTGGTCGCCAGCCAGTCGCAGGGCACACATCGACACTGTCACTGAGCGGGAATCGATCCCACGCTGCCCGCACACAACTCAGGCGTGTGTACCACTACACTATCAGCGGACCCTGAGTATTTTGTGTTTTAATGTATTGCTTTCATTGCTATTTTGTTGTAATCTAAAGTGTGTTTTTTTACAGCAGTAGCTGTTATGAAATGCGCTATATAAATAAAGTTGTATTGTATTATATAAAAAGGGGTCATATTAAAATGAGAGAAAGACATTGTTTGAAAACTACGTAAGCCATGAATGTAAAACTTTCACAACAGAAAAACAGCAAGTACATCGGTGACAGACCATCGTACACCGAGTCGCTAGCAATACGGCTCCTTTAAATTGTCCCGCCGCTGTCAAACGTGTCTTGTAATCTAATGCAACCAGGAAAAAATGGCTTACAGACAGACAGACAGACAGACAGCGAGACAGCGAGCGAGCGAGTGAGCGAGAGAGAGAGAGACGCCCCCGCATCGTTTCCTGTAGCCGTGTGACGTCTCCGCCTCGAGTCCTCGATGCGGCGTGACGTCACAGGGCTGTAGTGGTGGTGTAGCCTCATCTTGTTGACGCTCTGCCGCCGCCGCCAGGCTTTTCCAGTTCGGAGAAGACCCCCGGCGAGTGAGGACCAAGCAGATTGAGGCAAGTGATACAACCATCGTTTACCTATGTATTTATGTCGGTGTGTGTCGGACGAGAGACTCCTTTGTAAAAGTGAGTGTCGCAGTGATTTGTTTGACTGCGAAAGGGCGAGAGTCGGTGGGATAGAAGGGGGCGAAGCTAGCTCGGCTTAGCTCGCTCACGGTCTGGGGGAGGTGAGTGCATCGGTCTTTCTCCGCTCGACCTACGGATAACGCACTACAGTATTCATTGTCGTACTCGTAGTCAGCCGAACTGGCGAGACAGCGCTGGGCTTCTTGAGTCACCCACCTCCTTTCCGCTCCCCAACTACCACGTAGCTGTCTTGTTATAATCCACTTTTGCTTCTTATTTTTTAAGATGAGTCGAGTGTTGTACAGGGGAGGTGGCGGGCGGGTGAGCTAGCTAACTAGCATTTTCATCGCATAAATTAGCCTCGGGTTTCGTTTTTTTCCTTTTTTTTATATCAATACTTTTATCAACCGTCCCTCGCGTGTTTAACGTAAGCCTGCCATGAATGTTTTATAAAGATTATTGTTTATTTTTCTCGTTGAATGTGTCGACTCTCGCGGTGACACTGTGGGGGCACCCCGCTCAGACTGAAGCCCGGACTGGACCGCGGTGGCCGTAGTAGTGGTGGTTGCGGTGGCGGCGGGGGCTCCCCCAGATCGAGACTGAGTAGTGCAGACAGTGAATGTCATTATCGGCGCTGTCTGCATACCAGCGCAGTCGTGGCGGGAGGAGGGAGGGGGTGAAGGCTGAAGAAGGAGCTTTTCTATGCGGCGTCCTTGCAGCAGCGAAGCGGTTCCTCGGACTTAGATAGGTCGCTATTGGATGATCGAAGAAACGCAGCTGTTTTCGGGATATACTTGCGTCCCACCGCCACCGACCGCATCCCCCTTGGAGCAAAATGAATGACCCCGCTGCGAAGCTCATGTTGACATGTGTTCGCGGTGCTTTATGACATTAAAACGCCCGCAAACATCAAGCGGGCTGCGGAATCAAGGTCGGGCTTTTGCGCAGAAGCAGTGCGCCAGTCGAGGGAAAAGCTCCGTGAAAAATGTGCAAAGGCATGCACATACCCATTCATCTGCCACTATTGTGAAGGAGATCCCCTTTCCCATTACAATTTCACACCAAACGTATCAACAGTGAATAAAAAATAGATAGTATGTTTTTTGAATGACAAATATTATTAATATATGGCATATATGATATATGCTTTTCTAGACTAATATGTGCAAATAGGAACATTGTGTTGTAATTTATGTCACGCCAAAAAAACGACAGAGAAATGCAGCAAAATGGTCAGAATCGACTTGGACGCACACACAATACTGTGAGTGACCTTGTATTAGCATCATTAGAGACACCACACATCATAAGATCGGAGGCAAACTGAATGGAACTTATTTGTCGCCTGAGTGGAAATGTGGTCGCTACACGGTTTTGTGTGTGTCCACGTGTCGGAGGCACCTGAAATGTTTACTGTCGTTAAAGGACCCAAAGCACACTGGGTAAGACAGATAAGTGGAATAACTCTGGAACATAAAAATGGTTGGATCGCAATGGTGGAGTCGACAATGACCACGTCAGAGTGTACTGGAATGCTCATGCAGATCTTAGGCATTAGATCTGAGTTAGACTCGACGAAACTAATAAGTGATGTCACTTTCCTGGTTGCACACACAATGTTGTGGAGTTATGCATCTCAAAGTCTACTGGAATGCTAATCATCATTAAAGTCTCCACATAATGCAAGATCAACGTTAAAGGGGAAGTCAACCCAAACATTTTTTCCCAATATATTCTATGCAGGCCCACGAGTTGGAACAAGGCATTCAGGTAACGACCAATCAAAGCTCACCTGTTTTCTGAAGCTGAGCCATTATTGTTCGTTATCTGAGACCTGAGCAACTGTGATGTCATTTTCAGTCGACACAATGGCTACCCCCAGAGATGGCTAAAAACGGGTGGATTTTGTTGCTGAACTCATATTCCATAGATGCAATATTAATCACAATGCCTTGTTTCAACTAGTGGTCCTGCGTAGAGCATATTCTTGAAAAAAAAAAGTTTGGGTTGACTTCCACTTTAAAGCTCCGCTGGGAATTCCCTGTTTAGATACAGTTTTTAAATCCGAATGTGCAGATACTGTAATTCCCTTGGTTTTTTTTGCAGAAAAGGCATAGGCATACGTTTGAGCGGAGGGGTTTATTTGTCTATTTGAGGAAATACAGTATATATATTATATGGATTTTTTGGGTTAGTATAAGCACAATTTGCAAACTGACTGTGCTTCTTTGTCTTGGTAATAGACGATAATGTTTGGCAATCAAACTACAGCCTGTGTTACATTCACTGACCCTCACCAGAGCTGGAAAAAGCTATATTGGCTTGTGTGTTATTTTTGCCCCGAAAACAAATGGTTTGGTGGGAAAATAAATGTCATCAAACTGATGCTACCACAATTAGAATCTTCACACTTTTTTCTCTGACGAATACGACATTATTCTCTCCACTTTTTCCTTAAACTTTCACTTTAACAATAAAAATACAGCTTTTCGCTTTTGACAAATATGCAGTTTTTCTCTAAATATACAAATTTATTCTTTAAAAAATGAAACTTAAATCTCTTAAAGTCTTATATCTGACTCCTGAAATCCAACAAGTTGTTTGCGACAATGTCAGAACCAGCACTGCCCCATATATTCATGATCTAATACAATAGGTTACACTTATTGTTTTATATTTAGCATCTTTGTATTGTATTGTGTTGATTTCATGCTTTTTATTTATTAAATTTATACTGGCCTGGCTCGACACAGTGCCATACTGGCCCAGGGCATCAGGCCATCATTAATGTCTCGAAAGAAGGTTTTTATTGAAATAGTACAACTCTGACAGAGGTCCGACTTTTTAATCTTGGGCGGTACATTTTTTTTTTTTTTTTTTTCAAAAAGTCAGTTCAGTAGTATTTAACTTTGAAGTACAATTAATTTGAATTTAATCTTCAAGAACAGTAGATTCTTAAACTTCTATTTAGGTAAAAGTGTTATTTAGCTTAAGTACCTCCGTGGCAAGTAAAATTCTCATTATTGTTGTATTGCGTAGTCGAAGCTAATGTGACGCAAATAGCTACTGGAAGTGGTGTTTACCTTGTTCCACATGGTAAATCCTGCTTTAAAACACATCCACGCTGTTCTATGTCAAGCTGTGAGGGACTGGCGCGGAGTGGTGGGTGGGGGCCGGGGGTTGTGTTAAGACTTTCATGGAGTGTTATTCATGCGCTTGATGGAGCCAGCATGGGGTAAAAAGGCACAGTATGTTTTTTTTTTTTTTTTTTTTTAAAGGCAGAAGCACTTACACTTTGCAAAGTGCAAATGTTTGGGAGCATTGCATTGTGGACGGTGGGCCATCATTAACTTATGTAATGGTACCAGTGGCGGTCGTATCTGGTCCACTGGATTTGTTTGTCGGGATTCTCACTTGCTCACTCACTGGGGGGAAAAAGTGAAATATCCCATGCAAATTTGAACCTCCCCCTTCCCCGACACACACAAACATCCCGCCACGGGTTCAATTACAAGTGCTGCAAGAGGTGTTTGTGTGAACTATGTTAATGGCCATTTGGCTCACTGGTGCATGCAAACAGCCATTGACCTCATCAATCCCCACGAGTGCAACAGCCGCCGTAAAGTATTGAAAGGCTTCGCACAGTTTGCAGGCTATTTAATGCTCTTTGATAACTTGGTTGATTCCTCTATGTGCAGCCAAATAGATAGGAAGTATGTCATGTGACTAAATGTTTTTGTTTTGAAAAAGTAGAATTTAATCTAGGAGTCTTTTTAAAATTTTCTTTTTTTTTTTTAAGAAAAGCTAACGTTTTTAAGAAAAGCCATATTTTTTTCCTGAAATGCCTTATTTTCTTAGGAATCCAGTTATGTTTTATCGAAAGTAAAAAGTTGTACTGTTTTAAGAAGAGTCATTATCTTTTTTGTTTTTGGGAAGAAAATGTGTCTGTTTTTGAGCGCAAATTCATACTTTTCAGAAAGATTTCCAAAGGAAAAAAAGCTATTTTTGGCCTTTCACCTAAATTTTGACAATAGTTACTGTGGTCTAAATACGTTTCAGTCCACCATAGGCTTCTATTGTTTGGTGTAAAGTTGCTTGTTTGACTTTTTAAGTGTATATATTTTTTTGATTTCTGTGTGTTGACTGCTTTTTTTAACGTACTGTTTTTGAATCACCAGGAAGCGTATCGGAACATCGAAAATTCTGCATCATGCGTGTGTCCCTCTACCGGAGGATCAGCATCGTTTGAAAAAATAAAAAAATAAAAAGCCTACGGAATAAACAAAAGGAGTCGTTTCAGAAAGCAAGCCAGACAGGAAGAGACTAGACCAATAAGAGAGTGCTCTGACATGGCCAGCACCCAGACCAGCTTGAAGAGCCCCTTCAAAGGCCTGAGCTCCTTCAAGGGCAGCATGAAGCGCCTGTACCGCGAGCGTCTGGAGGACGCGCCCATCAAGAAGCGAGTGATGGCCGAGATCAACCTGAAGCGCCGCGGCTTGGAGTCCTTCCATAAGGCGGCCAAAGTGAAGCGGGAGCACGTGGACGAGTCGCACCATCAGCAGCTTCACCACTGCGACGCGGACACCGAGCTGCATGTGGCCGCCTCGGCTAAAGCGCTGGACCTGAGCCCCGGGCTCAAACACACGCTGGCCCAGTTCACACTAAGCAGCCAGAGCTCCCTCGGGGGCCCGGCCGCCTTCTCGGCGCGCACCGGCCTTGAGTCTTCCCATGCCGGCATGCCCCCGCTGCCCTCCCCTCCCGTGCTGGGAGGCGGCCCCCTGCTGGTCCCCTGCGACAGCTCCACGGAGCTCACCCACTCGCTGCTGGAGGGCGAGTCCATCTCCTGCTTCGTAGTGGGCGGCGAGAAGCGGCTGTGCCTGCCGCAGGTGCTCAACTCGGTGCTGCGCGACTTCTCGCTGCAGCAGATCAACACGGTGTGCGACGAGCTCTACGTGTACT
This sequence comes from Filicampus tigris, assembly GCF_054856515.1. Taxonomy (NCBI): domain Eukaryota; kingdom Metazoa; phylum Chordata; class Actinopteri; order Syngnathiformes; family Syngnathidae; genus Filicampus; species Filicampus tigris. The sequence goes on from NC_141226.1 coordinate 12,424,655, forward strand.
GCTCGCGCTGCGACGCCGAGCAGCTGCACATCCTCAAGGTGCTGGGCATCCTACCATTCAACGCGCCGTCCTGCGGCCTCATCACGCTGACGGACGCGCAGCGGCTTTGCAACGCGCTACTGCGCCCCGGCGCCACGCTGCCCGCCGAGCTGGGCGCCAAGCTGTCGGGCCAGGGCCCGCTGAAGGAGAGTGAGGCCGGCTTCCAGGTGGAGCACCAATGCCTGGGCAAGTGCCAGGGCCTGTTCCTGCCGCAGTTCTACACGCAGCCAGAGGCGCCCTGCGTCCAGTGCGTGGAGTGCCACCTGCTCTTCTCGCCGCAGAAGTTCGTCATGCACTCGCACAAGTCGCCCGACAAGAGGACCTGCCACTGGGGATTCGACTCGGCCAAGTGGCCCTGCTACCTGCAGCTGGCCCGGAAGTACCAGGGCTCGCCCGAGGAGGCCAAGCTCAAGCAGCTGCTGGACGAGGTCAAGGGCAAGTTCCACTACCAGCTCAAGAGGACTCTCGACAAGGTGAGTCCTCTCTTGTTCCTGTGCATTCAAGTGCGATTTGCCATCGTTGTGCTCTGAAGGGAAGCTGCGAGACTGGTTGTGTTTGTAGTCTGTAGTCTGTCGCGCTTCCTGGATGACACGGGGGGGCCCCTCTCGATGTTGTCTGGTCATCTGCTAGGCTGGAAGACTTCAAGAAAAAACTGGTGGGGGAGGTCATATTTTGGGATGAATCTCTCATAGATATAGTCGGATTTTTTTTAATTGAAAAAAAAAGTTGTGATCTTATGAAGATAGTTATATTTTTCAAGAAAGATGTTTTTTGACAGAAAATGTGTTTTCAAGAAAATTGTAATTCCACAATTTGTATTTTTATGGAAAAAAAGTCGGCCTGAAAAGTCGTCTTTTATAGTTAATGGAATACGGGGTTTTTTTGGTAACTTTTCAGGAAGAAAACATCAAGAAAAAAAAATAATAAAAAAAGATAGCCACATTTCTTTAACATAAAAATGTTTTCATTTATGAGAGTAGTTACATTTTCCTCAAAACTATTTTTACCTGACAATGTTAATTTTTTTCAAGGTAAATGCAATCTCAAAATAATTTTTTTTAATTAAAAAAAGCCATATTGAAAAAAGAAGTTTCTTACTTTTAGTGTTCAAAAATAAACAAAAAAACCTTCAATAGAAACATCAAGAGGTAAGAATCAAATAACTTTTTTTTTTAAAGTTACCTTTTGTGGACACCTGTATTTGATTTATTTATTTTAGTTTTTGGATGGAAAAAGTTGTTTGAAAAAAATCTAGTCACAACTGTATTTTTTTTTTTTGTAATTGAAAACCTTTTAATCTTCTGAGGAAAGTTGGACAAGATGAAAACTTGCATTTTTCAGGAACAAAAGTCTTATATTTTATAATCTCGCAAGGATAGTCATATTTTCCAAGGAAGAAAGAAATATTTACAAAAGTCATCATTTTACAATGAAGGGAAAAAAGTAGTGACTCATCATTTTCGAGGAAGCTCCAATATCCTGACTTTTTTTTTTCAAATATAAAATACAAATTCACTTTGAACGATCAAGTGGATTAGACTACATCATCCCTGGTGTGTTGTCTTAAACCACCGTTGACCTTCTGTGTGTGTGAGTATGTTGATGTGAGTGGTCTGGGACAGGTGGCCTCATCAGACAGACGAGGTTAAGCCAGCTGGGCACAGCTGAAGGGGAAGTGCATCATTTGTCCCCCCCTCGGGTCACCTGAGGGTCACTGGGAACGTCATTGAACAAAAGGCCAATACATGAACCTCATAAACTGTAAGGCCAGAACCAAAGACCACCATTGAATACACTGTAGGTTCTGTGCTGTCAAATATAGATGGATGTGATTCATAATGATGGCCAACTTCACTGCTCTTAAACTTCAGAGTGTCCATTGCTTTGGATTTAAAGATTAGCAATTAATTCGACTGGGGGTTTTTAAAAGTCGCTGTTTCAAAATTGCTAAAAAATGGGAGTCGTCTGCATGCAAAGTAACATGATGCCTCCCCCTCCCGTTGTTGGTGCGAGCCCTTGTCGTACTCATGTAAAAAAACTTGGCTTTTGGGGAAATGACTTGGTAGAGGAAACATTTGCAAAAAGTGTTTAAAAAGAGCGCCTGCACATACTGTACTGGAGGTATTACGACATCACATTTATGAGCACGCCACCCATGACTTTTCGACAAATTCAAAGTAATGCTAATATATGACATTGTCTAACACTGTCGTGAAGTGAACATTCGCAACCAGGTACGAGAGTCAACATGTCTACAAATGTTGAAATAAATACTATAGACTCACTAGTAAGGCAGATAACTGGCTTACTATCATGGCTAATATCAGTTTGTTGCTGCTCTGATGTCAGTTCATAAAGTGGAGTTAAGCAGAGATGTAGCTATTCATGTTCTCCGACTACATTTTGGTTTTATTTAGAACATTTTAATTGTTTATTTTCCTTGAACCAATGTACCTATGTTGTAGCGCATTCAGTGGGGAAAAGGTTATATAAAAAGCAAGGGTTTCAAAATAATATATTTTAGAGCTGCATTTCTAATTCCATGATGCCTTGAAACCACAATATTTTGCTCAGTGTTGTCATACATCAGAATCTGATACCAGCACATGCCTACCAAAAATTAATGCAGTAGTCATAATTACAGTAAATATTTGTAGGAAAGACTCCAAGTTCAGCAATATCTGAGCATGCTTTTTTTTCTACCTGCCTGACCACATGTTCTATGCTGCTGCCCAATCTAGTTCTAGTTTCTTCAAGTTCTAGCTACAAATGTCATGTTGGTACTATCGTAAATCAAGGACCTCTTTTAGATGTGTTTGAAATGGTGCAAAACGTTACTGCCTTACACTTGTGTTCATCCTTCACATATCGCGAAAGTAATTTGACATGAAGGCACTGCTCTGAATCCAAATTTCAGAAGAGTAACATTTGATTGTACGGTATGTAATAATATCACTCATTGACCATGAAAGGATATATTTAAACTAAACGGATGGTAATGATTTACTGTGAGACTTTTTGTACATAGTGTAGATTAGAAAACTCTCTGTCTGCTTCAGTAGTGATTTATGGTACACTCGTCTCCTGTCCTGCCTTGCCATTTGTCTTCCTCCTCTGGTCCGAGTAGATATTCCAGAAGCACGAACAAAGGTCAGCGCACAAAGCGCAGCCCTTCCAGATGAACGTGTGAGACAATGTCGCTAACCTCGCGAAAGTGCTGTTAACCGCAGGCTACATGACGCATCGCCGCAGCTCGCCGTCTCATACTTGAGCCGCCTCTCTGGAGCCTCTGGCTCACCACCTTGTCAGGTGTTGTCGTCCCTCTGCCGAAGGCCTTTTTTTTTTTTTTTTTCTCCCTCTCGCTTTCTCTCTCTCTCTCTTTCTCTCTTTCTTGCTCTCTCAGTTTCAATCAAAACCTGACTATGCTGAAACATTTTTTGCAAAAATCTGAATTTCTTCAAAAAATGTTTAAAAATTACCCCTTTATTCTCATAATAATGCAACATTATTCAGATAAATATATCATTTAACAATCCTTTAATCAGTTTTATTCTTGTACATTTTTTTCATACAAGTATGTCTGTAATCTTAAAATGTAAGGTAAGATGAAATATTCGGATGAAGATGTAACTGTCTTATTTTTTAGTAGCAATTTGTATTCTCCTTTAGTTGTAATAATCTGGGTTTATTCTTGTAAATATTACGTGCGCACACAAATATGACATTCTTGTAAGAAATTGTTATAAAATTAGAACATTTTATATTCTTGTAAATTTAGGCCTTATTTTTCTCATAAAACTAGGACTTTATTTGCTGAAAGGTTTTCTGTAAAAATCTGGCTATAATTACTTTTGCTTGTAAAAATCTTACTTTCTTCCTGTAATATTCTCAAATTTATTCTGAAAAATGTTGGGGTAGTAAAAATCTTGATCCTCTGAAATATTTGTTGGGAGAATGTGACTTTATTGTTGTCTTAAGTTCTCATAAAATACAACTTTATTCTCGTAAAATTACGACTTATTTTTTTTTAGTAAAAGTAGGACTGTATTTGTTGAAAATTTGTTTGCAAAAATCTGACTATTGACACAAGTCCAATTTTATCCTCACGAGAATTACAGCATTATTTTTTATTTTTTATTTATATATATATATATATATATATATATATATATATATATATATAATATATATATATATAATATATATATATTTATTTATTTATTACTCATACTTTGACTACTTGTTACTGATTAAATTATGAGCATTGGTCAGGTGGGGGTCTGTAAAGTAAGGCGCCTGGATTCACATGTGGACTGAAAATCCCCCTTTTGAGCACCTCTTGATCAGTCCCAGATTCCTTGATAGGACTTTAAAAAGGATGTCGTGCTTCAAAGAGCGGATGCAGCGTTTGTATGAAAGTATTTACCCAAGACACTGGCTGTTGGTTTGCATGTGTGTCTGTGTGATGAAAGTGCGTGTCTGCCTGAACAGGAAGTGAGGCAGACGGACGTGTCTCTCAACCTGAACATCCTCCGCCGCCTCAGCTGCCACCGCCTCCGTGGCGATGACTCACAGTTTCCACATCCCAGTGGATGTTAGTGGAAGCCAGGCAGCTTATAGTAACACATACTTTTTCACACTGGCTTATTTTGGGGCTTTGGCGTGTTGCTCTAACCCTTTTCCCTTTGGCCCGCATTTACACACTGCGGCTTTTTACAAGCAGTAGAGACTCGAACAAGGGGGGGCATTCTGGAACTTTGTCACATTCTTCGCCAGCGACCAATCCCGTATCCTGTTCAGTCAGGGTGTTTGGTTTGAAAAAAATACAGTTCAGTCCCCCCACCTCAAATGCTCTACAAACAGCACTCTGTGCCCTGCAGCGCTGCTAGTGTAAACAGTACACAAGACTCAAGCAACACACACACATATACACTACTTATCTCACTTGTGTTTTCTTCATGGTGGCATGACAACGGCTTGTCAGTCAACCAACATCCACAAAAAAACACTTAAGGAGTGTTAGGGACAGACCCAAAAGTTAAAAACAAAAAAAGAATTTCATAGTTATCTTCCGGCAAAGAAGTGATATTTATGGGGAATAGGTCGCATTTTTAAAAGAAAAAATTCTGAGAGCAAGTCCTACATTTCCAAATTGACGGAAACAATGTCAGAATTAAATGAAAATCAAATTTGGCTATTAAAAAATAAATAAAAAATATACAAGATTGAAGTCTCGATTTGTATGGGAGTAAATTCATAATTTTACAATGAAAACATAATCTGAAAATGAAGTCGTAGTTTGCAGATAAATAAATTGAGAATATAGTCTGAAATTTACAGGAAAATCTTATGAGACTTAAGATGGTATTTTTGCAGAAAAAAATTGAATAAAGTTGCAGTTTTATGAGAATCAAGTCATATTCTTACAGGAATAAAAGCAGAGAGTAATGTCTATTTTTTCCCCAAAAATTATAAGGATAAATTCTGAATTTTTATTGATAGAATTAAATCAGGGTTTCACAAGGGGGAAAAAATTGTGAATTTGCGCATTTTACAATAATGTAATGAGTAAAGTCTTATGAGAATAAAGTCAGAATTTTACAAGAATAATGTCAGATTTTAACAGACAACATTTATTAAATTAGAGTTGGATTTTTACAACGAAAAATAAACAACAAAGTTGAATTTATACTAGAATTAAGACGTCATTTTACAAAAATAAAGTTGTTACAAAAATACAGCATTTTTCTCTTTCCTAATATTACGACTTATAGATTTCCAAATTTTTGTCTTCCCTTTTGATTGAGGCCGTAACACTTTGTAGCACGGCAGTGGCACAGTTTAGCGCAGACCTTTGCCGAGGCCAATCGTACACCTCCTGTTTCTTGAATTTTGTCATGTACGTGGCAAATTGTTGACCGTTTTGTCACGTAAGCTTTGTTTTTGTTGAACAGAGAGTCAGACGCTGTGACCTGATATTTTCAGTCAGCCGACACAACCGCGGCGAGAGAACTCTGTGTGTGTGCGTGCGTGAGTGAGTGTGTGTGGGCGTGTGGGCGTGTGCACGCGCGCGTGTGCGTGTGGCTAAGTCAAAAGTGTCAGACAGAGAGAACAGCCCCCCTCTTGTCTGGCCTCAGCCTTCCCCCCACCCCGGCCTGTGCCGGCCTGACTGAGTGTCTGCGGCACAGACGGCAGACAGCTGCATCTCTGTGTTTGCTGTTTGGAAGCAAGTGACTTCATTACTGCATTGACGTAGCTGCACTCAATGGCGATCTGCTGTCTGTCTGTCTGTCTGTCTGTCGGTCTGTTGGCAGGCAGCCAGGCAGCCAGGCAGCTCGCTCTCCAGGGCGTCATCTAAATGGATTGTAGCCATCGTGCTAATCATTCTTCTTCTTCCTCCTCCACCAGCTCTGGTTCCATGCTCACGTCTATTCACGCAATTTGACCTGCACACTCAGACATTTCAGCTGTCGAGTCGCCCACGTGTGTCCGCAAACATAGCAGGTCAATAACCCCCCTGTGAAGACTTCCCCCCTCAAAACATGTCCCTTGTGTTGCCTTCAGAACCAAAATCCTGCTTGATGACCTTGTGATTAATACGGTTTACTTTTTCACCAGAAAAAAAGTTTGAATTTTCTTGAAGGGTCTAATCTTGAAGAGTCTAAACATTGTTAGGAAAAAGCTGTAATCTTACCAGACAAAAAAAAAAAAAAAAAAAAAAAAATCAAAAATAATTTTACAATAGCATTAATTACAAAGATTAATGCCCCGATAATAAAAGGCGTAATGTTACAATAACAGTGTTTTTCACAGGGAGAAAATTGGGATATCGATAGAATAAATTCGAAACTCTATGAGGAAAATAGTCCAAATATTATGCAAAGGTCATTTAATTAAGTGATTTTTTTAAAAGTAATTTTACAAGGAAAAAAAACACAATATTACTAGAATTTTTTATTTTATTAGAAAAACATAAAAAAACTAGCAGTCTAAGACTTATGAATTAATTTTGCAATTTTAATAAGATCCACGTGTTATGCAAAATGTACAAATTTATTTGTTTGGAAAAACAAACAGCATAATTTCTCTGGATAAATTCTTTCCTGAGAATAAAACTGATAATATTACACAAAAAAAAAATTCAAAAGATATGCGAGAGAGACACTACTAATACGAAAAAGCGTCATTACAGGAAAAATAGCCGTAATTTTCAGAGAAAAGGCAACAACAGCAGCAACATAGTTTTATGAGATTCAAGAAATTGAAAATATTGGAAAACAGCTGTACCAAAATCACATCATATCACGAGGAATTACATTTCTATAAAAGAAGGACTGAATGTTTTATGATTCCCTGGGCAACAACAAAAAATGTTTTTCTTGCATAGACTTTGAAAACTGTGTTCGGGTCATTTTGGGGCACCGAATCCAAATCTGAGCTCAGGTTTCCTCCATCACATCAGGTTGTTTTGCAATCTGCATCTTCCATATTGATGGATTACTTGCTCATTCATTAGCAAGTTTCATGCCACATAATCGTGCATCTTAAAACGCGCCGTTTTTAAACCAGGTTAGCGAAATATAAACAAATGGCTGTAATATCCTTTATGGCCGTAACCACCAACGGTTCAAAAACCACTGCCGTTGAGGCTGGAGCTTGAATGAACTTGCAAATGTTGCAACGTTCATAACTTCCTGGCAATAAGAAAGCTGACAATTAGTGATTTTGTTGAGGAGCTTCTTCTCAGTTTGCAAGAAGTGGGGAGCAGCATGAGCATTGAAATGCACTGCTTGCACAGCCACCTCCAGTGAGTTCCCAAGAATCTTGGCAACGGAAGTGGGGGGCAGGGCGAGCATTTCCATCAGGACATCAAAAAAACGGTAGAACGTTTCCAAGGTCAATGGAATTGCAACACGATGGCAGATTATTGCTGGAGTTTGATGAGAGATGTCCATTATGCAGTTCAGAAGAGATCAGCACAATAAGGCAATTTACGCTGACTTAACGTGATTGCTACTTTGTACCAAGGTTTTCTTTGGATTTATACGACACTGCGAATTGTTTTAAAGTAACAGTGTAACCTTTTTGGTGTCGTTTGCATGTCCTAGGTTGAAAATTGCTAATTTGATTTTATAAAAAAAGACAATACCAAACATTTTCTTTTCAGTGGCGTCTTGCCTGTGATGAGTATAATTTTCCAGGTTGCACTTTATTCAGTATTTTTCTCTTATTTAGTGTTTTTGTACTGCGGTCAACAATGCTCAAAAAGGGTGCAAACTTAAAAGTAGTTTTGGAAATGCATTCTCAAGGAATTAGCTGCCTTGCATTGCAAACATGATTCCATGTATGGGTGCTTGAATGCATCTCAAAAAGTACATAATAAATTTTGCCAAAAGTCAGAAATGTATGAAAAAAGTTTAAAATGTATCATAGTCAACAGTAGTTGAATAAGACTAACAGCCATTTTACCATATTTTTTTGATACAAATTCCAGACAGTCAATTTTTATGAGAATAAAATTGAAACATTACGGAAAAGGTCGTAGTTTCATGAGAAAAGAATCAAAATTGGGAAAAGTAATTTTTACGCACTTAAAAATTGTAATGGTAGAAAAAGTTGTAATTTTTATCGGGTGAGAAAATGCTCAATATTACAAGTATTGTAGTGTTATTCAACGAATTGGTTTGTGGGCGAAAAAAAAAGTCCCATAATATTGTTGGGGATTTTTTTTTTTTTTTTACTGGGACAGTTATGATTTTCTGAGAAAATGTTCCATGTCTACATACGCAAACAAGTCAATAGTGCCAGACAGATTTCCACTGTATTACCCCACAGGCCCCAATCAGCCGACAGTAACAAAATAAGAATCAAAAGGAGCCGATAAGTCGACTGTTACGTAAGCAGAGGAAGCGCTTGTGTGTCTCTGCGAGGCAGACGAGTGGAGAAGCCCGTGGCTATTGATCAGCCTTGATGGATGTGCCGCGTTGCTCCAGGAGGAAATGTGACGAGTGAAACCAAGTCACTATTGCGTAAGCGCTCCATGTTGACACTCGCTCTGCAATCGAGTTAACTTCGCCGCTACCTACTGATTGCGGCTTCCCAGACGACCCACAGCGTCGGCTGGCACTTGTGGTCAAAACAGCCAGGGAAGCCAAGCCTCGGCTCGTCTTTCCTCGGTTGAAAATGAACCTCCCCGAGACCCAGGCCGAACCGCTCACCCGGCCTGGAACAGCCCCCTCGGCCCACCAATCACGCACCGGTTTGCTCTGTCCTAACACCCCATCCCATCCCCTCCCCGGAATAGCCATGTACATATTTCATGTCATTTTCAAAAGAACAATTATCCATTTATGCTGAATACACAGCAGCTTCTTTGAACCTCCAGTCTGCATGTAGCGCCAGGCACAACAAGCCCAGCCTGTGTTTGCTTGCTCTTGTAAAAAGGGGGCCCCTCCGAGGTTGGGGGGTCTGAGCCAGGGGGGTACGTCTCTGGTATGTCGCCATCAGGTCAAAGGCAGCTAGCCATGGCAGCGGCGCAACAGTTCGGCCGCCCGGTGGAAGAACGCCAAATTCACATAATGATGAGGCCCATATGCTTTGCCAAATGCCGAGGGAAAAAGTTGTAATATTAGGAGAACATTTTCCTTTTTTAGAAACAGATTTAATGTGACAGTGAAAAATGTCATTTTAAAAGTCAACATCTAATGAATCTCATAACTGTTTTTCAGGGAAAAAATATTGCAAGAAATGTCATTTCTTCAGGAAGAAAGTTGGTCACCCCGATTCCGCAAGAAAAATATTGGGATCTTTTTTCAGTTTTGCAGAAAAAAAGTCGTAATGTTAGAAGAACATTGAATATTTTCCAGGGAAACAAACCAGGTCCTGTGATAAAAATTCTGTGAATATAGTTCAAACAATAAGCAAAAAGTAAACATTTTGAGAACTTTTACATATTTTTTTTCACCCAGGAAAAACAAATTATGAGTCATATTTTTTACAGAGAAAAGTTACAGTATTTACATATTTTTATGTAGTCACATTTATATTATAATTCATATTTTTAGTATATATGTATTTTACGAAACAAACTTAATGCTACACTTAAAAACCTTCATAATTTTGTAAGAATGAAGTCATAAAGTAGTATACATTTTATAAGAACTATTACGTTTTTTCAGAAAAAGGACAAAATACTGTGAAGAATTAAAAAAAAAATTGTTTTTTTTTTTACAGGAAAATACATTTTTATTTTTCTAGGAAACCACCATAGGGCTGTGATTACATTACTGTACTAGGCTAAAACATTTAAGAAAAAAAGAGTCACCATTTTCTACAACTAATGTTGACATATGTAAAAAGGCAACATTTTTATACTGTAAAAATCGTGTTACTTTATAAGAATAGTCGTGAAATATTATGCAAAAAAAGCAAGCCCATTTTTCCGAGAAGCATAAATCACAGTTTTAAGAGAATTGTTGTTTTTGGAAAAGGGGGCCCCCTGTGAAGTAGGAAGTGTTCGAGGGTATGTCGCCATCGGGCCAGAGGTAGCCGGCATGACAGCAGTGGAACAGCTCCGTGCCTCACTAAAGGATGGCCAAAATCGCCCTTTGACAAACCTTCGCCTTCAGTTTTTGATGCCCTAGGATTAGTTCTGCACCAGCTCACGATCGGCCCAGGAAGCAAAAGCCTATTATTCACCCGTCTGCATGTCGTATTTAAAGTGCGGCGGTGGTTAACATTCCTGGCTTCAGCGAGTCTTTCCCGACTTGGGGCTCGCCGAAAGAGGAGGGACGATAATGTCAGGGCTTCTGCTGCGAGTCCATGAGGTCAGTCAGTCACAGATAGAGCGGAGCCTCGGCCGCAGCCCCGCAGACTAAACAAACACAACCAAATGTGTTCCAGACTTTAAAATAACTCTGCACTCACAACTTTTGTGCATGTTCACAATACTGTGACAACCAAATGCAGGCAAGTTTGCTGCTTTCACACACAGTTGAGTTGACATGAACACGGATGTCTTTCAAAACATCCTTCTTCAAATTATATCGATATCCACACACCATAAGATTGCATCCATTTTTTTTTTTTAAACAGTTCACAAATTTTGGTCAATCACAGGTCTGAAAAATGAGGACAGTGGAGTCAAAATGTTTCAATTAAATACAAATATTATGAAGAAAAAATAGTTTTTAAAATTTTGTTTCTTTTTTTTAAGGTAGCAGCTAACGATTATTTTGATAATTGATTGTGTTCATTGTTTTGTTGATGAATTGGAGAAAAAACTTTTTTTTTTTTTTTTTTTAGGATAATTGTTGTTCACCCATACTAAAGGTTGAAATTATCGTCAGTCATGATAATGGTAACTTTCGCATTTTGGCCAATCAGAAGCTTGCAAAAGAAACTTTAATGACAAGTTGTAATGTGGCATGAAAAGTGGTACGATTATGAGGACTATATCACATATTTTCCAGAGGAAAAAAAGTCGTAATCTTACAGGAATGAAGTGGTCAAATTAGGAGACAAGTCTGAATGTTAAAATATATACAATATATACAATATACTGTAAGTTGCACTCACTTCTGTCATTGCAGGCAAATGGCTGACTTTGTTGTCAGAAGATGGAAAAAGCAAATACTAGTACAAGAATAAGGGAACAAGTTCTTTTAAAGCTGTAATCTTACAAGAACAATTGTAACGAGAACAAGTTCAAATCTAAGAATGGACGTCATTCAGTCGCACTCGCTTCAGTCCTTGCACCAACATGGCGATTTTTCCGCATTAAGGCTCATCAGTCTTCGGTTTACACATGTCCTGTTATGCGATCGTTACGAGGCTAACAACAAAAAAAGGCACGCCCCGTTACGGCCAATGTTACTGTTTTTCATTTCTTTGTTTTGTATTCATGGCTGACAACCTTTTTGTCCTTCCAAATATATACAGTAATTACGACTTCAACACTGCGCTAGCATAGGTTAGAGATAGACTAAAGCAATTCCAAGGTCGGATCACGCCACTGCCCCTATGTGGAAAAATACAGTGTTGGTGTGATTCTGCCTTAAGTGAAAGCACTTAATTGGCAAAGAGTTCAAAGAAGACTCTTAGGAAGCAAGCGACAAACAAAACAAAACAAAAGGCCGGAACACATCACAAAAGTCTCGTCCGGTTTGTTTTGGCGCAGAGTCTCGGCAATAATGAATCGATTTGTTGACAAGGAAGTGAAGCCTTGTCTATGCGGTCTCTCTGGGAGACGCAAATGCAGGTTGTCTTTTTCATCGGAACTGAAGCGTTTGCATTTGAAAGACTCATCCGAGCCCGCTCCCCCCACCCGACAGCAGCGCTGATTAATGAAGATGGGAACGGCGGACACCATAGACGGCGCTTTTGCCATAGGCGCACACGCATGTACACACATCGTACAGGCACTTAAGAGTCCCTCTCTAATATTTTATCCCCACAGACGGGGAAGATGAACGCCGGATATCAAAGGCGTGTCACGAGTCCCGTCGGACTACCGTGCTCATAAATTATGCATGCTGCAAACAACCCAGAATCAAGGGAGAATAGTCAGCCCTCGCCATTATGGGAATCCCCATCGCTCTACTTATTCCTATAATTTATTTTGCATGTTCTGTAATAGGCTGCAGTCTCTCTTCGGACTGGTTGTCTTCGTTCTTTCTGGATTTCACCTTGGCTTTGCAGCTTACCTTTCTTCCACTAACATGAAAAATACTCTCAGCACTCCCCTCATGCTGCTTGTAAATCCTTATCTCACTAAAGGCATGACTCGACTGACTGACTGCTTACTTACGAAAGACTGCAAGCCACATGCAATTGCTCGTAAAGCTAGATTGTTTTTTTCCACTTTTTTTTTTTTTGTGGGGGGCGGGCAGGGATTCGTTTTGCCGCTGTTCTTTATAACAGCCAATATTCTGCCTCAAATGATAAGAAAGATATTTTTTTTATGAGAAAAACACCACACCCTTTGGGAAAAAAAATCATAATTTGACAAGAAAAATGTAGTTTTATATTTGTCATATTGTTATAGGAACAATCTAAATTTAATGAGTCTAAATATATTCTTACAACTCTTCAAAAAAGTCATAATTTCATGAGAAGCCAATTTATTGTTTGGAAAAAAATCTGTTTCCAAAAAATATATATGTATATTTTTATAACAATCCAAATATTAGAAAATAAATACACCACCAGACAAATATTCCACAAGACAAAATAGTATGAGAAAAGTCATAACTTTATTAGAAATGTGTCCCAAAACAATAATAATATAGTAATTACTTTTCAACTAAACAGAAAAGTAAATTTTATGAGAAGCCAGATTATTCTTTGATAAATAATCTATTTAACTTGACAAATAGACAAAATATTATAAGAAACTTAAAAAAAAAAACAGTGAAAGTTTCTTACTTCAGTTTACAGTGAGTGTCGAAATATTCATGAATTCCGACAGACGAGACAAAATATTACAAGAAAAAAGTGGTAGTTTGGAGAAACTAGTCAATATATAATTTTTTGAAATTTAATGCGAAATAGTCTGTATTTTACAAGTTGAAATATTAGTTAAAATTTTGTAATAATAATAAACATTATTGTCGATTACAAGAAAACATTTTGACTTTTGTGATATTAACGTTAAAATGTTTAAGGGAAAAAAATGGTCAATCTTACACATTGACGTAATATTACAATCATCCCCGAGTCAAAACCGCAAATTTTGTTCTAAACAAATTCAAATTTCATGACAATTCAACTTAGAAACGTTACGCCAAAATAACGTTCTATTTTATGAGGAAATAATCAACTTTCGAGATGTTAAAAGTAGATGACGACCTATTCTGAATGGAAATCCTGTTTTGAAAATGGAAGTTGCTTGGCTGTAGTTGGCCATGAAGTGCACGCAGAGGTGATCGACTTTTGAGAATCGTCTGTTACTTGCGTGTACGATGGCAAGAGCTACAAAGGCTCCATGGGGAAACGCGACTCTATTTACAGGATGTAGATGAGCTCGCGTCAAGCCCGCTGGGCAAAGAAGCAATAAGACTTATGTTTGCCTATGCACCACCGCCCTCCCTGCCCTAGACAGATGACTCCCCAAGCAGCGTCTCATTGCAGGTGGGAGTAGCGGCGGCGTAAACAAGTCAAGGCTTCGAGTAGACTCTGAAGCCCCTTTGATGCAGGGATCCAGAAAAAACGTGGAGCTAGCTGTGAAACAATTTGAAACGACTAACGGGGTTTTGTAGTCGACTACAATGTGATGAAAGTCAGGACGAAGTCAATCAATCAATGGCGTTGTTGATATTTTTCCAGCATAATAGTGCAATCCCCTACCTTTTTTTTTTTTTTGTGCCACAAACCCTGACGTTTGTGAGAATCACATCAAACCACTTCTATGATAAATAAAGCTCATTTGCCAGGAAGTGCTGTGTAAGGGCAAGGTTCCGCTGTGGTTAACTTTCTTTCGCTTGGGACATCAGCCCTCTGTGGCGTCCATTTTAAGCAGTTCGCAGTGATAAGCACTTCGTAATGTCAGACATTTTCCGTTTTGTTACGGCCGTCAAATCCAGCGGGATGAATCACATCCCCCGTCCCGGCTGCTTCGTCATCGGCGGTAAAAAAGGACACGAGGCCAGACGCTGACCTCAGCGTGATAACATCCCTCATTAAGGACACACACACACGCGCGCACACAGAAAGATAAGCAGCTGTGTGGACACACCCTACAGCAATGCACCATTTAAAGAAAATTGACAGGAACACGAGCATTCACTTCCTGTCACTTTGTGGTCTCGTCTTCCACTCGTCACGGCCGAGACGGGGGACAAAGATTGATCGTTATCCTGCTCTCGTGCGTTTTTGATCTTCCGGCCAGGTGTAGTTGACGCCGATGACTCAACCCTGATGACATTTCAGCAAGTGACTCAGACACACAGACACTGACTGCAGCATTCAATGTTTAAAGAGCCGAGTGTTTACAAGCAGCCCCGGGACACGTTTACAAATCATTTACTCAATCATTTATAGTCAACAAGCCTCAACGTGCATATAGGAAGTGACTTGACGGGCAGCGAAACAGGAGTTCAGAACACCCGCGGTGAGATTTGTCAGTTTGTTTTTTGTAAAATTTCAATTTTTCTCTCGTAATTTCTCACAAATGTTAACTTTATTGTAAAGTTTCACCTGTATTTTTTTTTTGTAAAATGTGACTATCGTCATAAAATTAACCTTTTCCTTTTATGACCAGAAAATGTCAACCTACTTTTTTTTGGTCAAAGTCAAACTTTTTTTCTCACGCTGTTCCAACTTAATTCTCATAAAATTAAACAGTTGCAAATAATCCAACTTATTTTTTGTACGATCATAATCATTTCCTCTGTAACTTTATCACTTGATCCTTCTGTGTAATAATAGTACAAGTTCTTTATTTTGCGACTTCAGACTTTGAGATCCAGAAGTACAGTAATCCCCTGATTGTGCCATGCCACTGGACTTTTCTTATTCTGCAAGCTGAAATGAGCACACAGGACGATTGTAGTTGGTCCTTGAGCTCTTTTTGGAAGGAGAATGGGATGGATTTGCAGCAGTGGAGTTGTGCGTGCGTGTTAATGTGACAGAGAGACAGGCCTCCCCTGAGGGGTGCTGGGTGGTCTGGGGTGGCGTCTGAGGGGGGCAGCACAGCCAAGCTGGCCATGCAGAGAGAGAGGAGCAGTGGAGGCTTCAAACAAGCACTGCATGTAATATGGATGAGAGCCTGCACACACACACTATATTTATATACAGCGGGTACGGAAAGTATTCAGACCCCTTGGAATTTTTCACTTTTTGTATCATTGCAGCCATTTGCCCAAATCCCAAAAAGTTCATTTTAATTCTCATTCATGTACACTCAGCACCCAATCTTGATGGGAAAAAAAACCCATAAATGTAGAAATTTTTGCAAATTTATGAAAAAAGAAAAACTGAAATATCATATGGTCATAAGTATTCAGACCCTCTGCAAAAACCTTCATATTTATCTCACTCTCTGTCCATTTCTTCTGATCTTCCTTGAGATGGTTCTGCTCCTTTATTGGAGTCCAGCTGTAATCAAACTGATTGGACTTGATGAGGAAAGGCACACACCTGTCTATATAAGCCCTTAAAGTTCACAGTGCATGTCAGAGCTAATGAGAATCATGAGGTTGAAGGAACTAGTGTCCAAGGAGATCAGAAACAGATATAGTGGCGCAGATCTGTCCAGTGGATGTCTGAACACAAACAATGCTGCAACTTATGTAGCGAGACCATACAACAATACTCCCAGGCATATTTTCTTTATCATCTGCAAAGAATGAGGCCCCGAGCCCCCAAATATGTCATTACTGTATACTTTTGGAGGTCTGTTGTTCTCATAAAAACAAAAAAATGTTTTTTGGGGTGGCTGGAACAGAGTAAAGTCATGTCCATTCATTTTAATGGGGTGAGATCATTTGAAAAATGGAGGTTTTGAGTTATGGGTGTGATCAATGAATTAAACTTGTATCTCATCTCAATACATTGGGTAGATCTTGGAACACTTAATATTTATTTTACATTTTAAATGAATTAAATATCAATTGTGTGATATCTTCTCAAATTTCATTCACAATTTATTGAGAATTGTATTTTTTTAAAGGTATTTTTAAATTAGGAAATTCTGTCATACCTTGTAATATTCATCATTTTAAATTTGGTAAGCTTCTGAATGAAGTCCTGTTCATTTATTTGTTAGTATTTGAATATGCAAATGGCTGATAAAGAAATTCCAAATGGGACTTTTTGGCTCTTCATCTGGACACTAGTATCATTTATTGCAACAACTACACACACAGGGGCTTGTGGGCAGCGTCTCCATTTTGTGTAGTGAAAGCAGAGCTGTGCTGGCTTGCCGTCTGCTTAGCAACGTCGCTCTCTCACGCTCTCTTTCTCTCTTGCGTCTCTCCAGGCTCTCTTTTGTTCCATCCTCTCTGAGTTTTTTTTTTTTTTTTTGCTGCTATTCTCTGAGTTCACAAGTGTCCTCTGGCAGTGAGAGTCTCCAGACTCTTGCGTCCACATTGGCCCATATGACGAATACAGTCATAGACAAGACAAGAGCCCACTGGCCTCATTCTGTGCGTCCTCTTTCATGAAGTGTGCCCGTCTTTCGACTGCGTCATCCTCCTCTTGTTTGATGGCTGCTTACATGCGACTGTTTGTTTATGTTTGTGTTGCACACAGGTGAGCCCCTGACAGCTAATCCGCGGTGCGACTCGGGGAAGCAAAGCGGAGCAAACTTGCTCAGCTGCAGTTGATCATTACATTTAATGTCAACTTAATCAATGAATCAATGAATGTTCTGATCCGGTTCAACTGCCACTGTCGGTGGATGTTGTTGCAGCCACGTGGTTTGCTCGTTTTTGATCGAACTTGCTCCAAGGTATGATTTAATCCACAATCAATTCTACAGCATGGACACGGAGTGACTCCTTAATGATCGATTACAAATGAAGTTCATAAAATGACGTCATGTCCAAAATATGTCCCAATAGAAATTCAAACAAACTGATTGACAGATGGCAAACCTAACATGGCTTACTTGTCGGAATGCTCAGCAGTGAGTAATGCTATGATTAAAATGTGCATATATCCATCAGTTATGAGCATAATGTAAAAGAACTTGTGGTGTTAGTTGGAGTCACTTGCAGGAATGACAAACATTACCGCCTGGTGCATGCTGCGGTCTAGACGCTCATCATAACTAGAACATGCTGTCATCATGATCATGATTTTAATTATTGTTGTTCATGTGTTAATGGCCTAATTCATAGTCGAGGCCAAGTCAGATCATCCTGCAGCTGCAAAGTGAGACATGACCTAACGCTTCCTGTTTGTCATTTTATAAGGAACTAAGTGAGTGGCTGCTTTCTTTCAGTGCCTTCCTTCTTTACGCGAGTTGCGGCATTACAAAAAAAGTCCTTTCTTTTTTACAATAACATATTAGAAGAAAAAGGCTGAATTTAGCAAAAATAAAGTTGTAATATTACAAGAATAAATTGTCCTTTTATTAAAGTCCCAACAAAAGAAAGTCATAATATTATAAGGAAAAAGTCATAACTGATCGGGATAATTTTGTCAAGGAAAAAGAAAATAATTTTACAAGAATAAAGTTGTAATATTGAAAGCGGAATAAAAACATGGTAAATGTATAGCAAGATGAGGACGAGGACTGAATTTGCCTCTTTTGTCAGCGTCGTTCCATAATCTAACCTACATACATTCACAATTACTAAGTATTATCTGTGTGTGTGTGTGGGGGGGGGGGGGGGGTGCGTGGGTGTGTGTGTGTGGGGGGGGGGGTGCGTGGGTGTGTGTGTGTGTGTGTGTGTGTGTGTGTGTGTGTGTGTGGGTAAAATGCATTCTCAGACAGTTTGTCCATTCATGAGCTAACGTCATTCAGACTCCCCTTGCGAATGACATCGACGTGAGCCGCCCCCGCCAGGTATTTGATTGTGAGAAAGGGTGCGCGGGAAATGAATAGAAAAATTGATCGAGTCTGTCTTTTTTTATTTTTTTTTTTTTTTTTTTTTTTTTTTATGTGCTGGATCATAAGAAAATATAAACCTAAGTGCTGCAGTAAAGCGAAGAGTAGCAAGACATTGCGCACTGTTACGTTTATAACAAAGGCACTTTCACCCGCATGTTATAGCAAGGCTGCACAAGGTTGAGTTGTAAAAAATGGCTGACAGGAGCTCTGTGTATCTGTGGGTAGTATTCTATCAATTCCTCCAAAGGCACTACTAAATGTATAAAAACTATGATGTTTTGTAAAGGTAATGTAAAGGTTTTCTTCCCCTGGAATGTTTTTACTTCAGCACCCAGAGCCAGTTTCACTTGGCAACATCAAATTTGGTCGGCAAGTCTGTCATGAGTAGACTAGCATAAAGTGTCAAGAACCCTTGACTGAAGCAACACAGGAAGTCGGCCATTTTGGTTTGAAGCGTCCACTTTGGGGTCATTTTGATGAAAATTAATATTTGGTAGCATCGTCTGGGATGTTTTGAAACTCCAGCCGCTGAAGCTAGTTTTACTTAGCAGAGTGCAATTTGGTCAAGTCAATTCAATTTTAAGCCCTAAATCACAGAAAAGTCTCAAATAGCTTCCTTCACATGCCCGCAGTTGACAAATATTAGCAACATCCCCTGATCTTGACCCCCAGGAGAGCAAGGAAAAACTACAACAACAACAAAAAACCTGTGCAAAGCTGAGATTTGATAGGCTACAGGCATGTCTATCATGAGTAGACCCTTAAAAAAAGTCTTAAAAACCCATGCTCAAAAAGACAGAGGAGGTCTGCCATTTTGGTTTGAATCTGCTATTTCGAGGGGGTGTTTTCATTTACAATTGGTAGGATTGTCCAGAATGCTTTGTAAATCCAACCCCCAAAGCTAATTTTACTTTAAAACAAGACCCAAAAAGTTTCAAGAAGCCATGGCCAAAAACAACAGGAAATCTAATACCATTTTGGTGTGAAGTGACCATTTTAGTATCATTTCGATGAATATTTACATTTGGTAGCCTCCCTCTGAAAGATTTCGAAATTCAGCCAACAAAGCCAATTTCACTTGGTAACATTCAGTGGTGGTAGAAGCAGGTAGACTGTCTTGAGACGACCCACAAAAAAGTTTCAAGAACCCATGCCCAAAAAGACACAGAAAGTCAGCCATTTTGGTTGAAGGCTGCTTTTGGCTTTCATCAATTTTTAGAATTTCCCTTTCCTGGTCTAGACAGTATCCATGTGGCGCTAAAATGTGCCAGCGGGCCTGAAGCCAAAGTAATCGGGCGGGAATGAAACACACCTTATCTGTGTGGGTGCGTGTGTTTGCTCATGTGTGCGTGCGTGCGTGTGTGCTGGGGGCATAGACATCAAGTCGCATGATATCAGTCTCACCTATTTGCTGTCTCCGCTTGCTTCCTGCTTGTCCACCTGTTCGGACTTTTCCCTCACGTGTAACGCGCTAAATTTGTTTTCCATTTGCTTCCTTCAACATTACATCCTCTCAATTTTCAGGTATAACAGCAATATTAGATGACATAAAATTCCAATTGATATGCTAATGATTTTCCCTCGCCCCCATCTTCTTAACATCCCCCCCAACAAGTGTATTCCTTTAAATGCCTCACATTATTACGAGCTTCGCTCATGGGTTCTCATTGATTTGGCTGCTGAAACAAAATGCTGCTTCTAGTCAGTGAATAAATGGCTTATTGGATTAAGACCTCTTGTGTGTCTGTGCGTGTGTGTGTGGACGGTGTAGGATGGACCGTTGGGACCACCATGTGTAAAGCAGACAGATGGGAGGGTTTGTGTCAGATCGTCACTAGGGTTGGGAACGATAAACCGATACAACAGGATGTCCGTTCATAAAGGAGACAGATACGACTGCATCGGTAGCAGATGCCTCAGTTGCTACAAAATCCGCAAGCAACCCTTAGATACATTTATTGTAGAGTTTTGGACCGTTTTGGCTCTCGCTCTTTGCTCCGTATGTAACGTAATGCCTACAATCAAAAGCAGCAGTGTTGCGCAGTAGCGACACGATACTACTAGTTTACAGTAGCTACATTTCACTGAACGTCACTATTGTCAAGATCAGAATGCTTTTCAGCACTTCAACTGCGTTCGTTATCACATTCACAGACGCTTAATTTCCCCAGGAAGTTGTAATCATTTCTGCAATGTGACATTACCTACCTTTTTTTTCAAGCTCGCCGTCAACACCGGGGCCTGTGAAATGTTTACAGCAAGTGTAAACATGCAATTGGAGACAATGGCAGAGGTGTGTAGATCCCGGCAATTCCCATGGGCCATACGTCAGTAAATGAATGCTTCTTATCGAGTCTCACAGTCCACTTATACTGTATGTTCCGCACTTAGCAAGCATGCGTTTATGCACTGTGTGTGGCAGTCCAAGTTTGAATGGCAGTCCCATGTGCGAGACGTGTAGATAAGTTTCTCTACAAAAATAAAATACTGTGGTCTATTTAACTAATTCAATATTTGAAAATACTGTATACAAGACATTTTGTTGTCTATTTTTACAGTGCCAATTAGCAACTGTGCTCAGGGGTAAGTGGTATTTGACATGTTTGGATGTTCTGTAAGAATGTGGTTTTATCGAATTGGGGTTCTTTATGATAAATGTCGACAAAAACAAATTTTAATGATCAAATTGTTTCCTTGTTAAAATCTAATTGCAACCTGTTTATCGAAACATGTATCAAATCGGCCTCATGCCAGAGATTCCCAACCCCAAATTCGTCACTCGAGGCAAAGTGAAAGGCTGAACTCAGATTGGCATTACGGGTGTCATTCAGGGGACTCGTGGCATTATTCTTCTTATTATTGTTATAACAGTCAGTTGTCAACATATCAAAACAATATATCCTCTTTGTATTTTCAGCACAGATAATAACATTGTAGTGTTTTTCTACTTGATTTGTTTTGAGTAGAGTTAACATTCGGCAACGGTTAGAAATAGTTCCGGCACCACCGACACCTGCAGTGCTTGAGCGGAACAACCGCCACCTGAACGTGTAGCGTTAGCACTGTAATCCATCTTCAAAGGTAGCTTTAACTTTGAGTTGCAGTCATTTAATTAGTGCATTGTGTCAAAATGCGCTTTTTTAAAATGGTCAACGTGTATCACAGGACGTGTCAACGCAGCTTGTAGATCGGTTAAAACAAAAAAAAAAAAAAAAAAAAAAAGAAAGCTTCTTCCGCGCGTGATGCCGTCGAGCAGCTAAGACAGGAAGCGTGTATTTCGACAGCTTGGCGTCTGACACGGCCCGACGGACTGCGGCAGGATGTGGTGGAAGCAGACAGGGCGTGACCACGTCTCTGCGGGCGACTCTTCCAGCAAAAGCGCACCCAAATAAAGTTGACTTCCTCTTTCTGACAAAAAAAGAAAAAAGAAACGTCTGCTGCACCGACCTCCTCCTGAATGCCAAGCACATCAATAGGCCCTAAGGGCCAGGAAGGAGAGACGCTATGGGTGACAGTGTTGTGAGTTTCACATGACATGTACTCATTAGTCATGAAACCTTTGAAAAATGCAGCCCCAAAACCAGTTCCACCGAGCAACATAAAATTAGCTACGGTTGTTCGTCATGAGTAGACCGACAAAAATCTGAACAACGCGTGCTTGAAATGCCACAGGAAATTAGGACAAGTTTAATGAAAATTCAGCCGTTGAAGCCAGTTTCACAGCACGACATTTGGTAGGCATGTCTGTCATTAGTCGATTCACAAAAAAAGTCGAAAGAACCCATGCCTCAAAGGGGAAGTATTTACATAATTTTGGTTTGAAGCGGTCATTTGAGGGTCATCTTGTTTAAAACACAGGAATAGGGATTTAATGATATCTAAAGCTCACGGTTCAGTTATCACACGTGATTGGTCTTGCGGTACGATAGAAACATTGGGACACTCAGGTATAGAAATAGCCAAATAAGAAGAAATAAAATCATCACTTAGCCTTGTCAGGTTCTTGGTGCGCCTCTTGCCCGATCGATTGTGAAACGATGCTAGACGCGCATAAACCCAGGAGGGACCTGAGACCTCGAGGTGTGTTCAAAGGTTCGATGCTTAATGTGTTCTTCAATTCACAGTAGTTCTCTTTTTCTTTCTTTTTTTAAAATCAATTTAAATTAATTGAATTTTGAAACCCTTATGTAACTCTGTTTTAACCGGCACGACCGCCATTTTGTCCACATTTGGTTTTAAGGGTTCAGTGCAGCATTTCAGTGACATGGGCCTGTCAGCCAATCATCAGTGTATTTCTTGTGATTTGTCACATGGGTTACGCAGCCAATTGCGTGCGTGTTTACTCTAACAAGGAAGTGGAGAGTGCTGTATGGCTGAAGCAGCCATGCTCGGGGTAAATTTTAAGCATAACAGCTCATTATTTTATATCGAGACAAGACCACGACGATATTGATATTGGCTAGCACGTCTAACATGCACGGCATCATCCGACTGTGAATGTTTCTTAGACGAGGAAACAAGCAGTCTTTTTAGCCCAAAACGTCAAACTTAAATAGCGAGATTTATCATATTGTAGCGTCTTCCAGGAACACGCCGTCAGACGTAGTTTAATTATCACGTTTTTACTAATCCGAGTACAACTGCTCGCGCTCTTGTTTCTCCGCTGCTCCACTCGCTTGCCGTATGATGCATTCATGAACCTCGGAAACATCACAACTCAGCAACACACAAATCCGACCACAACGCAGATAACCCAATTCGTTACAATATGCTGTTGAACATTCAAAGATTTCAATGCCTAAAGAGTGTATACAATTTCATAAAGGCTTTTAAAATTGTTTTCATTCTAAAAAGTTTTAATGTAGTTAGCAATAATTGTAACTGTTATTGTATGTATTTTTTTTATCACAAAAAGTGTATACATGTACTGTAATTACAACTTGTCTTTAACTTGAATAATTATGTGTGTCATAGGCTTTTGCTGCTGAGTGTTTAAAGATTTCAGTGTCTTAATAATTTACTAAATTAAGAGACCTTTATTGTTAGTGTATTTTTTATTCTTGTGTAATTTCTTAGAATATCACCCGAATGGTTTGTTTTTATTTATTTTTTCTAAAAAAAAAAAAAATGTACCATTTACTTGTCTTTTCAAAATAAACGTATAAAAAAAAATCTGTTTTTTTGTATCGAAAATATACCGAACCGAAGTTTCCAAAAACCGAACCGAACCGAAATGTGATTTAGCGTACCGTTACACTCCAAGTGTTTATATATATATGTGTGTGTGATGCGTCTCAGATGAAAGTTCAAACTGAAGGCCTGTGCTCTGTTTTTATTGTAACTGAGATAAGATATTTATGAACATGTTTTTACCCGCAGGTTACTGTTTCATTTGCCCCCCCCCCCCCCCCCCCCCCCCACACACACACACACATATAAACATACTTACAACATAACACATGCAACCTGATCGGCACCCACACACCAATCACGGCCATAAAAAGCATGTATCTAAACTGCGACTTAATCATTGTTTAAGTTCTTGCATTACAATGTGTAGTTGTGACAATCGCACAAATGAGGGGTGGATTCTGTGCATGATTTGTTTATAATTGACCAACATAGTGCTGTCCTCTACACTAAGCACGCACACGCGCACCCCCCCCCCCACACACACACTTCCTTTCCACTTGACTGCTCTTTGTAGGTCTGTTATGTATACAGAGTGTATATATACCGTATACATACATTATACATTCAGCAGGAAGACTTAATGGGATTTTATAACTGCGTGTGTATGGATCCACATGAGGGAGAAGACGCTTGACCTCGGTACTTATTTGCTTGTCTGCGTGACAGTGCGTCAGTCCGGATGTGTGTGCGCGATGTGGAAATTTCACCGCTTGTCTGCATCGCACACAGCCGCTCGGTCCACTCGCAAATGGAATAACAAACAGGAAGTCATTAAACCATTTGACTGGCCGAGTCGTGTCACACGGGATGAGTTACGATGCCCGACGTTATCCGTTTATGTTGAACTTGAGCACCGCTTGCCTGCCTCGCACACACCTGCTTGCGCCACTCACAAAAAAGATGATAAACAGGAAGTCATGCAACCATTTGACTGTCATGCTGGAGGTCGTGCATAGCGCAATGTTATCTGTTTACTCTGAACGTCACTCGCCAGAATCTGCTCTTGCGTATGTTGATTGTTTTTGTAGTTGTAGCTGTTGTAGTATTTAACAGCCTACACACTACACAAACATCTTTCTGCTCCAATAAAGTTGTCTGCTGCGGAAGCGTCACGTGTACTAATGGTCTGGGGAATATGCCGAGGCTGCGGAAATGGGTCACCGTGAACGTTCACATGGCCGAGTCTGTCTAGGGCAGTATGTTTCATCGAGCTGCATAGTGTGTGTGTGTATATGGCTGTGTGTGTGCGTGTGTTCATGTGTGCGTGTGGCTGCAGCAGCAGAGGCAGACTGCTGGTGATTAGGACCAACAGGGCAGAGTTCAGCCGAGCGAGTGTGTGGAATGCTAATCCGCATTGTCACAAGGCAAGGTTTGGCCTCACAGGGTGGAGACGTATGTGTGCGCTTGTGTGTGTGTGTGTGTGTGTGTGTGTGTGTGTGTGTGCGCGCATATGCGTGCGTCTGCGCCATGGGGGCTGTGTGTCTCCATGTGTGTGCGTGCGCATGTATGTGTGTTAGCAGCCCACATAAGAGAGGTGCTACTTTATGGCAGATTAGCACAACATGGCGTTTGTTAATAAAAACATGGCAGGGGGGGAAGGTAGTGAGAGAGCGATGGGCAACAAGGCTAGAGTGAGACAGTTGTGTTGAGGTTTGCAGACACACTCATTAAGCCAGCACAGACCTACGGGAATAATGAGCAGAGGGGTGTTTGTGCGTGTGCGTGTGTGAGTTTGTCTGAGGGAGAGTGGGTGGTGGGCGTTTAGTTGTCAACCTTGAGGTAAACTGACACGAGCAGCCATTAGCCAAGTGCAAATATGTCCATGAATTTCTCGACTGCATACCTAGATGCAAGTATGTATTAGTGTTGTAAAAAGTATCGATACTTGTCAAAGTACACGCCATATCTGAATACATTACCAAAATGTCATGGTATTGATACGACGTCGTGCGTTCCCCCAGCGTCCACCGCGCGCACTCTGCAAGCAGTGCAGCCTACCCGGCAGACATCCTCTTGCAGTCAGGAGTGCCCTCACTGCGACCCCGCTTGCAGTTCCACATTTTACTGCTGCTAAGTATGGCCAGTGCGGCGGCGGTGGCAGGAAGGCCTAACCAGCCACTCTTGTTCATGTTAATGAGAATATTTTTTATGCGTTTTTAAAGTTTTTTTTTTTTTTATCCCTGTGGTATTGAAAATGGTATCCAGTAACTACCTAGGTAGCGATATCGAGTTTCACCATCAAACTAACTGATGTATCATAGTGCAATATTATTTTTCACTATGTTAACCTTCTTTGGTTACATGTATATAGCTCATTTCTTTACCATGGCAATATACAGTTTCCCCTCATAGACGAAACCCGCAAAATAGAGACCTAGGGCCCTATTTTGGTAGACTGGTGCCCATGCGCTCGACATAAAAACGGACACAAATTTATTTTGGTGCCGGGACAAGTCGAGTCCAACATGTGTGGGACAGCGATGGGCCTCACTGGGCGGGAGGGGGTCACACACGGATGCACTAACCCTTTTAAATAGAAAGCCAACCCCCAAATTTTTCTTTACAATAATATGTTCAATGTAGCCCCACTAGTCCAAACAATACATTCTGATTGATGTTGTGTTTGTGGAATAAGAGTTTAGCAAAATCCACCCGTCTTTCGCCATCTCAGGGGCGGCCATTTAGTCTATTGCTGTCAACTGAAAATGACATGGCAGTTGCTCAGGGCTCAGATAACGACCAATCATGGCTCAGCTTCAGAAAAGAGGTGAGCAACATTCAACAGCCAGCTTGAACCTTCAAACAGTCCTTAGAAGATGGGTGCCAGTGTCCTTCGCATACAGGTCATGTGATGTGTACTCATAAAGACCACTTGCGCACACACACACACACACATACACATTGCAGGCAGGAATGCACTTTAATGAGCTGTCTCATTAGCACAACATGCGTTGTCATGAGGGTCAAGCAGAGAAACGACTGCCGGGCGACCTGTCGTTAACATCCGTGCTTCTTCTCTTGTTTTTGTTACCTCCCGCCGCACACACACGCACACGCCGATCTGCCTCTACAAGGCACCACTGCAGTGGCTTTTACCGACACTTTCAGTCAGTCTCTGGGCCGGAGTTTCTCGCACCCTCCCCCTCCCATCCTCTATATTGCTGCAGTAGGGAAGAAAAAAAAGATTCCAGCCAATCAGGAGCCAACATAAACAGACGAGCCCCCTCGCTCTGCACACACAGAGTGAAGAGACACACACACACACACACCCCCACACACACACACACACACACGCACCTGGCTGTGCATATGCCTCTAGGCTGTTACATGTGCAAACACACACTCATTCGTGTGCGTCTTTGTCAATACACTACCATCTCTGACAACGCACACATTACAAATACATGACTGTTTTCCTTTGTCGGCAGTGCTGACACAATTTTCTTTTCTTTTTTTTTGTTTCTTTTTCAATTGGCACCTGACACCAATGAACACATAATTCTAGGGATATATGTATCATAACAGTGCAACATGGCAGACATCGACTGGAAAGGACCACCAGGGGGAAAAAATGTTTGTTTGACAGTTTGACTCACACCTTGCACATTGAGCAAGTGAGCCCTGCCCATCTAGTGCTGTGCTACAATGGGAAACTGTGAGCCTGTATCAGGTTTTGAGGCTCTACATGTGGTACATTGCAGTGTATTTC
Source organism: Filicampus tigris (assembly GCF_054856515.1). Classification (NCBI taxonomy): domain Eukaryota; kingdom Metazoa; phylum Chordata; class Actinopteri; order Syngnathiformes; family Syngnathidae; genus Filicampus; species Filicampus tigris. The sequence goes on from NC_141226.1 coordinate 12,452,152, forward strand.
TTTTAATGAACCACAAACACATGATGTGATTGTCAAAGAAGACGCAGGTTGCCCCAAAGAGAGGAAGTGGGCGAGAAGGATAGTGTTAGGGTATTCACTGACTCATTCACTGACTGTACCCGGCACACTTCCTACATCACTTGGTTTGACGTGGCATTTGTAGCAAATTGTGAGATGTAGGATTTATATTTAGTGCTAATAACCAAAGTAAGAAGTAATAAAGGAGCAATTGAGAATGAGTAATCCCCATGTTGTTAGCATAATCTGCTAAACAAAGAGGGATTATCCGCTAGCTTGTGTGTCAGGTGGCTACTACCTGCTTGTCAACCTCATTTAGCGGCATCGTTCTGAGCTATTAGCGACAATGAAAGATTGTTTTTTTTATTATTATTCTGTGTGGGAATAGCTTCTCATCGAGACTTGTGCATATACTTCTTTACATTACCTGCCGATTATCGTGACCGATGTACGATTTCGACAGCGGGACTCATGCATCGAGAAGGAAGCGGCTTTTGAGTAGCTGTCGGCTGTAGTGACTGACGCGTATCAAGACAGCAAACCTGTATACAACAGCTTCTAAATAGCTGCTAATCACTCTTGTGACTGATGTAGAATTTTGACATCAGGTTTACTTTTGTGACCAATGCGCGACGTTGACCCTTAAACTACATGTTTTTCAGAATGTGCTCATATCCTAATGAATTTGACCCAAGTCATTTCTAATGTAACTAGCGTGTAGCTCTGCTGATTAGTATTTCCTGTTCACTCTCGGTTACCGGCCTGTCAGGCCTGTTTTAAGAGCAATTTTACTTCATTTTTGAAAGGGTGGAGTGTTGAGCATGAGCTCCATCAGGCCTCTTGCTGAGCTTGTCCCGGATTTGCTGAAAACACACATGCGCAGAGGTGATGCCGCTAGCATTTACCAAGCACACACACGGCTCACAGGCTAAGAAGCTGACATAATGAATCATAAAGCTCCGGCACACACCCCCATCTATAGTGTATAATATATAGCGCATCCTCACATTGAGAGAGACTCCCAGCTGCATTGTGGCCTGCCTAGCAATGAATCACATGCACACCAGCGCATAATGGCAGCCCGCTCGGCTTTGCTCCTCTTTTATTCATAGAGCTTCCTCGGCGGCCTCGTTCACTCACGTACACCTCGCTTGTTTTTTCAACGACATTCGTCTCCTTTTTTTTTTTCTCTCTCGGATTTCATTAGTTCCTCTGTCCTCCATTTTCGAAGGTGTTTGTCTCTATCTTGTCCTTCTACTTTTCCTGCGTTCTTTTCACACGCTGCCGTCAGCATCGTTTCCATCCACGGGTTGATGAAGTCACGGCCGGTGGTCGCAGGCTCAGCAATGTGAGTCTTGATGTCCAAAGTTGTACGCCTGTCACTACAGTCGAAAGCTATTGAAAAGCTGTTTGCATCTGTACGGGCAAGTTTTGAGGTTGTGATATGCGTCAGTCATGGCAGTCAACGCGAGTGTCTCATTTCATTTGTAAAGTGTGGGAAAACGTCCTAATAAACAGCTTTTGAATAGATGCCCATTGAAGTGACTGGTGCACAACTTTGGCAGCAAGACAGAGGGCTCTTTTTTGGAAGAATACGTATTGGCTGCTAATTGATATGAAATATGACTTTAGGACTCCATTTTTACACTTCCATCTCGTTTAACCTTGACATGCCCCCTCTTTTTCTTCTCCCTTCCAGAAGGCGGCTGCAGCAGATGAAGACCAGGAGAACCAGGCGCGCAAATCCTCTGCAGACCTTTGCCCCCCGAGTGGCAAGCTGGCTGAAGCCGAGCCCACGAAGAAGGTTAGTCTCTGGGCCACCCCCTCCTTTCACACCCACCCTTCCTCCCAGTTTGCAATCTCTCATCCATCACCTCCTGTTGCTCCCGCCGCCCTCCCGTACATGCGGGTTAGCTCTCCGGGTCAACTACCACACACGCACACACACACAAGCTGGTCTTTTTCTGATGTCGTGTGTCTCCTCTGTGCAACTGTCAGGAAGCATACACACACAATAACACAGCAGCAGAGACACTCTTCTAAGCTCTTTATCATCATTATCACTTTTTCACAGACACACACACATGTCGGTGTTCTGCAGGAGATCCCTCATCCATGTCTCCTGGCAGCATATATTAGCTCCATTAAATTACAATCCTGGCAGTGCAGCCCATTTCCTGCTTCATGTCTCCACATAGCGCTTACATGCATCGAATTCACCCTTTCTTAGCATTTTTCAATTTCAAAGTATATACATATATATATATTTTTTTTTAACGTTTTTTTTTTTTTTTTTTTTTACCGCAGGTTAAAATGTCGCCGACCGTGGTGTACAATCAGCTTTTCCCAGACATCAAGGAGGAGCCGGGACACCCCACCCTGGTCCACCCCAGGTACTACAACCAAGAAATGCGCTGCTGTCTTTGGGGCCACTTCAAAAACAACACCTTTTGTTTATGTCTGTGTGCCGTATGAATGGTAGTCTACCCACCCATGTCCTTTGTGCACTGTAATGACTGATACTCAACTTTGACAGCAATACTCGTACATAGAATAGAAGTAAACAGCTTTTGAATAGCTGTCCACTAAAGGGACTGGTGCCCAATTTTGATATCAGATCCACTGTGGTGACTGATAGACAATTTTGACATAAAGAGTCACAATAATAGAAGAGAACAGCTTTTGAAGAGCTTTCTACTCTCGTGAATGATTCACGACTTCAGTGTTCAAAGATCTTCATCAAATGTTACATTGGTTGATTGATTATAACTCAACTATGGTCTCTTTTACACAAATCCAGCAAAATAACTACATCAGAGCCATAGTTTTCTTTTTTGTTTTTTTTACCCATTAGAAACCCACCGAAAGAAAACTCAATGACTGATGTCACTACAATTGGCTTTTAACAATTAACATTCCACCCCCTTCACACTATTTTGCATTGCAGCGTAATCCCACCCAGATTTTTAAAAAGTGGAAACGGCCAAACTCACGTTGCCCTGGCCCGCGCGTGGCCTGCATGATGCCAGACGAGATTAGCGCTTGTACCTCTCACCACGCTGCATAACTATCATTGAGCCTAACACACACACACACACACCTTAAACCGGCCTGCACCAGTTTGTAGCCAGCACGTCTACGGCAGTGAGCCATAATGAACGTCTCGCAAAATACATCCGCACCACTTAGCGCCACGTTCGGTATCCATTAGCAGCGCACTTGTCAACTATGAGCCGGGTGCACATTATTCAATCAGGCCTGGGTTGCCACAGTTGTACTTAAGTGCTTAACCTAGTTCGCCGTGACAGTTGCAGCTCTGTCTGGAGGGGTGTTTGTGATGATGATGATGATGATGATGATGGTGTGGGGCAGGGTCTCCATAAGCCAAGAAGCAGATAGTGCCACCTGAACGTTTGTGATAAGCCCAAGGTCTGTTTAGGCGGAGCCGGTGTAAACACAAGATAAGACCTACCCCAATATTCAGCGCCAGTGTGCTTTTTATGGCCTGCGCAGTGTTTATTATGGCGCGTGTATATGTTGCATATCATCCCTGCAAAGTCCATAACTCAGAAGGTTTTATGAGACCATGAAAGGTGACATTGCTTGCTCGCGATGATGAGTAGGGTAACAAAAAGCCGGAGTCAGTCAATTATGAACAAACGGAATTAATTAAAGCTGCCTCATGAGTGTATATCAGTGTTTAATCTCTCGCTTTTTTCTCTGTCTACTCTAGCTACTACCTGTACACGTACGATAAGATGGTGGCTCCCAACGTGTCCTTGCGCAGGGAAGCAGAGATGAGCCCCGAGATGCTCGGTGCGCTGCTCAAGCACCATTTCAGCCAAGGAGCGCCGCACCACGACGAGCCTCCCATGGGTCAGTATCAATTTGTGATAACTGAGCGGTGTGATGCTTGGCCTAAAAACACGCTACATTGTTTTTTTTTTTTAAAGTCACGGTTGTGGGTCACGATGGGTCCAGTAAGAGCAAAATGCAAAACTTGTTTTTATTTTGTTTAAACAGGAACACATTTCATGACATTTAAAATGAAACGTACTGTTAAACTGCTGGCAGTATGTTCTGCAATAAATGATATATATATTTAATTTGAATGAATTTATTATACTGAGCATAATCCCTCAAGGTGAAACTCTGCTGTTTATTTTTGTGTTGCACGCCACACAGAGAACCAGAGCAAACACAGGCAGGGAGAGCTTCTGAGTGAAAGAGGCACGCAAACAGTGCTGCACCAACAGAGGGTGGCGACGGTGCCTTGCTCTATGGTACCTCGGCAGTAACCAGCAAGCAGAGTAGCATCTATCCAACAACTACCTGTATTTGTCATTTTTACATTTTGGTCCGCAGCGAGACTCAAGCTCGTGACCGTCTGGCTCTAAAGCTCAAGTCCTAAAAGATGAGATACCGTCGCCCCACGATGAAAAATGAAATATTCTCAAATTATACAGAAAAATAACATTTATTTATTTATTTTAAGAAAGCCTAACCTCTACAGAATGTCTTTTTTTTTTATGAATGGAAGTGCAACAGTAACTCTCTCACTGTTATTCATGAATAATTTAATCACCTAAAACCAGTTATTCTTATTAAGTAACATCAGTAACAGTGCTGCAGTGACAATAGTGTCTTCTCTTTCCGGAAATCAATGGTAAATTCTCCAATTAATGGAATAGTTATTTCAAAAGATAGACCATTAAAAACCGCTTGAATGTTTTCTTTTTGGGAAAGCAACGATGCCGACAGCTTTAACAGTGTGAATTATGATGCTTATAAAAACATCAGTGGCGTTTTGTCTGCTTTGACTGCTTTTCACGATCGATCAAATATGTCCGCTGGTCAGAGACAGAGCTGCTCTGTGTTTGTTTACTGTGTATTCTAGTAGTTACACTTCCTGTCCTCTGCTGTTTTGATTAGAAACAGAGCTCGTAATAGGCTCAATAATTAAACCTTCAATATCTGATATTGAGAATGGCAGTTAGCGGTCTTTTTCCTGATGGCAACATGGATGCGTCTATTTGAGGGAGGCGTTTCTTTAACTTGTCAATTTGAGGGATGTATGCCATTTGAGATAGAATATCAAGTGGAGCCTGCAGCTGCAATCATGTATGTCAGTCATAAGTCTGCTTGCTAGCGGTCTACTGGTAGAGTGCTGCCCGTTTGTAAATAAATACGCACTTAGAGAGGAACTAGCACAAGCTATTAACATTCTTACGACGTGACCGGGAAAGACAAGCATGCTTATGGAAGAGACACGTGTGCGCTGTAAACAGTAAACCACTCACACACGCCTGCAGCCATGCACATAATCATGTGCTGACCTTCACTTAAAGTCTCGGGGGATTGGGTGGTTTGGGGTGGTAACCTCACTATTGATGAGCAAAGGGGTAGCAGTGACTTCCTTTTCTGCACTTCTGCCGCACATGTGTTTTATGTATAAATGTGTGTGTTTGCATTAATTGTAATCACAGCAATGTCTCTGCCATTCCAGCCTGTCTCCCTTATTCCAACCTTTTCTCTTTTCCACATGAGTGCCTCCCACGCAGTTTGCTGTCACTTTCTTCACTCCTCCTCCTGTCCCGTGAATGCTAAGATGGCCACTTCAAATCAAAATGGGAGACTTCCTGTGTCTTTTCAAGCATGGGTTCTTGAATTTTTTTTGTGGGTCGACTCATGATAGACATTCCTACAGAATTTCATTTCGCTAAATCAAAATGGCTACACGGGCTGAAGTTTCAAACATTCTGAGTCATGCTACCAAATGTATGTTTTCCACAAAATGATGCTAAATTGGCCTCTTTAAATCTAAATGCTAGACTTTCTGTGTTTTTGCGGACGTGGGTTTCTTGAGACTTTTTTTTGCGGGTCTATTCATGGTAGACATGTCAAATTTGATGTTGCTAAGTCTGACTTTGGGTTATGCTACGAAACACATTTTCACCAAAATTACCCTAAAATTACCTCTTCGAACAAAAATTGCAGACTTCCCTTGTCTTTTCGGGCTTGCATTCTTAGGACTGTTTTGTGCCGCTACTCATTATAGATGCACCAAATTTCAAATTGCTAAGTGAAACGGGTGTCGGGGGTTGAATTTTCCAAAAATTAAAGGAAGAAATGGCTACTTTAAACCAAAATGGCAGACTTATTGCACTTTTCCAGCATGCCTTAAGACCCCAACACACACACACACACACACACACCTCCACAAACCCCCCACCCCATCTACACGTAAGACACACTAATGGAATTTCATTTTGGTAATGGAATCTGGCTTTGGAGGCTGAATTCTCAAAAGTCTGCTCTCCCTTTCTTCCTCCTCCTCCTTCTTTTCTTCTGGTTTGCTATGTGTGCTGTACATTCCAATCTTTTGCTATCCTACTTCCTTTTGATCCATCTGAACGACTCATTGCTATTTGTGTATAGCATGTATTGTATGCGCTATTTATTTATGTCACGCACGCACGCTATATCAATAAAAGGCAAGGCAAACAAGATTCGGCTTTTGATGCCTCTCCAGTCACATTTTAAGCAGGCAAGCACTTTGCCCACCAAGGATGGCGGCCCACTCTTTAATCCGCTCAGCGTGTGTACATTATTAAGAGTCTGGGAATATTTGTTGCATTTATTTATCCTAAATTATATAAGCTAAAATGCATTCATTCATTTTTTTAAATGTATTTGATTAATTGAATATTTATTGATTGATTGATTTCATATGACAAAATAGGATTACAAGATTATTATATAACAATATTACTTATGCATGTAACTTTTATTTGTTTTTTTGGTCCATCTGCTGTCTGCTTTAAAAAAAAAATCGAATGTGGTCGACCACTGTTTTTAAAGTGACGGAACAAGTTGCCGGGCGCTGCATTAGGCCCCTCCTAATTCCCATTTTCCCGCAATGAGCTTTTTTTGCACACGCGACAGTTTGCACTTGCTACCTCCTTTTTTTTCCCCCTCCATCTCTAACTTCCTTCTTCATCCCACTTCTCTTTCTCAGATCTCCATGCGTCGCCTCCATTGGCTGAGGAGGCCAAATCCCAACACGCTGCCGAGCGGGAATGCCAAGCCCAGGCAGTTTCCATGGAGACGAGCAGCCTGAGCGGCAAAAAGCAAGCCGCCCGCACCCGCAGCCCTCCTCCTCCTCTTCATCCTGCACTGCCACCGCCTGTGACGGAGGCGGCGGACGAGGACGCAGGATGCGCCGTGAACATGACGTTGGGCGGGCTGGAGGACGACAAGGACAGGATCGTGGTGGAGATCATGCAGATGTACGGCAGGCAGCAGGAGAAGCTGAACTCCACCCTGCACAAACAACTGCAGCTGGAGATGGTGAGAAATGAAGCCCACTCAGATAAATACACTAACAGGGCTCCTCAGTTAAAATCTGAATCAGTTTTATTGGCCAAATATGTTGAAAACACTCAAGGAATTTTTTCTTTTTTTTTTTGGGAGGGCGGAGCCACTCAAGTACTGCAGCAAGCAAGCCACTATAACACAATACATTTAAGACATAAACACAAGCACAGTCCAGAGAGTCTCTCAGCAATGTAAACGCCGCCCCACACTGCAATGCTTCTGAAGTTGACTAGAATCTGACCATCGTAAAAAATGATAGTTGGCCGCCCACCCCCGCCGATGGGGCGATATCATTGTGGACTCCCCGCGAAGGTTGGATCAAGTTCTGAGGCTCCCCATACAATATGTTGTACCGTATCACTTTTAATATTATTATTTGATTATTTTTCTGCGCATAACAACCGCATGTCACCCCTTCTTGACCCTTTTTTTTATGCCTACTCAGGATAGACATGCCTACCAAATGTCATGTTGCCAAGTGAAACCAGCATTGGAGGCTGAATTTTCAAAAGTTAAAGTTAGTCTATAAAGGACCCTAAAATGGTTGCTTCATACCAAAATACTAGACTTGCTGTGTCGTTATACTCATGACTTTGAGGGACTTTCTTTGTTGTTCTTCACATGATAGACTTGGCGAACAAATCTTCCCGTCCGTTTGTCCGCAGGAGCTGGAGGCATTGCGCGGCGGCGAGGCAGCGCGGCTACGCGAGCTGAGCGCCGAGCAGCGGGAGCTGCGTACCGAGCTGGAGGCGGTGCACAGCGAGCAGGCACGCCAGCTCGGCCAGGCTCGCCAGGAACAGCTGGAGCTTGAGACGCGTCTGGAGCAGCTTCGGCAGCAGGCGTGCGCTTGCGAACCCGCCGCCCAGCGCCAGCAGGAGGCGCATTACGCCGCGCAGGTATGACGCCACAGGGCACCGCGTAGGAGCTCGGTAGATAGATCCATGAGTCGAGGCAAGTAGGTTCCGGTAGATACTTTATTCATTCGCTGAGCGAAATAAGATGCTAAATTAGAGGGTGTCATGCTGCACCAAATGGCACGTTTCGTTGCCTAGCTTGATTTTAAGGTCATGGTTCGGTTCACTGAGAGTCTGATTGTGTGCCTCTGTTAGTGTCTTTGTTTTGGTTAGCAAAGAAGTTTGCAAATGTTTGCTTTTTCACACACACACACACACACACACACACACACACACACACACACACACACACACACACTGGGGCTGGAGACAAAATGCCAGACGAGACGAGACGTCGAAACGGCATACGTTGAGTACCGCGTAACCCGAGGACCGACTGTATTTGTTCTAGCTACTTATTTGTGATAAGTGGACAATGCACCTAGCAGCAACTATTTGGAGATAGGCTTCTATAATAGATAGACGGCCGCTGATAGGATGTTCAAAAAACTGTACACAAAAATGAATACATAAAAAAACAAATAGGACCCTATTTTAATAACATTGCATGTTTTTTTTTCTCAAATATTCATCTTTTTATCTGGAAATGCAATTGATCCGTTCCTGCCCCCGCAAAGTAAAAATTGCACTGAACAGTACTGTACTGTAGAAAAACACATAGTCATAACATTTGCTCTCGATATAAGTTGCAAACAGAAAATGGGAGCACAAACCACGACTGTACCGAGTGTCTTGTACTTCCGTGTTCTTCTGTGGCTTATTGACGGCAGGCTCACTGTCACATTACTGCCACCAACCGATATTGTCCTTCCACTTAAGGAAACCAAAGTGACTTGATGGTCGGAAGCGTGCTGCCGCCTTCCAGTGGTGGGGGTCTGAAGCGCACTCAGATTTTGCTCGCATCTCAAGACAAACATTTAGTGAAAACCTCGCATTGTATCTCAAGGCACCACTGTACACAACTTTGTTTTCTAGCAAAAGCTCACTTTATTCTCGTAGGGTTACTTGTCTTTATCTTGAAAAATACACAATTTGTTCCCCTCAAATTTTTGACTTTATTCCCCCCAAAATTCTTGAAATCAGACACTATTATTGTGTAAGCAATTTCAAATTCTTGGTTATTATTTGAGAATGCTTATTTGTGGCAGGGTGTCTTTCAGAGAAATTGTTTGTCATTTCAAATTGATTGTTAGTGTGGTCATGTGCTTGTCGTGCCTGACAGTGCGGTGCTTGCCATCCATTTTGAACACCCACATAAATTATATGGTTGGGTACCATATTTGGTCAAGTATTTTTTGCTGCTTAAATTTTGACACAGGGCTACACAGACTGCATATTCAGTCTTTGTTGGTTGGGGGGGGCGGGTTACTTCCCTACATTCCTGCTTTGCTTGTTTTTGAGCTTTCTGTCTCCGCACGGCAATCACTGGCTCCATGCCAGCCCAGAGGAAAGAACATTATGCAGTTGTTGTGTGTTGTTCCTAAGGTTATGTTGCTAAGATGTGGTCCTTGTGGTCTCTTCACAGTTGTCGGATCTTCGCCAGAGGCTGGAACGCGCCGAGGCCGACAGACAGGAGCTTCAGGAGGAGCTGAGGCGCGAACGGGAGGCGCGCGAGAACCTGGAGCGCACCATTGGCCAGCTCAAGCAGCAGATGGCCCAGTCGGGCGCCGCCGTCCCCGCCGGGGGCAGCCCCTCGCCTCCCCTCACCCCGTCCACCGGGCCCCTCAACGCCCATTCGCCTGCCGCCTCCTCCCCTTCCTCCTCCTTCTCGGAGGGCCCAAAGTAACTGGCGGCCCTCTTCGGCTTTCATTGTCGGACTTTTGTAATTTAACATCAAAGAAGAGTTTTGTCTTTTTTATTATTATAATTATTATTATTACTGGTAGTCCTTCTGCTCTCAGCAAAAATATTTAAAGACTTTTTTATTTGTTTGGCATGTGATTTCAATTTATAGCCACCACCATTCGCGCTGCTCGTTTCGCATTCCCTTGGCACACCTCATGGACGGGTGACTGCTCATCTGCGCTGAGAGCATAGTGAAAATATGTCATGGAAAACGGAGGACAACTACATTATCCACCTCGCTTTGCGAAGCCGTCCTCCCTCCGCAACACTGTGGCATCCTTCCACCCTCACCGAAAAGAAACACTGTGCTACTTTTTCTGGTGTACTTGACTCACCCGGCCACCACCGTTCCCCCTAATACTCTCTGGGAAAGGAATTTTTTTTTTTGTTTGTTTGTTTTCTGCAAGGAAAATGAAGGCAGCTTTTGATAATAACACAAGCTTGCAGCCCCGCCCCTTGATTTGACTTGAATGTGGGACAGCAGGTTGACAGCAGTTACTTTCCGTTATGCTGCCCAGCTGAACAAACGGATGCGGGCAAGGAGGTTGAGGAGGGGCGGCGCCCCGTGGAGGCTTGACTTCGACGAGGACCCCTCCAGCACCAGAGCAGCTTGGGGGGCAGACAGCACCACTTTTTGTCACGTTACCAGGCGAAAAGTGCTTTTTATTGCCTCTAAGGAGATCCCTATTACTCAGTGTGCGTGTGAGAGTGTGTGTGTGTGTGTGTGTAAATGATGGCTAAAATGATGTAAAAGGAGGTTGGGGTCTTTAGAACTTTTTATGCATCTGCAACAAATGCAAATTGATAAGACATTCCACTGTGTTCCATCTCAAAGGCAGATGAGGAGGACCGTCGCAAGTCAAGTCATCGTGGGGGGGGCGGATCTTTAAAGAAATTATTTAACATAATATTAAACTAAAGATTTCTATTCAGTTTGTACATACACTAGCCATTAATATATGAACTATTCTTCTGTGGATAATCTTTTGAAGGTTATATGAATGGGACCGGGGAAAGAAAGGCTCTTGCTTGAGATATTTGCAGAAATATGCAAACTTGTCAGGTGGATGTGGGAGAAAATGATATTTAACGTCACACTTTGCCCCGGTCTTTTTTGAGCTGGGAAAATAAGAAACCTTTCCTGTCACTTTTTCTATGAAATCCACCAAAGGCCATATTAGATTTGTGGAAAGACAAAAAATATATATATAATTTATGTGGACGTTTGTGGCCTTTTTCATCACTATTCCGCGGAGGTTTTTAGAATTCATGCCAGGCCAGATCATAGCTGATGTCGGGTTTAATGTGTAAATTAATCAAAAATGGTATGCGACAAAATTTTAAAAAAATGTTTTGTTTTGGGTTTTTGGGGTTTTTTTTTTTTTTGCATGTTTTGCTGCCCCTCATATTTGTCACATGACCACTCACACATGAAAATAAAATGTCTCCCACGCGTAGAATAATAATAGTCACAGCATTTTGTGTGCATGAACCTGTGCAAATTTTTGAAAAGTGTGATGGGTTGAAACGAGGGCTTAATATAAGGTCAGTGTGTGTGTGAGTATGAGAGTGAGCGCCTTGTAAATGTGTTTGTACACTCTTGACGCCACTGAATTCACATTCAGTATTAGTGCTGTTTATATTTTTGTTGTTAATTCAGCAGAACAAGATAACATTTTCTACACAAGGGGCCTACTGTTTGATGTGAAAGGGAATTCCCCCCATTAACTATGGATAACATTTTGCAGTGTTACAACATAGAAATGCTTTTGTACAGTTTTTTTTTTTTTTAAACACCAGTACAAAATTTGTCCATCATGATTACATTTACATATCCGCTGTTAGGGTTTCACACAATTCCGCCGCATACTGTATATAAAGATGATAAATAAATAGATACATAAAAGACAGGAGATGTGAATTCCCGATAAGAATGACAATCGGAAAGTTTGGGAACCCTAGTCCTTTTCCTCTTCGATGGCATGCTTTTGTCGTCCATTCTAGCATTGGTGAGCGACAAATAGGTACATTGTGTTTTCATTTAAACACTTCTTTTAAAAAATAGATTTAAAATATATATATATGTGTGTATATATATATATATATATATATATATATATATATATATATATATACATATATATATATATATATATATATATATATATATATATATATATATATCTTTTTTTTTTTTTTTCTTTTCGTGGCTTACCCCATGCCACCACACAATGTTGAAACATGACTTGCAGTGTCCGTGTATGAATATGACCATTGCCAATAACCATGTGATGAGACTTGTTCTTTGCATGACTCGAGACACTGATCTCCTACCTCATGTTGTGATATATATAAATATAAATATATATATATATACAAAAATATATATATATATATATAAAATGTTTTTTTTTTATGCAGAGGACACTCTAACTGTTCAATCGTTTAATATTGACAAGTACATGACCTGACGTGTAAATGCTTCTTAGCTCTATAATACCTCACTTCTTGTATCTTTGTGTTTTTTGTTTTTATTTTCCTGTTCTTTGCCCTCATTTTCATTTCACACCTTGTACATATGACCTGTGTATAGACAATGAACTTGGATGCAATTCAAGTAAAGTTCTGTAGTGTTAAGCCATCAACACGTGTCTCCTGCTGCATTTTCACACACGCATAGAGATTTTTAACATCTTAAGACTTAAGTGAACTAAAGCGAAATATTTTGACATCGAAAATCACTCTTACCGACAATCGGGCCAAGTTTAGCAGTTTCTCTCACTTCCAATCAAAGCCAGAAAAGGTTCGATTGTTCAACTCTGTATCCCTGAAAGATTATCCTGAGTGATTATTCTGGCCCTGTCTGTAGTCCACCAATTTAGGGAACAATACCGTGATTCTAAGTAAGATATCACCGCCATCAGAAAACCTTTATTAACTTTCCAGGCAGTGTTTTAAAGTAACGTAACTGTGATCCTAGTGTAAAAGTGGAGTTAAACACCATCAAGTAAACCACAAAATCAAGTAAAACTCCTGTACTAGCAAGTAAGCGTTTGCTGAGCTGATATGGTCTTTAGAGGCCTTTTTAGATTTTGCCACAGTTCATTTTCCATTACCTGCTGTATGGTTGTTACCATCACTCTTTTCCTCTTCACAAAAATAGCAAACCCCAAAAAAAAGGAAAGTTAATCCTTTATGGGAAGTCTATACAGTACAGACAAGGGTATACATATTTGTATCAAATGCATATCCTAAATGGGCTCAAAAATTGTTTTCAACAATTCAAAGGTCCGTTTATCAATGTTGGTTAGGTCACACTATTTTTTCCGGCCGGATAAAATGGCGGATAGATGGACGGCAGAAGGGTACCCCGGCTGTAGGCAATAAACGGACCACAAATTTTTAGTAAAATGCCTAGCTCTGCTTAAACGTCTTTTTCATGATTAGAGAGCCAATTTACTGGATTAGTGTCAGCCATCTCCTCTTCTCCTTTTTTTAAGAGGAAAGCGATTGTAAGATATCGCTTTATTGATGTCATTTCTGTTATTACAAAACGGGACGAAGCACTGCACCATTGTACTGTACTTTGGTTTGGACACGGAAGTGACATTTTTGTACCTGATGGCGTAGCCACTAGTCATCCACAGAGACAGCTGAGCTCCTTGCAGAGGAGAAAGAATATATGAGTACTGGGATACGGACCGGGCCCGCCCGCGAATAGTGAAAATCCACATATAATTGACACCCATTGCAATATATTTGAGGGAGAAAAAAATCTAAACAACGTTAGATTAACATTGTATGGTTAATTTTGCATCACCATGCCAAGGGAAAAACAATGACTATGGAGACACAACCACCTCAATCTTGTGCTTAGAACAAAGTTGACCAAAGGAGCTCAATGTCTTCTGCTAAATTTAAACCTCCCAGAAGTGATTTGTCTGGGCGAGTGGACACACTACAAATACAAAACATGTCTGTCCAGTGAAGCACAGCCAGGCCAACACACAACACTTCAAAAATAGAGGGGACAAAACTTTCCCTGCCAATAAGCCTGATTGATTGTGAAAAAGTAGCATGCATGCGCCATGGCAACCAAAGGCAGAAATAGACTCCACATTTGAAAACTTGGGAACTGAGCATATGGCCCACAGACCGCAGGTTCTGCACACCTCTGCTTTGAGCACAGTGTTCAATGAAACACGGGGGGGGGGGGGGGTTACAGGGGCACCATATGTGTGTATGTATGTGTGTGTGTCCTTATGTCCTAGTGTGCAGTGAAAGCTGCAGCATAAGAATATATCCATACATTCATAAAATATGAACTTATAGGAATATTATAAGATATATGACATTTTGTGTTGTTTGTTGTAGTAATAATAGTGCCAGAGCTGGGCATCATTCCGCCCTTGTGATGGATCAGTGCGTCTAGCCACCTATGATGGACGCCCATTTTGTAGGCGATAAACGATAGACGAGAAACTTGAAAAAATAGTCGGACTAATGAATAGTTGGAAGCCCATTTTTTTCCGTCTATGTAATCGTCTATTGTCCATTTTTGCAGTGAGGCTTTGGTGTCCGCAACGAGCCTTCCGGTTAAGGATGTTGAGCATGACATGCTGTATTAGCGTGGAAGACCACTTGGTTCCATTTATTTGGAAATTTTCACGTTTGAGAACCAAATACCAATCCAGTCAGTTAAGGGTGTTTTAAGTGACGGCCTTTCAAATTTAATAGCCTTCAAATTTTATGACATGAGGAAACATCCGGTAAAAATTATTTGTACTTTTACTCACGAAGTAAATTTCAGAGCCTGTACTTTTTTACTTTTACTTGAGTATTTATTTGAATGAGTACTTTTACTTTTAAAGTAATTTTTCATTTTTAATTGTACTCTTACTCAAGTACAGAATGTCAGTACTTTTCCCATCTCTGGCGTTATAATAATATATAATATATCCATCCATCCATTTTCGGAACAGCTTATCCTCACGACGATCGCGGTGCGTGCTGGAGCCTATTCCAGCTGTCTTCGGGCGGTGGACAGTGTGCACCCTGAAATCGTCGGCAGCCAGTCGCAGTAATATACTATATTTTATATACCGGTATATTCATATTGTTTCATGTATTTATATCTACATATATAGTATAATGCACTGCCCACTACTATTTTTCCGTAGTACTGCATTGTTATGTTTGCATTTTGGATTCTAAAACATCCTGCCAACAACACTGATTATTATTCTGAAACAATGTTGTTTCTATTATCATTATTATTATTATTATTATTATTATTATTATTATACAGTATTTAAGTGGTACATTGTGCCCCTCCTCCGGCCAGATCCGGCTCCTGCTGCACTCAGGGCGCTCCATGTAACTGCCACACGACCAGCTATGGCGCTGTTGCACTCACCAGGCACCAAGTCCTGCCGGAATACGTGCCAGAGTGAGACGCACGGGACTGCGCCGTGACGTCATTTGCCTCTCGGTCACCGTCATGCGGTTCGGTAATGCCATTTGCGGTGTTGTTTTGACGCCGGTGTGTGTGAGCGACAGTTAATGAAGAACACACCTTTTCCGTCAGATTTAGGACGCGGCTTCGAGTCCTGACGACGTCGTTCTTGTCATCCACCATGAGCCTCCGCTGCTTTTCATTCTCTTAACTACGGTACGTAGTACTTAACTACGGCTAGCTGCTTAGCTGTCAACAGACGAGTCGAGGCAATTAATGTGTACTCCTGCTACGTTTTTAGACAGCTCCAGGAGAAATGTTGACTTATACTACCTACATTTTGGTTGAGCTAATTGTTTATGTTCATAGGTTGTTTTTTTTTGGACAACGACTAGTCGCTATACTGTACAATTTCGGCTAATAAACCCATGTATGTATACAGTATATATTTATTCTATTGTTTAAAAGTGAATAAGGCCACTTGTCTACTGCTTGTCAAGTGATCTTTTGTGACCTTTTAAAATACAGTTTCTTACCATGATCGATGGCGCATGCTGATGACGTTTATTATTATTATTATTAAGAATTATTATTATTAATTAATTACACTGGTCAATAATTTAAAAATTTTTTGATCAGAAATACATGTAAACTTAAATTTTTTTTTTTCTGTGCTGACTCAGGCTATGCCATCGTTTGTTCTCTAGTACATCAAGTTTTTATCATAATATAAAATTATATTATATGTAATATAGTAAGTATTTTATTAATATTTATAAATTGAGGGTTAGACTCAGCAACAGGTGGAATTTTTTCCCAAAACGTCAAAGCTGTAAATTACAGCGCACGGTAAAATCCAAACTGCACAAGCTTTTATAGCACAAAGATAAAAATAAAAAGTAAAAATATCTAAAAAAAAAAAAACCTTTTACAAATCCTTTTTGGAAATCAGCATCAAAAGTACATTTAGCGACATATAAAGCCATCTCTGACTATAAACTGTAATTTGGTGTCGACCAGTGTTATTTTATACAATTGGTTGGCTATTAGTTCAGGGTGCACCCAGCTGGTTTGGGCTCCAGCACGCCAGCAACCCTCCTCATGAGGATAACCAGTTCAGTACAGTTGGATTAATTCCAGTCCAGTTGGATTAATTATTTTTAGATTTAAAGGAATCCTGACGATAAACCAGATTTTTAACAGGAATGTTGTTAAATCATTTTTTTTATTCAGTATTATTATCATCACTGATCGTGTTGTTTTTGTTATCATTATTGTTGTTTTTTCTTATCATTATTGTTGTTGTTTTTATTATTATTATTACTGTTAGTTTTTAGATTTTAAAGAATCCCACCACTAACTTAGATTTTATTCTTCAGTAATTTTGTTAAATTATTATTACTACTTTTAGTGTTTTTTTTATTAGTTTATTGTTTTTAATCAACCATTATTATTAATATTATTAATTCTTTTTAGATTAGAAGTAATCCTGTCAATAACCCAGATTATTTTCCAAAGTAATGTTTTCAAATTATTATTATCATTATTATTGTTGCTAATACAATAGTAGTGTTTTTACCATTATTTTTATATTCTTCTTATTATTAGTAGTATTAGTATTATTATGAATTCAGTGTTAGTGTATTATTGTTGTTTATTTTTTTTTACCCATGGGTTTCCCATCCTTACTGTAAAGAAAGCAAGATGTGACCCGTATTATTTATTGGTTTTCCTTTGAGTTAGTTGAGTACAAGTGCTTTGACATTTTTGCTTTTGCCACGGCGCAGCATGGAGAACTCTGAGGGCGGTACGTCGTCGGAGCCCGACGGCTGCACGCCACGACCTTCATCCCGCCCGAGCCGATCGTCCGAGCCGGCGCGGCCCCCCTCGTGGGCCTCCTGCTCGTCCTCCGAGCACCGCGGGCCCAAGAAACGGCGCGAAGCCAAGCAGCAGCAGCAGCATCAACAAGAACGGCGACGACGACGACGGCGGCGGGGGGAGGGTCAGGAACAGCTGCTCCGGGAGACGGCGCGCCGGAGGTTGCCGGGCCAACGCGAGCACTCGGAGGCGTGCGGCTCAGTGAGCGACGCAGCGGAAAGTTCGCCTAAGAGGTTTGCTCGGGCCAAATGCCAGCTGGTCGCTCATGCCACTGGCACGGGTGGGTTGACTTGACTTCTTCCTTCTCCCTCTGCAGGAGAGCTCACTTCCTTCATGGACCCTATCCAGCCACTCACTTTGGACCCAAAGCCTGCATTCTTCCTAACCCCACTTCAGTCATGTAAGCGACCGCGTGTTTGTGCACTGAAAAAAAGAATGTCCTTTGAATGTGCTTGATTTGAATCGGTTGCAAATGAATAAAACTGTGGTCAACTGTCGTCATGTCCCCCCTCTGAGCCTCACAAGTAATGCTTGTAAAACCAACATAAAGGAATCCTTTTGATGATCTGTTCTTGTAACGCATAATCGTTATGTAAAATATATGTTGTTGTGTGCTTTAAAACAATTTAAGTACAGTACATGTTTGTTTGTGGGACTCCATTTAGTTCTGTAACTCCAATTACATTTTTAAAACTGTACTCCCCTCAAAATTTATTGTGGACATAACATGATTTGCACTTTAACGGAGACAAATTCAATTATGTCCTCAAAACATTATCTATCTATCTATCTATCTATCTATCTATCTGTCTATCTGTCTATCTGTCTATCTGTCTGTCTGTCTGTCTGTCTGTCTCTAGCTATCAGATTGACACAAATGTACAAAGAAAAAATGGTAGACGTTTTTTTTCCCCCTGTCATTGCATGTTTGCGCATATGCCAGTGTGTGTGTGTGTGTGTGGACATTGACACTGAAAGACTTGTGTAACCCTGCGAGATAAGATTAAAAAAAAAAAAAAAACAGGAATGCCGTGATTGGTCATTGCATCTCGCGATGGGAATGGCTCACAGGACAGGCAACTTCAGATGCTTGTCACCTCATGTCAGTTTGTGTGTTTCCCTCGGTGTGTGCGTGCGATTTTATCAAAACAATGCCGGTGACCCATCGTCCTAAGGAGGAGCGAGAAAAAAGGTAGAAAAATGCAAAAAGGAGCGTTTGAACTTTAAACTGCTCAGAAATCGTATGTCGCGACGGCACGAATGACAAAAATGTGTGTTTGTGTGTGTTAGGCACATCCAGGACCCAGCAAGCCAGCGCCTCACCTGGAATAAACCTCCCGTCAATGTCCTGGTCATCAGGAAAATCCGAGATGAGAGCCTAGCGGAGCCTTTCAAGGAGCTGTGTCGGTTTCTGGTGGAGGTACGCCCAGCATCAACACAACTCGTTTGTGTGTGTCTGTTTGGATGAAAGAGTGTGTGTCTGTCTGTGTGTGTGCGTGTGTGAGGCCACGTTACGTGACTGCTGCCAACAAATGAGCCCTTTGTATGCATTTGTGCAAGAACAGTGTTAAACTGAGACATTAACAGCAGTACAAAAATGTGGATGGACTCCAGTGCACGACAGCAGTCGCGGAAGATCCAAATTCAAATCCTTTGATTGCAAAAAGTTGGTCTACACCAGCTCTGTTTACGAGTCCTAATCACTCCCACAGGGAAACGGGAACTTGAAACCTGCCAACATAAAACAAGTCAAATTGACTTAAATGCACAACAAAAAAGCTATTCATTCCATTCTTTTCATCGATACATTTCATTTTTACCGTTATGCAGCATGATGTAGTTTGTCCCACATTCATTGTGATACATTTATTAGCACCGTAGTAAACCTGCCGGGTGATTCTGTAGCTGTAATGAATATTTATTGATTGTGACAAACTAATTAACGGGGAAATCAACCCAAACATATTTTTATCAAGAATATGTTCCCAGCAGGCCCACTAGTTAAAACACGGCATTCTGATGAATATTGCGTTTGTGTCTACCCTGATTGGCTGTGAGCTAGCAAATGCATGAGATAGAAGTAAACTACAAGCAAAGCAACAGCAAATAAAATGATATTATCTAATGAATTAAGATCAGCAAAACATTGCTTTTTACTTAGAATCGATTCTGCTCGCATTATGAGTGTGTTGCGCAAAGTTCTGGATATGTGTGCATTTTATTTCGTGACATCTTGTTTGTGGATGGTATGGCAAACAATGACTTCTCAGTTACAGAGCGGGTTGCGAGCGTTCTTGTGCGGGCTGCTCCAAGTCAAAATGCCAGTCCATGCAACCCTGCTCGTGTGTGTGAATTAGGAGAAGCAAATGATGGTGTACGTGGAGCGGCGGGTGGCCGACGACGGGACGCTGTCCAAGGACGAGAACTTTGGCTCCATCCGAAACCAGCTGTGCACGTTTAGAGAGGGTGAGTGAGTGAGCCCCAACCAACCTTGTCCCCACCCCCCACCCCACCTCCCTCTGCACTACCCTGCCTTAGCTTAATGCTATCAAACAATGCCAAATATGTTTATGGTTAGCATTGATAGTTGATTACTTATGTTACAGACTATCGTACTGGGCCACAGTAGTAGTATGAGTAGAAGTGGTAGTATTCTTTGTAGTTTGTGATCTATGGCTGTATTATACTGCCTCCCAGTGGCCAAAGCGGGCACACCAGAAGGAGCAGAGGAGTGAATTGGATTGCAGTATTAACTCATGATGCACAAATGGTTTCATCCTTTTTAATTATGCTATTACTGTCAGGTTTTTTTTTTAGAAAGTACAATATTGTAGAGTGCTACTTTCATTTTAAAAAAAGAAATAAACAATTCTGGATTGGGACCGGGCCGGCTCCCGCTAATAGCGCAAATCTGTGTATAATTGACGGCCATTGAAAAGCATTGGGTTGTAAAAAAAAAAAAAAAAAATTAAAGAGACAGTGTGTAAGAATATTTTGATGTTTCGATGTTCTTTCATTTTAAAACCCCACTAATCATTTCAGTAATATGCAAAAAAAAAATGCCCTAGCACATCAACTTACATATTTTTTGATATAGGTCTTGTAATCGCAAATTCTGTTACATGGGTCGCGCCTCACTGTACAGGGTGCTGACATATCTCGCCACCATCTTGCTGCTGCGGAGACCCGAAGGAGAAAATCACCCGATCACAAATTTGCCGGATCAATGACTACAACGTGTAACAAATGCAATGCACTTACTTCGTCAATTGAGGCATGCTAGTGGTGGTGTAGGGGTGTGTAGACTTTTTCTATCCACTGTACAGTGTAGTTTTGTGACCCCCTACAGGCTACGACGACATCTCCGACTGCATCGATCTTATCATCTGCCTGGGCGGGGATGGCACGTTGCTCTACGCGTCTTCTCTCTTCCAGGTACGTCCCCATGCCTCTTTAGCATCTCTTTAGCATTAGCATCCGGCCGTTGCCTGAAATAACCTCAAATGTCTATTCGTCCAGGGCAGCGTTCCCCCGGTGATGGCGTTCCACCTGGGCTCCCTGGGCTTCCTGACGCCCTTCAAATTTGAGTCGTACAAGACCGAAGTGGATAAAGTCTTTGAAGGTGCCTGCTGTTTTCTGAAGCTGAGCCGTGATTGGTCGTTACCTGAGCCCTAAGCAGTTGTGATGTCATTTTCAGTCGACAGAAGTGACCCATGACATGGCTAAAAAGGGGTGGATTTTGCTGCTTAACTCATATTCCACAAACGCAATATTAATCAGAATGCTGTGTTTCAACTAGTGGGCCTGCTGGGAATATATTCTTGAAACAAATATGTTTGGGTTGATTTCCACTTTAAGTCATAAAACTCACCTTTTGGCATCTAAACACAAGAATAATGTTAGGGAGTACAGACAAATTGTAAGGTAGACTACACAGACTGTTAGAAACTGCTTCGAGAAGGAAGCAAAAACATGCTTTGACTTTCACTTTTGTGTGTGGTTGCGATTTTTTTTTCCCCCCAAAGTCCTTTTCTAATGTATTTTTCAACAATTAATATTTATTACAACAAACTATCAAATCTGTTGGATTGGATGGATGGATGGATGATATAGTACTGAGTTAAAGTCAAATGAAACTTTAATAAATATTAAAGACAGTTTATCTACTACAATTACAAAAAATGTTGATGTGCAGTTTGGTAAACGTTCACCACAACAACATAATTCTGCCACACAGGTGTGGTGTAAACAAAAGTATAATACTATACTGATAGTGAAAGGCACGAGCGGAAATGCAGATTACAACAATAATGTAAGCAAATTAGTAGTTTTGCCACTTCCTATATTGCACTTTGTTTCATAAAACGTAATTTTTCATGAATCACTCATGTTCTTATATGGACCAATAAACAATAGTCCAGTGGCTCTAACACTTCCTACACGTCACTTCATTTCATGAAACATGATATGTAAACATGGACTGCACTTCTTAAATCACTCACTCAATTTATCATATACTCTGAGAAATAAGTAGAACATACATGTATAAAATTAAAGTTTACCGAACTCCCCTTACTAAAATCACAAACTCCAACCGGTAGGAAAAGTAATATAATGCCTTCTTATGACATAATGACATAATCAAGCGCCAGCGGGCATTACCACACGCAATTGCATTGCCGTACCAACACACTTTTGCACATAACGTGGCACTTGTCTTAAGCGTTTCATTCACGATCCACCCGGTGATGTGTTCAGGGAACGCGGCCATCACTTTGCGCAGTCGCCTGAAGGTGAAAGTGGTGAAGGAGATGTTCCCGCCGCAGCAGCGGGAACAGGGTCAGGAACAGGAAATCAACGGGCTTGTTGCTCACGGCTACACGAGCAGCGACGCAGGCAAGGTCACCCTGCAGCTTCAGGTGAGCTCTTCTCGTCTTCCTCCATCATTGAAAACTAAACAGTGGCGCCTTGAGATATGACTGAGCCGATTCACGGGTTTTGCCAGACACAAATTTTATTTTTTGCTTTGACTTGCAAGTGCGGACTTGAGCTGAAAGCGCTATATGGTGGCAACTCTCTTCACAATTACAAGCACTTGGTTCATATAGTGAACAATTCTTCAAAAAAGAGGCTTCAAAGCTGTTTGGTTCCACTCCCAGTTGAAGCTGACTGTCAGATTGAACACAAAACAAAGAGAATTACACCTGGTCCATTTAAATCAACTACAGAGCTTAGCCCTGCAGTCCGCTACCTTATGCTAATGCTATATTCATTAGCACAGTGTTTTTCAAACTGTGTGCCGCGGCGCACTGGTGTGCAGCGAGATATTATCAGGTGTGCCGTGGGAAATTATCTAATTTGTGTGCCTGTGCGGTCGAGCGCCTGGCAGCGTAATCATGTCTTCACTACATTGTAGTACTCTTCCGTACCAGCAGGTGGCAACAGCAGCTAGCCAATTGTCTTTGATTAGAGACAAGAGAATTAGCATTAGCATTTATGTTCTGGTGCTTTAACCCTTTAGACAACAGATTGAACATAAGTGTACTGTAGACAGACAATAGAATGTCATTCACAGTCATATATTCTTTATCTTCTGTAAAGAATGACTGTTTGTGATGTATTCTGTGATCTGTGAGGAATTGAGAATGAACAGTATATCCGTCCGTATGTCATTACCGTATGTTTTGACATGCTAGCAGTTAGCATGGATACAGTACAGAATAATACAATGGATTATTATGTTTCCGTATTAAAATACACATGGCAACAGTATTTGGTTTTTTTTTTGGGGTGAAGGCTGGAACAGATTAATGGCGTTCCCCCAATAAAGTATACCGTTCAAGGTGACGGTGAATGAGAATTCACTCTCAAACAGAATATGATGTAAGACGATTGCTTTCAACGCAACCAAGCGATTCGGTCAAAAGCCGTTGTCCGCCGTACGGCTGTGTAAAGGTGCAAATTTTATCGGCAATGTGTTCCGTTCCATGTTTGTAAAAGATCCGGTCCGATTCTGTTTCCTTTTCATTCCCTCCGACTTTCTTGTTGTTGGTTTTTCTTCTGCCCCATTGCCCGTGTGCTGGATGCGTTACCGTGGCGACAGTCATAATAAAGCTGGCTGGTGGAGGAAGGCAGACGTGATGCCGTGTGCTTGTGTTGAGCCCGGTTGCCGCGGAGATCGTGGCGTCACCAGCATAGTCGACGCCAGATGGATGTTTGATGGAGTCTGCTGACATACTCACATGCTCACGCTCACACACACGCACATCTGCAGTGGATCATTTCCCACCTCACCCCCTCCTCTTCCCTTCTTGTCTGACCTCAGTGATAGACTGAAGACGCTGATTGATGATTCTTCCGTCAGCGCCTCAGTCTAACCTCCTCTCGGGGGTTGGCGGCTGACGTCAGCGCACCTGTCAGTCGTCGCGCGGGACGCTCATCTGCATGCGCCACATGCGTGGTGTGATAATTGTCCAATAATCGGCAGTCACAGCATCAATTTTCATGTTGAAGATGAAGACCGACTGCAGTTGCTTCTATTTCTTTTGATGGATCGAGTTTCCATTCCGCCTCATTCTTTGAGGCTTAACCTGAGCCCAGCTGACTTTAAGGCCCAGAGTAGGGAATAGATTGTTTTGGTGTATTTTAATGAATGAACTCCATTTTTCTTTTTTTTAAGATTAGTAGTTGTAATTTTTAGAGGAAACAAATAATTAAGAATGTGGGAAAGTGTTTTCTTTAATTATTTTTTTTTAAGTTGTATCTTTTTGAGCTAATGCTGTTTGGGGTTTCACAAGAAAAAAAAAAAGATAAAAATAAGTGATTTGTGTGTTTTAGAATTTTTTTTTTTTTAATATTCCGAAAATAGGCCTTTTTTTCCCAGACAAAAAGTAATAGAGTTTACAGGGGAAAAAATTGTGATATATTGATATTGTATTTTTTTTTTTTTAACTATAAAAAGTTCTATCCTTTCAGTTAATGACATACTTTTCTAGATACAAAATTATATTTCAAGAAAAAAGCATGTTTTTTTTGTTTCAGGAGAAAGTTTGAATCTTCTGAGAATTGCACACATTTTTAGTAGTAGAGTTTTTTAGAGGAAAAAAAGTCCGAATGTTAAAGTAAAAAGTGGGAATAACAAAAGCTGTATTTTTTGTGATAATCTTTTTCTCATAAGTAGTTATTAAAAGCAATAGTGTAATGACCCTCCTTTGGACAGACGGGTATATTGTTCTTTGAGACATCTCAACTTCTCTCAGTTTATCATTTTGCCACTATTCTTTTTTTTCTGCAGAGACTAAGGAATATATGACAGTGAATACTGGATTGTTATATTGTCTGTCTACATGTTTCTGCACCATTTGTGGCACGGTTTATGTGCGAAAATGCTCCCTGTGAAGCTTCGATGCAGAGATTTTGCTTCAAGCTTTATTTGGAATCAAATAAAAACATTTTTGGAATAATCGTCGCAGCCATACAAGTGAACATAAAGTAAAGACCAATGCCTGCATGCGCAGGTGCTGAATGAGGTTGTGGTGGACCGTGGGCCTTCGTCCTACCTGTCCAATGTGGACTTATACCTGGACGGGCGTCTGATCACATCCGTGCAAGGCGACGGTGAGAACCCACGCTCGCCATTTTCTACTCCTCTCAGCATTTCAAACGAACGTTACGTTAACCCTGACTGTCCTCCACCAGGTGTGATCGTCTCCACGCCGACAGGCAGCACGGCGTACGCAGCGGCAGCGGGGGCGTCCATGATCCACCCTAACGTGCCGGCCATCATGGTGACCCCAATCTGCCCACACTCGCTCTCCTTCAGGCCCATTGTGGTGCCCGCCGGAGTGGAGCTCATGGTAGAGGAGTAGAAACAACAAGTTGATTTTGATAGATAGAAGAAATAAATATATATTTTTTTTCACTTTACTTTTTAGATTACCTTGTCCCCTGATGCCAGGAACACGGCCTGGGTGTCATTCGATGGCAGGAAGAGACAAGAGATCCAGCATGGCGACTGGTACGTCCACTATTTTGAACATAATAATCCATTCATGGATTGTTGGAATTGATTGGTTAGTCATGTCTTGAAGGTTGTTGGTTCTAGTTGGTTCGGTCTTAGTTAGTTTGCTGTCTAAAGAAGACATGGCTATGGAAGTGAAAATATTCACATAGAAAAACACAATGATGACTTTAAAATGTTATTGTTTTCATTGTAGTCATCATTTTTTTTTCAATGTTTAGTAGTAATACATTCATTTCTTCACTTTAAAACCTATATATAATAGTAATATTTTTTCAAGATGAACAAAAATCACGTTATAGTCACATAGTTGCATTTTTTTCTAAATATTTGGGGGGAATAAATTCACATTTTTACAGCATAATATTCTGAGAATAAAGTCAGAAGAAAAAGTCTCAATGTCACATTCATAAAGTCATAGATCTTGAGAGATGGAAAGTCATGTAGGATTACAAGAATTAAGTTGGGCCGTTCCAGATACAATTTTTGGTTTTGGTTTTCTCGTCGATAAAAAGACCTAGTCTTGTGAGAATAGAATACAAACTTGGATTTTTGGGGAGTAAATTTTGTAAAATAGATCATCCAATTTTTGTTTTTCCAGTCTAGAATGACAGATTATTTTGGTGTTAAAATGCTCGACCAATCTGGGGATAGCCGTGTAATAGCAATGTTTCCACACACTCATTTATAATAATGTACAATAAACATTTTTTTTGTGTACGTGCGTCCTTAAGCATCAAGATCACTACGTCGTGCTACCCCGTGCCGTCCATCTGCTGCCACGACCTGGTGTACGACTGGTTTGAGAGCCTGGCGCAGTGTCTGCACTGGAACGTGCGCAAGCGACAGACACGCCTCGCCGAGGCGTCCGACACTTCAGACACGGAGAACTGAACCCGGCCTACCCCTTTTTCCGCACACCCACACCCCTTCAGCGCAGTTCCTGAGCCAAATGCAGCACCTCTGACGGTACAAACCCTCCCGATGGGGTCCCTTTTTTTACATTCCACACTGTATTGAAATAAGAGAAACATCTATGTGTATATATTTGTACAAATTATATTTCAGTTCCGAGTTATTTAATGTCATATTTATGTATTTTCAAAGTCACACACCACCCAACAGAGCATTGTTTCCCAAACTTTCTTGAGCCAAGGCACATATTTTATGAGCAAAATCTCACAGCACGCCACCACACACAACCACAAGTATGTACAGTGAACCCCTGCTATTTGTGGGATAGAGAGTGAGCAAATAATTGCCCTCCCTCTCCCCAAAAAAAGGGAGTTGTAATTGTGTCTAGATACCACAAGATGGCGGCAAAGCACTTAAAATGAGAAGGTAATAAAGCATCAACGCCATGCTTCCAAAGTATATACAGTACAATCTTGAAGCCATGTTACATAGAGTCTTATAGTCAGTAAATTCAACTCAAACAATAGCATTACATTAGCTAGCATACTAGCCTAAACAACACCCAATGGACAAACAGTTATGCAGACTAGCATTTTACACAAACAGTATTAAGTCTAAAAACTCACCTTTTGGCATTTATACACATAATTGTTCTGGAATATTGGCAAATTGTAACTGCGATTGTACACCGGTTAGTAACTGCTTTGGGAGAGAAGCAGAAACATACTTTCACGTTTTGAAATGACTGCCAGCAAAACAGGACATCTCAAAAGCCCATTGGGCTGAAAGCTCTTATGTCACAATTTGGTCAATTTCATATTTTTGACAAATCTACACTATTGGTTAGTCCTCGTGTGTGCGTGTGTGTGTGTGTGAGCTATTTGTAAAAAATATTGATAAATCTAAAGTGTTCACGGCTCAACAAACATACCATTTTTCATTAAGTGATGATTTTGGAGGTACAAGGATTTTGCCTGACACCAGTTTATATGAAAAACACCATCAATTAATTAAACCAAACAACACCGATTCCACCAGATGGCGCCAAAGAATACGTCAATTGCTTTTGGCTTCTGCTCAAAAACAGAAATGGCAGATAATTGAGAATTTAAAAAAGCATGAACATTGGTAAATGTCAAATTGTCAATATGTGGGGTTCACTGTATACAGGTTATTTGTACCTGGCTTCTGCCATCAAGTGGAAGAAACCTTCTCCAATTGTCCTGCCTCACATACATGAGCAAAACATTTTGTTCCAAGTACTACATGATACTTTTCCAACCAATTAAGTGAATCGGATAATTTCCTACAACACCGTGGTTGGGAATCACTGATCTCAGAAGTGTCATAGAGCCATGAGCACAAAATGGCGGCTTTCAAAAATTAAAAAAAGGCTGAAACACTTACTGGTGCGTTCTATGTTTTTATTGCAATAAGATATTTCCAGACATCCATTATTCTTTTTTTTTTTTTTTATTATTAAATTATACTCCAATATAGCATGAGACTCAAATGTGAACAACTATAGGCAGTCAGAGGACACAAGAGAGAACATTGACATCTACAACTTTTCACTCACCTGCTGTGCAATTAAGAGTCATTTTAATGTCATATATCAAACTACATTGTACAAGAGCAAGTGGAGGGTGACGCAAGAATCGACCCAAAGATGACTACATGAGACAGAACATGGGGCAAAAAAAAGTGAGTGGAATAAATTAAAGGGGAAGGAAGAAAAAGCAGCTGATGAAACGTTTCTACCGTTATTTGGACATGAAGTCGTACAAAAACTAAACAAACATGGTCGCAGGAAAAGGGGAATATTTATATATATTTAACACCTCCTAATAATAGAAAAGACGCAAAGAGGCAGTTACATGGACTGCAAACACGGTATGCATAATTATAGCTCATAGATCCAAATATTACCATGGCGTAGAAGGGACACACTGAAGAACGAAATGACACCCCCGACTCCTTCAGACAAGTCAGAATATTAAGAAAATAAAGTCATAATGACAATTTTTTAGGAAAATAAAGGTGCTTGAACATAGCTCTTACGAAAACCAAGTTTAAAAAAAAAAAAATCAAATAAAAGTCATGTTACGTGTGAAAAGGTATCATTTATGTTACACGTGACTCGTGGAAACTTGACGTCCTTCCTTCATTGTACCTTGGAAGAAAAAAAATTACTTTATTTTCTTAATATTTAGCCTTTGTTTCTCAGGAAACTACAGCTCTATTTTTGTAATATTACAACTTTAATCTTGAACAATTACAACTTTTTATCTAAAAATAAAAACTTTATTCATGTAAGACTAGGAGTTATCTTAAAAAAAAAAAAAAAGTAACATTGAGACACCTCCCCCCAAATATCACTTTGATCTTTGGAGTGTGTCCCTACTGCTCCTTGGTAAAATATAAATGATACATTTCAAAATGCGATCATCCCCAACACTTCCACACTGTGCTCGTTTGCTTGTTTGGCGAAGTGAACCGTTCTCGTCACATTTCTCCGCGTTGTTTGGCACCTTTCATTTGAAAACTGAACTTTTGCTTTGAAACCGGACTGAGGATCTTGTTGACCACGCACAGACACAAAAATCAAGTTCACCTCGGCGAATCTCCGCACACCTTTTTAGGTTCCTTTACAAACGAAACAAAAAAAACAAAAGGTTTGGTCCCTCTCTGTCGCGTTGGGTGTGGCCCGCGATGACACCAAAAAAAGTGGGACAAGAGCCTTCTCCGTTGGACCTTGCTATGTGACTGTCCAGTTTTTTTTTTCCAGCGCCAAATGAAATTCTGGTAAATTTCCAGGGGAAGTTAAGATGGAGAATTTGGGAAATGCTGTATTCCAAACTGGAAACTATCCATGAGAACTGAGGGTAGCTTCATGGAATGGAAAGCTATCACATTCAAGCGTAAATATAAATTGTTTTGTCATAAGCAGACATGTTAGATAGCTCTCCTTGCCCACATGCGGGGGCATCACCATGACTTTAATTCTCCCCTAACTATATTTAAGTTCCCTATTAAGGGTCAAACTTCCAATTTATAAATCCTTGTTTATTACCATTAATTCCTGTGAAAAGTTTCCCATTTGGAAAAATCCCCAGATTTGCAACCCGAAGATGAAATGACGCAGGAAAGGATGGCAGATGAGCTCATGTTGGGCAGAAAGTCAGTAGAGCATGATGGGATTTTTTTTTTTTTTTTAGTTTATGATTGAGCCTCGTGGACTTGAGTGTCTTTGTGCTCCTCTTTCTCTTTGTCTTCCTCGTCTTCGTCTTCATCTTCTTCCGTGTGCTGGTCCAATTCCTCCCTGGTGATCATCTCAAAGTCGTTGCCGTTGCTGTGCTGCGATCCTTCCTCCTCCTTGCGCTCGCTGTCCGTGTCCGAGCGCCGCTCTTCGTCTTCTTCCTCCTCGCCGCTTTTACGCTCCTTGTCGTCCTCTTCGTCCTCCTCCTCGTCATCGTCCTTCTTTTCGCTGTCTGACTTGTTGTCGTCGCTGTCCGACTTGCGGGCTTCGCCTGCGCCGCCGGCGTCCTTGTCGCCTTTGGTCTTCTTGTCGGCGCCGCCCCCTCGCGGGCCTTTGTACTCGTGTGTGTAGAGCGGGCGGAAGGAGTCGATGAAGCCCACGTCGGCCGTCAGGTTGGGCAGGAACCAGAAGTGGTGACGCCCGCCCGTCACCAGCCAGATGAGCAGGAAGAGAATGCAGCGAGCTGGGAGAACAGAGGAAACGGTGTCAGAGCAGGTTTGGCCACTTTGCCAAAACCCATCAAAGCAGGTCAAAAGGTGGGTGCGACACGCACGCCCATCAAACCCAATTTGAGCATTTTTGCTGTAAAATTCAGCAAAGGCCTAAGTTTCGGATGT
Organism: Filicampus tigris; assembly: GCF_054856515.1. Classification (NCBI taxonomy): domain Eukaryota; kingdom Metazoa; phylum Chordata; class Actinopteri; order Syngnathiformes; family Syngnathidae; genus Filicampus; species Filicampus tigris. The sequence goes on from NC_141226.1 coordinate 12,482,450, forward strand.
CTGTAAAAGATCAATTATCACGAGGGTTTTTTTAAGTGTGATTTTTTTTCCCTCCAAAGCGACATGCACACTAACTGATGATTGAGCCAAATTTGAGCATTACCCCTCCCTTGCAAAGTCAGCAAAGCCCCGATTGTCTCTGAAAGATTAGCCAACATTATCTTATTAGTGCAACAATTAATCAACAACTAATTGATTATCAAATGAATTGCCAGCTACTTCCGTATTGTTTGAAGCCACTGTTTAACTTAAAATTGTCCAAATCTTAAGGATTCAGCCTCTCAACAGTAAATAGTCTGATTTCTGTAGTCCGGTTTGGAAGCAGACTCATGTTCTTTATGATGAAACAAAGTAACACAGTAATACAAATATGTATCTGCTTTTACTTTGGAGGACATTGATCAACATTTTTCCCTACGTTCTGATGTTACAGACCAAAATCAATAACTGAATCATAATCAATCTAATGGGCAGGCCTAGTATGAATAACCTGTAAATGACATAGTTTGAACCTCAATAGGAGGGCACCTGCTGGATCTTAAATCATTTCATTGCAGGCAACCTATATCCAATATTGTTTAGTTATGTTTGTATTGTATGTTATTTGGTAATATTTCTATTTTAATCTCAATTTAAAATGCCTCCGAAATATACAGTCAATGATGTGAATGTCCATCCATTATCTGAGTGTCAATGTGAAAATTGCTTATGTATTTGTCTTTGACGGACAGTTTTAAAAAAGATTTTTCTATGGACATTTTTACCTTAAAAAAAAAAGCTCCAGTGTTTTGACAGTAAAGTTATTACTTTTTTTTCTCCCAGTCATTTCTTTGGAAAATACTCTCACAATGTAATAATGTGGCTGGTGTGCCTAAAAACAGTGGAGATAGCTTATAGATAGAGAAAGATATTGAGGTGATTAAATGGAACAATTTACTTCACAATTTTCTATGCAAACATTTCTGTTTGGCTCATAATATATTTCAGAAATGCTTAATCCAATCCATGGAAGTTTGATGTTCAAAAAGGAAAAGGATATATTAAAAAATAAATAAAATTAAATTTAAAAAATCCACGAATGAATCACTTCACTCGGGTATCAAACCCACGGTGAAAACTTTCCCCAAACTTAGATGCGCAGCGCGCCGATCGTGCAGCAAATGTTTTAATACACTTGGAGGTAGCAGAAACAAGTCGGCAGATTCCAATGAGGAAATTCCATTTCTAATATGGATCCAATTGACGAGCATTTGGCCTCGGCGGCGGTGCGCGTTCTACCTCGGTGCCACTGCCGCAACCCATTTGCAATGTTGCGGCGTGCTTCCACTTCTCTTTCTAGACTGCGCGGCGGTGGGAAAACGAGTGCGAGGCGAGCGTTCTTACCGATGGCGAGGAGCAGAATGCCGGCCACGAAGCAGCCGGCGGCCACACTCAAGTAGTAGACGCCCACGCGCATCTCCGCAGGCCACAGCGGGAAGAGCGTGGCGGCGATCACGGCAATCACTGATGATGACGACAACACGTTAAAAGGTTTGCCGAGACATTTAATGGGTCGAAGAGACAACCGTGCCGTGCAAACTGACCCAGGACCAGCCCCATGGCGAACGTTTTGAAGTGGACAGGGTCGTAAATCCACACGTACACCTAGAGAGTAGAGATTTTCCGGCTTTTAAAAAAAATGTTATTTACAAAAAGGTTACCCGGGTGACACGTGTCTTTTGACCTCGTTTCCATCGAGGAAGAGCTGGTCCTCGTGCAGCTCCAGTTTGAACTTCTTCTTCACCTCCTTCTTCTTCTTGGGACTGTCGTCCTGCAACCATTACGAACACTGACATCAGTCGCTCCCCTCGACAGTTGTCCTTGACAATTGCAACGCTGCACAATGCAAATATCATTCCTGGCGAGTTATTCATGATAACTGCCACCACCACGCACAAGAGGCCAGAACAAAGATTAGAAATCATCCAAACGTACGCTCTTGTCTTTCTTGGCTTCGACGGCATCCGCCACCTCCTTCTTCTTGTCTTTGTCCTTGCTCTTCCCCTTTTTGTCTTCCTCCTTCCCACTGTCGCCCTTGGACTTCTTGTCCTTCTTGGCATCTTTCTCAGACTTCTTCTTCATCACTTTGAGGGCTCGGTGGAAGAACTGCTTCTTGAGGAGTCTGCGCAGCCGGGGGAAAGGATACATGTGACTCAACCGTGTTTTCATTCTACACCCCAAAATGGTGTCGCCGGCGTGCATGTGGTGAGGCTACTGGCAGGGCGCGGGCACCTGTTGCAGTAGTCGATCACCGAGTCTCTGGTGGTGAAGATGGCTTCCTCGCCTTTCTTGGCCTTGGCCCACTTGGAGTCCAGTAAACAGTCCACTGCCTTGGATGCTGGTCCACGGAACACATGAAAGAAAACAGTTCATTTGTTTCCTGAAAACAGTTTTGGATTGCCCAATATCCTGTGAAAATTTATCATGCCGACTCTGGTTTGATCTTAACTCATTCACTGCCATTGACGGATTTACTCGTCTTTTCAAAGTCCAACCGTTCAACACCAGGAATTTATTTTTTTTTTCAAATTTTTTCAAACGTTAAACATGTTCAAAAAAATCGATATCTTTTTTTCCAAACGTTAGGGTAAAAGAGGGTCCGAAAATGTCTGGCAGTGAATGAGTTAAAAAATGAGAGATGTTTTAAAATCAAACCTTCTTACAGTATGCTATTAATAAATAAAAATAGTTCAATCAGCCCATTGTTCGCAAAAGCTTGTTGAATACTCCATTCTTTCATATTGGAGCGGTGGGTACCTGAGCACCGAGCATTCAAGTAAAACATTTTAAAAATAAATTATTTACACTTGAATAGCTTCAATATCTACATGCAAAGATATTCAGTTGAAAAACTGGTACAAATGACCAATTATACGTAGAAAATTACCTGAGTGGTGAACATTGGCCATCATGTTACACATTGTTACTTTTGAGGATCACATGGTCACCGCAACTTATTAGCAGTTAGCTTTGCCGACATAACGTCATTAAAGACGGCATGTGACTTGATTAAATGGTATTGTGTTTCATTGACATTCTGCCAGTTTATTGGTAATTGTTTGTGAAGCTAGTGTATTTTAAGGGCGTAATCACATGAGTGTGTTGGCATCTCACGAAGAGGACGTGGTCGCTACTGCTATTTTTCACCATTCTAAATACATTCACACACAAACGACGGCACAAATACCTGTAAGGTTGTTTATTTTATCCCTGCAGTATATGTTTGCAATATTGTAAACTCTGAAATCTGGTGATGGACTGTAAAGGGGAAAAGATACTGACTCTCTGAAGTGGGTTGGACATTTGAGCATCTGGCTGGACTGTACTTCTTGAGAACCATCCATATAGAGCTTTGTTAATCACTACATCCAAATTATGCAAAAGTGACTCAAACAAATCAACATTGCCTTTCTTGGGAATGCCTTTCTTCTGGCCTCCAATTGGCTGAAAACGGCCATTCAGTTTGTTGTTACTGTGGCTTTGAGGATCACTTACCGGTGAAGTAGTCCACTCGCTGGCCCATCATGTTGGTGGACTTGTTGGGACAGTTGAAGCGCATGTACTTGGCCACCGCTTTCTCCTCCTTGGTGGGCTCGCTCACCTCCTGCACGCACACGACAACATTGACTTTTGATCAACGGCGTCAATATTGAGTGTTGCGTTACCACTCATAAACATGCCAACAGTACACATTATGTAATTGTATGCTTACAAAGTGGCATGAATATGTAACAGGGGTTTTCCTGGCTAAAATTGAAGGCAGAGGGGGAAAAATTCTGATCATTCACGTGTGTGTGTGCTGTGCACCCAGTAAGTCAAAGACTTTTAATTCCTGAAATGTTACTGAAGTTTTTACCTTTATTTGATTGTTTTTGTTTTAAAGTTTTCTTATTTTCAATCATATTGTAAATCTCAAATGTCCAACGCGATAACACTAGTTCGCTCCTCATCAAACATTAATGTAGTTTAACGATACAACAACAATCGATTATCAAGTTAATAGATAATTATTTTTGAATCATCGATTAATCACATAGAAGCCTAAAATTGTCCAAATCCTCAGAATTTCAGTCTCTCGACAGATTTCTTTAACCCTATATGAAAGCTGACTGATTGTGTTGAATCAAAAAAAAGACATTTACAAAACTGTGCTTTCACTTTGGAAAAGAATAATAGACATTTTTGCCCATTTTATGACATGTTAGAATGGTGTTACTAACCAAACCAGTAAACAAATCATAAATATCTATTGTTAATTTGAAAAAAAAAAAAGTTTTTGAATGGAAATCATGGAAAGTAAAACATGTTTTTAAAAACAAGATTTATCGACAAACTAATCGACAGTTGAAATATTAAATAATAATTAAATTAATAATACGTTGCAGCCCTAATGTAGTTACAGTCAGCTACATTGATCATTTAGTGCCTCTCGTGGAGCTAAATAACGAAAATATTCTGTATGTAATATAGCTTAAGCCACAGCTAGTGAGAATTACTAATGTAACAGTGTGTAAAATTTTACACATTGTTACATTAATGTGCTCTTGAATTGACCTGTTGCTGTAATCTCTCTCTCTCTCTCTCACTTTCTGGAGCATTTTCTCCCAAACGGTCCAAAACATATGCAATGGTTGCACGAAATGACAACGCAGTGCCACATGTTACCTCCTCACATTATGTAAACACGTCGCGTAATAAGGCTTCAGCCACTAAACATCCATATTGAGCGCAGAAAGACACGGCAGACGGCAAGTTAGTTTAAAATGGACGAAATATAGAGATAATATTAAGTGCAGTTAAATGTGGGTTGAAGCGATTGTGTGTTGAAGCAAGTAGACGGCATTTCAAGTAATATTTCAGCCGAGCAACACGACTCCATGAAGGTAGTTGTAACGCAAGCTAACATAGCCACGTTAGCATCACCTAGCTTCACCAAACCGGCAACAGACGGCCTTCAAGCGGGTTTGCGAGTCAACGAGAGGCGGCCGCACGCCGTCGCGCTACCGGCAGAGGCTCAACAACCGTAGAGTAGCTTAAAATAACACCGTCATACCTGGATCCGCTTCTTCTGTCTCCTGCGCTCCGCCATGATCGTCCACAGCTTAGATTCTGCCGACCGAGAGCACACGTCACGTATCGCGAGACTACGAACGCGACGCAAGGCGCAGTTTGAGCAGGAAAGGTAGTTTTTCATATGTGCCCAAAAAATGACATTATATTACATTTTATATAATTTCATACCATTTTTACATAAAATTATTGTGTTAAAATGTGAAATTTTTAATAAAAAATAATTGTATTGAAAATCATATATAAAAATACATAAATCAATTTTACAATGTAGCATCTATACTGCTCTAGTTATCAATCAATCAATCACATTTTATTTATATAGCACTTTTCATACATAAAAATGCAACTCAAAGTGCTTTAAAACATTCAAAGCAAAACATAGAATTATCTTCAATCAAAAGAAAAGATAAATTATTTAAAAGTTGTTGAAAGCCAAACTAAAAAGTTATGAACTCTTTAGCGCCTAAGTAGCAAAATTGTATCTAGCAACATTTACAGTATGCTTTTATCTCCAACAACCTTTTGAAACAGTGATATTAAAACTGAATATTTTATTGAAAAAATCTGGCGCCTGAAGGTTTAATATGATAATAATTATAAATATGTACATATTTTCAGGAGCAGAGCTTTTACTAGCGCATTGATGTGTAAGAATGAATATAAAAATAAAATAGTAGTATGCAACATTTACAAATAAATATATAATCATGTCAATTTAAAAAATATGAAAATTGTTTAATCAAAATTGGAATGTATCAAACATAATCTGTAGCCTTAATAATAGTATATTCAATAGCAAAAATAATAATATTTGCATATTTTTGTCGGAGCAGTGCCCCTTTATTAGATCATTGATGTGTCAGTGTATGACTTTATTTATTTCACATCATAACATTTAAAAAATGTTAAAAATCTGAGTGTATCAAACTGTTTAAGAAGAGTATTTATTTGCACATTTGTCATAGTGGTGCCTTGAGATACGAGTGACGGACACGTTTTTCAAGATACAGTACAGGCCGTCATTCTGACGATTTTTTTGTTTTGACTTGCGAGGGCATACTTGAGATACGAGCAGTGTAGTGAAGGAGTGTTAAAAAAATGAACCCTTTAAGCTGTTTAATGCCACTCCTAGTTGAAGTTTACTGTCAAACTAAACATAAAAACTGGAAAATTACAATTTGTTTATTAAAAAGAGCCACAGATGTTAGCCATTTGTCCACTAGCTTAATGCTAATGCTAACACATATTGGGAAACACAGATTCTTTAAGCAACTGATATTTGAACACAAATGGTGCAGCAACATATTTAGTTGTTCAGTATGGCAATACTCACAGTCATCTATTCTTAATCCTCTGCCAGGATGTTAGATGAGCTGAGATGTCTATATATTGTCAAGATGTCCATGTACAGTACAGTATATCTGTCTGTCTGTATTTTACTGCCCCCAGGTGGTCAAGGTGGGCAACAGCACAATGGCCATTTAATTGACGCAAAGTGTTCAGTTATTTTTCATCCTATTCAATTTTGACATTATTGTATGTTTTTTTTAAGTACAATATAATACAGTACGAATGTTCTCTTAAAAAAAATAAAAACAACAACACAATTCCGGTACATCCTTTTTCATGTTTTTTTTTGGAACAGATTAGTGGCAATTCCATTCAATTTAATGAGGAAAGCTAATTTGAGATATGGGTGATTTGAATTATGAGTGTGGTAACGGAACAAATTAAACTAATACTGTATCTCAAGGCACCACTATATTATATTTTTCTAAGTTCTGGAATGAGCCAACATGGCCTCATTCTAAACAATAAATATATATCAGCCTAATAAGTGAGCATCATGGCCTCCAATGTAAAGGACAAAACAACCAACCTTTATTTACAATCCATTGAAACCATTCAAAAATGTTGAAAAAAATTCCAGTGACACTGCATAAATAAATACAGAACATAAATCACTCTAGCAAGTGAACTTTTCATCTTATTTGTGTCATGGTTTTGTAATGCATACACACCACAAACACAGACACACGCAACATTGTCGAGCAACCACATGCTGGAGTGTCCAGGAATGCTAATTGTGGTTGAGTCCACATAACACATGTTCGTCTTAAACCACTGCTGGCGGCAGGTGCTGCTGTTTTGGTAAGCCAGAGAGCTCAAATGAGCTCAGTTAACTCTTTAGCACGAGGAGAACTGTTGTCTGGCTCGCAGAGGTGCTCGGCTGGTTTGAGGATGTCGGCGGCCTCCCGGGGACTCGCCGGTATCATCACCATCTCCTCGCTGTTGCAGTTCACCGGGGAGCCCAGCTCTGACGAATGGTCGCCAGGCTTGTCGGGGGCGGGCTGCAGGGGGCCGGCGGGGAGCGGGAGATTCATCATGTACAACATGCTGCCCATGCGCCTCGACACCTGATGGGGTGAGAGTGTGTGTTGAGACACATGCGACTATGTAGATCGATGAGTTGGTTATTTTTGTATACTAAGAATGGTACTGTTGTGAGGCTTGTTTTGTGTTTCTTTACAGGACAAGCACCATTATTTGATAACTGAAGTAGAACTGAATGTCACTCCCAGCCATTCAGCAAAGAAAGGTAACGAAAATGGTATCCTGCCATGTACAGTATAATATTACTACAGGTTCCTATTGATTAAGAAGCGTTTGCCAAATGAAAAATTCTTCAAAAATCAATGAGGTCACTGTCTTGCAAAATAGAGGCTTAGTCTGGACAGTACATATTGTGGTTGGTGACTTTGTGTTTAGTAACATTTTGATTTTGTTTGATAGCATTTTTATGGATTTTGATATTGCAAAATTTGTGTTTATTTATTCCTATTCTATGTAATTCAATTGGTGTTTTGTGAAGGTTATTTAATTGCCTTTTGTTCAGCTTTATTTTATATTTGCAAAAATGTATTTAAATATGTCTATTTAATTTCATTTATTGTTATTATTTCTTGTTCATTTCATTTTTTAAATCTTATTTTAATTTCTTTCAATGGAATGTTGTTGATATTTTTTGTTCAATTATATTTGTATTTTTATTTAAATACATTTTAATTTGTATTATTGATTTTATTTTGTTTATTTATTATAAACAATATTTATATTGACTTAATTTCATTTGATTGATTTCTACAAACATTTTCTTTAATTCAGATAAATGTTATTTTATATTTAATTATTATTTTTTATTTATTTTACTACGTACAGTATCTTAATTTTCTTCAATTTAATTTAAGTTAGCATTATTTCCTTATGGTAATTATTTCCTTTAATCAAACATTTATTTGTTAATTTTATTTTTATTTGTGTTTATTATGCAAATATCTGAATTTCTTTTAACATGATAACTTTGTTTCAATTTGTTACTTTAGATTACACGACACACTCTACATATTCCATTCCTTTTAATTAAATTACCTGAGAGCGTATCTTGAGAGCAGGCCCGAGTTTAAGGCCCAGTGTGTCCAGTAAATGTTCCTCTGAGAGGAGGGGCAGTGTCTCACCATCAATGATGTGGTCTTTAAACGTCTGCATGGTCAAATAGGTTTCTTTCGTGAGCGTGACAACTTTGAACCCAAAAGACAGCAACGCAAAGTGCGACACCCACCTGAGCGTACTCCGAACAGGAGGGAATATTGTTGATAAAGTTGTAAACATCATTGACGCTCCACTTCCTGATGTCTTCAGACACCACATCACCATTTAAGAAGACATTGGGTGGACCTGAACAGCAAATATAGAGTCACAAAGCTACAAAGCCCAAAATGTAATGCTTGAACAAAATGCTAATTAGTGGCACATTTGTGAGCAGATTATGTATACCGTGCACATTAAATCATTTGTGGCCACAAAATAAGTATAATGTGCGCACCGTGAATTGGATATAAAATGCACACGAAACTCCAATATCAGGCCCCAAAATGCACATTTTTGACCACAAGTTAGGTAAAACGCAGCAAAATTAGCATTTTGTGCTTGTTATAATTCAATTTAAATGATTTGCTGTCGGCGGCACAGTGGTCGACTGGTTAGCACATCCGCCTCACAGTTCAGAGTTCTCCAGGAACTCCGGTTTCCTCCCACATTCCAAAAACATGCATGGTAAGTTGATTGAACTCTCTAAATTGCCCCTAGGTGTGATTGTGAGTGCGGATGGTTGTCTCTGTGTGCCCTGCGATTGGCTGGCAACCAATTCAGGGTGTCCCCCGCCTACTGCCCGAAGACAGCTGGGCTAGGCACGCCCGCGACCCTTGTGAGGATAAGCGGAATAGATAATGGATGGATGATTTGTTGTCATGACATTTCTGTTACTGTTACCTTACAATACAGAGGAAAGTTTTTTTTCCAAACGCACCTGGTGGTAGGAAGCCATTCCCGGCAACGGGGAACATATAAGGCATGGCCCCTGGGGGATACATGAACTTCTCCTGGAAGGTGGCACACTGGCTGGGAGCATCCTTTTCATTGGCTCCACTGTTGCTGGCTTCCACACATTGGTCCGGAGCGCTGCCCTTACGCAGACCCACCTCGCCCTCCTTGTAGATCTTCCTGCCTCCTGCGGCCGCTTCAGAATCCACTTTGGCTGGGTGGTGCGCCTTGCTGACAGAGCACTCTTCTCCCACTTCCCCTTTCACCTCCACCTCCCTCTCCTCCCCTCCGGACGCACCCCCCGGACTCCGCTCCACACTTTTGTCCTCGGCCGGGCCCTTGACATGACCAGCGGGGTGGTCGGCGTTCTTGTGGACCGTGGGGCGCCTGCCCACCCGGCGGCCCCGCTCTCTGTGCAGTGCGCCGATAGGGGGGTAGGGGTTGGCCGTCATGAGGATGCTGTTTGAGTGGAGGTCGTCCAGGGTTGGCCGGTGGACGAAGACGTCGTGGCCATCGGGTATGCGCTGGCGACTTCTGAAGGTCATTGGGTTGGAAGGGTAGGACATGTGGTTCTCTATGCCCATCAGACCCTTTTGGTGGGCATTCTCCAGCTCTTTCTGATGCAGGATGGCGTTCATCTCCATTCTGAACACAAGACGAAGATAGAAGACACTTTTTGGTTGCGTCTACATTAGATCCACATACACTCTGGGTATACTGCTTCTCTGAGAACAAGAGCTATCCCCTCATTACTTGGAGTTTGCCAACGAGTTCACAAGGCATACAGCTGTGTCTCTTGTGGTACAGTCCGAGTGGTGCTACTGGAGTATTTATCCTCCCATTAAATGTTGTGGCAAAAACTGCATGAACACAAGTCAAAGCCAAGAGGTTGCGGTGTTGAGACCAAGTCAAGACCCTGACAATGTGAGATGGAGTCAAGAACAAGACCGACGCAGGTGAAGAACGACATCTGGTTGAACGCTTGTTTGGTAACCTTTGTGGAAATCCACAAAATCTGACAAAAACTTCAACGCAAATCTAATAGCTGTTCTCCATACAATCTTGGTCTTGACTGGTTGTGTGAATAAATCCAGAGTCACAAGACCAAAACATCCCTGAAGATATACGTACTCAAGACCGGTCTAAAGACCAAGACCGATCTCGTACGACAACTTTCACAGGCCCTTCACTCTGTGTACTAGCTAGACATAGAATTTTGACTTATTGCAGTTGGACCATGAACTCCACACAGGTTTTATTCATGACTTTCTGGGAGAAAATGTATCAGTCCATTTTCTACCATTTAACATGCGTTGTTGTAGGGATACCATCTAATTGTGGGCAAAAAGCACACTTTTTCCTCGATGGGCATTCCTGGATTGAGTATTTTAGTTGGAAAAGGGTGGATTGCACCCCGTGGACTGGCAAATGACATCTTTTCTTAGGTGAAGCCGTTCAACTCTCTTGGAGCGGCAGCCGCTTTACCGTACTCTCACCGTGAAGAGATTTACCGGTTGATCTAAACTCTCCTACCTATGGTCACAATCTTTGGGTTAGTGACCAACTGGACGAGATGATGGATACAAGCAACGTAAATGTGTCTTTTCCTCGCAAGGTGTTTGGGCTCGGCCATTTTACTGAGATTACGGCTGATCCTCATCAAGAGGGGATACCAGGGGGTTGATTACATCGAGGTCTTCCTGCCAGAGACACTGCCCATCCGCCATCTTAGTTTTATTCAACAGCGCAAAGTCTCTTTCATATTTTTATAGATTAACCACCCTAGCAAGCTGGGCGACGCACAGTGGCCAGGCCCAGATCACAAGTCACCTCACTTCGGAATTGGGGGCCTTCTTTCCAGGATCCACCACACGCATCTCAGTTTTATTGTACTTGGTTGAATCTTTAGTCAGTTGCTGACCATACGCTCACCTGGCCATGTTTTGCTTGTGAATGAGCTCCTGTCGCCGGGCGACCGTTTCCATGGGCTCCGAGGGCAGGAAGCCATAGCCAGCTGAGACCAAGAGAAACATCACACGCTTGACCTTAAGAAGGACACGTAAACTGACTGGAAACTATGAGTGCGTTCTTACCTGCTCCCGGAAAGGTTCTCCCCGGTAGGACGCCAGCGTGTGGCGTCAGAGGAGGGCCCAGGTGAGGTCCCATGTGCATCTGTCTTCCATCTGGAGCTACCATCTCAGCTGGCGGGACTATCTCCCTGAGAGAGGAGGTGGATTCATTTTTTACTATGTAGCTAGATAAAGTAACCACAATATTAGTGGCAGCTTCCCGAACCTTTCCATGAACCGCGGTTCAAACGGAGTCGGGACCCCCTGTAACCGCTGCTGACCCTGGGTGAGGATCTGTGGCGCCATGGCCATTTGGTTCCTCATCATCATCTCCTGCCTCTGCCTCAGCTCTGCCACACACACACACACACCCACACACACTAGGTCACCAGAGTCCGTTAAAAAAACAGCATACTCCTTTTTTCCTCCCTTACCGTTTCCCGACATGCCGTTGACCAAGCGGTACCAGTGCTTCTCATCCAAAGCTCCCTGCTCTCCTAGCGCCGTCATCTTCCTCAGCTGCTCGCGAGGGGTCATCGTATGTTCCTCCGGCCACCACCAGGATGCTAGAGAAAAGAGAAAACAAAACAAAAAAAGATGGTTCATGGGAAAAAAAAGCATACCAATAATCATCACGTACTTCTGTACATATACATACTGTACATATCTTTTGACAAGAAAAAAAAAATCTTTTTAAGGTATGTGTAAATGTAAACATTTCAGCTCTTCATATGCACCACCAAGAGGCAGCAGTGAGACGTTAAAAATACTTTAAAAAAGACAACCGCAGACAGTCGTGCTGAACAGGAGAAAAATGTATATCATGCCAGTGTTCTAAAGGTACGAGGTGTTTGCCCATTGCGTCAGAAGGCTCAAGGATATTAGAAGGCCCTTATGCAATCATCATGAAGCGCTCCACTGAAAAATGTCTGGCTCGCCCCTTTTGTTTGTTTGATATTCTGTGTGCAGCTCAAAGGTATAATAGAATAAGTCAAAGTATAAAAGTATAGTAAAAATATATCTATCTATCCATATCTATGGCCTGGCCACGGACATTGAAGCCTCAGCCAGTATGGCCTCGCCATTGAAGCCAAAATGTGTGAGACTATTCTTTTTAGTTCCCCATCTAATATCGTTTATCGCCTACAAAATGGGCATCCGTCACAGGCGGATAGACGGACCGGTCGGTCACATAGGCGGAATGCCCAGCTCTTCATAATAACATAACAGTCCACACTGGACTTGACTCTTTGTTTACCTTTACACACTTAGATCATGTATATTTACTGTTCTGTAATGCTGTCACCTGCCCCTAACCTTGTATATTATGACAGCCTCTCAAATTCCCTCTGAAAGCATCTTATCTGAGGCATGTAATCCCCTCTGTAGTCCTGGAACAGTCTGCCAGCTACATCTGCTGACCCCCCCCCCCCCCAGCCTCATCCCACCCCATCCCATCCCGTCCCATCTCCACCTTCCCACTGCCGCCCCCACCCGGCTCCCCCACACTTCCCCCAGGATCCTATTAGCTAAGTTGTAGCTATAAAGCACTTTAACGGGATGTGTCGGAGGTAATCCTCACGTTTAGAGTTTTACCCCCAGCAAACCTTGCCTGTAAGCATCCTGGGCAATGGACCCTGAGTACTAAGCCTATTAGCCTCCATTAGCACCCAGGTTGTCCTAAAAACACCTCAGGGATAAATATGGGGGGACGCAATCGGTTAATGTGGTGCTATGTGGGCACCAGGACACACCTGTGTCCCGTTTTTTCCCTCGCCATCGTCAGAGGCATACGGACATTAATGCAGTTTTATGTGCAGTCAACGCCTTCCTTGTGGAGTGCTGTGAGGAAACACATTTCGCTTGTTTAAGGCTTATCGGATTATCTTGACAGTTAAACATTCAAGTTGTGTTAATCCTGCCACATTGGTGTCAACAAAAATTGAAAAAAAATCAATACAAATAGCAAAAAAAAAAAAGTTTCATGAACCCACAGGCGATCGCAGCAAGCTTAAATGAGAGGTGCTTTTAATTCGGGTTCAGTGGAAGTTCAGAATTTACAGGGGGGGATCGTATATGGTTGTTTGAATAACAGTGTTGTTGAAATGGCAATGATGGCAATTTTCACAAATAACGAATGAAAAAAATCAATATGAAGACAGAAAAAGTAAGACAAAATTGGATAATTGAATGGCATTTAATGATAGTATTCATAGAATTATTTTTGCTCTGCAAATAATTGATTAAAAGATAAAATAGAGTAGAAAAACAAGAGTAATAATAATCAATAATATTTTGAAAATTATTTAAAGTAGATATATGTCTGTTTTTGCTCTTGTTATCTGCTTAATTTTTTTATTATTCTTATATTGATGAATAATTCAGTCTGAAGTAGTTCAGAACAATTAGAGAAAGATTATTTTTGACTATTTAAATAATATTAAATTAATGGTCGAACAGCAAGACTTTTCATGAACAGTTTATTTAAAAAAATTATACAAATACAAATAAATAATTAAAAAAACATCTGTTCAATAAGCATTGAATTTATTTAAATAATACAGACAAATTTTTTAATACTTTCTGTTCATTATTTTCGTTCATTTTTTTCAAACTTAAGATGCCACACCAATCTTAAAAGGCACCGTTGAGTTCATAACATTCAGGGAGAATATTTATTATAATTTTTTGAAAATAATATTAATAATTCATTTTCAAATAAAATAAAAAAACATGATAATTACATTCATTAACCACATTGTTATTACAATATTATTTAGATGATCAAAGTATTTTCCTTGTTGTTGCTTATTAATTAATTAATTCATTCATTCATTCATTAATATGAATTAAACTCACAGGTTACGTCGTCGTCAATTCATTCTCAATACACTGGGATGGAAACAGGAGATCAGAACATTTAGAGAGCGATTCTCCCACCCTGCAAGTAATATTATTATTTTAAAAAGAGAACACCCTAATGAAAGGTGAGCGCTCAAAGTATTTGTGCGACAGGCGGCTGCCTAATGCGCAGGGGATTGGACTCCTTGGGACTTACTGTTGCCCACGTAATCCCATTACAAGAATGAATTAAAGGGAAAAATTGCTGACGATTTAGCTGCAGCCTAGAGGAGGTCATATCAGACATTGTCTCGCCCCTTCTTAATCCCTCCCAGACACGCGCGCACACACACATGCACGCCCACGCATGCACACATACACACACACGTGCATAGACGCACTAAAGCTTCACATACTCTCAGTTACACATAGACAATTCCATTATACGCAGCTTGTTAGTGGTAAGCACTGACTGAACAATTAAAGCAGGGTCAAGGCCTACAACAGGTCGCAAGGTAAACACTATTGCACACCCTCAATATACTATGACTTATTCTGCTCCAGGGCATTCACTGAAATAGAATTCAAGAAAAAAAACACCCCTTTACTACTTTTTTAAATAAAAATCGGTTTTGGCAAAAACGCATGGTTCACATTGTTATTTTAATTTGCTCTTTGGATTGGAGAAATTAATTAGTTAAAGTGAGGCGTCCATTTTGACTGATGTTTAAGTTACCAAATAAGGTTACTTTGCCCGCCAAAAACATAAAGAAACATATTAATGAAATACATGACATTTACAAAAATATTTTTTAATATGTTTGTGATTTTGATCAAGCTTTAGTATAGATGTATTTTTTTTAGACTTGTTGATTGGTTTGGAGAAGTCACATGGTTCTACATTCTTCATGGTTTTTCATGGTGCCTGCCATCCATTTTTGAACTCAAGTTACCAAATATGGTTTCTTGTCATGCAAAATATACCCAAAAAAATATAACATATGTAGTATATTTAAGTGTTCTTTTTTTGCTGATTGGCTGATAGTAATCAAATGGTCAAAGTTTCCAAATATGGTTCCTTTCCCAGCAATATATATATATATATATATATATATATATATATATATATATATATATATATATATATATATATATATATATATATATATATATAAATTCATATTAAAAGAAAGGTCTAGTTTAAGTCATTCGGTACTCTATAAATGACTATGATTTTTTTTTTTCATTTGCTGATTGGCTGGGAGTAGTCACATGGTCATCCTGCATCAATAGACTCAAGTTTGTTACCAATGCCTCCACCATTACATAAATTTGAAGGCTACTTGCACAATCCCCTTGGCCTTTAGAACAATTACAAGCAATTTTATCATGAACATGTATTAACATTTAACAAAACTTACCATTATCCATCCATCCATTATCTATACCGCTTCTCCTCACAAGGGTCGCGGGGCATGCTGGAGCCTATCCCAGCTGTCTTTGGGCAGTAGGCGGGGGACACCCTGAATTGGTTGCCAGCCAATTGCAGGGCAACTTACCATTATAGTATTATTAAAAAAGAAAATGTTGTTCGATAAAATTGAGCCAAATAAAGTTTTTTTATGGAAATGGAATGACTTCTATGAGTTTGAAAGTACTCACCGTGAAAATCCAGCGAGCAAATATTTGTTTCAGTTCAGAATGAATACAAAAATAAAATAAAAAATGCCAATGAAAAAAAATCCTTCAACATCCAACAGGAAGCGTACCGTCCCTTGCGTCAACTCTTTCCCTGCTTCCCGCTGCACCGGCAAACAGCCTGCCAGCCTAACTGCCTTAACTAAAAAAGACCTTTTAAATACCGATTGGTTTCATCTCCATTAGCGGGCCTTATCCACGGCGGTAAGCCCTCCCTCGTCCTGACATCACCGTGATCTCCCCCGTCCAACTGCCCGGGTGCACCTTGCAAAAAACTCATGTGTAATTACTGAAGCAGCACTGCTCCTTAAGCGATAAACCTCTTTGGACGTTTACCTCACTAATCCCTTGTTAGCACTTTAGGCCATAGTTAAGACACCTAAATGCTTAGCTCCCTTTTTGCACCGGCAAAATAAGCAAAGACCTCCCGCTCAGAGGCCTGATGCCGCGACGCTTGGAAAATCCTTCCATAAGTCGTGTTTTGTATTTTTTTTTTTTTTGTGCAGTGTTGCTCTCACTGGGGTGCCGGTATGTTCACCCAAACATGCTTGGTGGTCATTTGTTAGAATTCCGTCTAAATTGGCCGGATCATCTACTCAGACCTCCTAAGATGACAGTTTGTGCTCACCAGCCGCTTACTACCAGGATTTGCACTTTAAGGCATGTTTTCTAAACGGGACCACTGTTTTGATGGCCTTGTTTGCAGCAAAGTTTCTGCAAAATGAAGGCGTAACGGTAGAGTCCGCATTCAACCTGTGCCATTCACACAGAACGCAGCAAAGCTGGATGAATGAAGGCGGGTGACTAGCCACGATCGCCTTCAGTAATAGGTTGTTGGGCTGCAGTGGACAGATGAAGTCATTAGCCTCTTTCATACAGATTTTCCACAATATTGGCTTAACAGCAAAATCCGTATTTGTTTATCCATGCCTTTCACACAGAACCATGCGAAGTGGGTAATATAAAGGCACGCTAATAGACTTCAATAATACAGAATATTGAACTCATATGACTCCTTCATGTTTTGTGTTCCCACAAAATTTGCATAACAGAAGAGTATGCAGTAACAGTATTTCTCTGTGCCTTTCACACAGAAGCCAGCAAGGCGGGAAAAATGCATGCGAATAGCCTCACCAGCCTTCAATAATTTGCTGGTGTTCATTGGCACTCTGTGTGAAAGTGGCTAATATCTTTATCTATCCACTGCAGCATAACAAATTACACCGGTCAACAAATCTTCACTACATTTTTTAATCAGAGATGTAAATGAACTTTTCTCTGTGATTTTTTTTGCACTGTTTCCAAATCTGCCATCCATTTTTACTCTCGCACATCAGATTTTCATAATATTACTAATTATATAATAACAATAGTATAATATGTACAGTATTATAATAATATATTTAGTAATATTTATGAATTAAGGGTGTGGTTCGGCAACAGGTGGAATTTTTTTCTTGAACGCCATAGCTGTAAAATACAAAGATAGTATAATCCATATTGCCAAGCTTTTGTAGGCCAAAAAATGAAAATATCTCAAAAACCTGATGCACGGGGAAAAAAGTAAAGACATTTTTCAAATCAGAGTCAAAAACGTCTAGGGAACATAAACCCATCTGTGATTAAAATTTGCTGTTGACGAGTCTTATTGAAGGCTAGTGAGGCTATTAGCATGCATGAATTTTTCCCACTTTGCTGGGTTCTGGGTGAAAGGCAAAGGCGAATAAATACACATTCTGTTGTTACGCCAATTTTGCACAAAGCCTGTGTGAAGAAAGCTAATGCCTTAATCTTACACTAGCCTTTAAGAATTGATCGATCTGCACTGGATAGATGAAGACATTATCATCTTTCACACAAATTCTTCTTAATTAGCACATCAGAGGCATATTGGTAGAATTCATTTTTTTTATTAGCCTCTGCCTTTCACACAGAACCCAGCCTAGCCCCTTTTCGCACAGTGAAATTGGAAATAGGCATTAAATCAGAATTGATCAATAAATGACAGCCTATTACAAGCAATACCATTGCCGTTGTGCGCGCCAAACGGCCTAATGAAGAACTTTTGGAATTAAGCATTAGGACTTAAAAACATCTAAACTGGTCATTTAGGAATCTGTGGGTCACATAAGCTTTTTATGAGGGATTTCTGTCCATCTTGTTTGCAGGCAGCATTATAGAGTCACAGCGAGGCAAAGGGATCACGGCGGGTTTAACCTCCATGGCTATAAATTGACAAACAAGACACTCTTTCTGCTTGGTCCTCTTCTAATTACAGCTACAATCTGCCATCCGGACGTTTCACACTGCGGCCTAATCCCACTAAAGTGGAAGCATTACGTCTCGGTCAAATCTTGTTTAGGTCTTGTTGACTGTGAGCTGATTGTTTAGGTTGAATAATCCCAAAAATAAGCCTTCAATCTGAGTGGCGGCACATTCAGGAACATGCTGTTGTCATCAGAAATGGTACCAGATCTTGAGGACTATTTGCTTCACTGTGATTGATGAGCTATAGGAGAGTGATTCACTGCAAAATGGCAGACAAGCCAAATGCTATATTTTATTAATAAAAACATATACTTTGCCTTAATATACATACATACATACATACATAGATACATACACATCCATCATGAAGAAAAAAAAGTCAGCCCAGGAAAAAAAAAGACCCCAAGCCTGAATATATACAGGAAGTCTGCCATTTTGGTTTGAATCGGCCATTTTGTTCTAGAGATTTTGTCCAAATGCTATCAAATTTGAGTTACGTATAAAGCTCTCGCGAGCAAAAAAAGAAAAAATAACTTCAGAATTCAAAGAAGAGTCTGTATGTGTGGCACATCCAGCAGAAGCCCAATCAAGATTGTTTTATAACATGTGCTGGTGTGTTCCCCATTACTCCAATTTGCTAATAGTTGACTTCAAGTCTGAAATAAAGTGAATGTCCGAGCACAAAGGCACCATTGATGACGCAGAGGCGCACTGCGTGTGGACCAAATCTCACTCGCTGTCTGACCACCTCTGAGGTAAGAACTCACTCTTTATCTGTTCAGAACTTGGTTTTGTCATAAACAGAATTAAGCACACAAACTAGCCTACACATTATTTGAAATGATATTTTTGACTTATTTGTGAACTGAATGTTTTGTCATCAATTTCTGTCACAAAATAGAAAAAGCGCATTGACTGATGAATGAAATGATGACAAAAACGAGAGCACAGCTGAAAATGACCGCAACTTGTATAGTGTTTGCACTTTGTATGTGAGCTGTGATTCATGTGCAAAATATTTGAATTAATTACAACTGAATCTAAATTATATGTCGTTCACCCACCCGACCGCCAACTATATTTATAACCAAAAAAAATTGCATTTTGTCCTGTAATATGTCCACATTTTCATTTGGAAATTCACCCCCAAAAAAACTACAAAGGCAAGGACCGTAGCTGACCACAACCTATCTTACTAGACATATTGTCTTGTTTCAATAACTTGCTACATGTGTAGATATGCTATGTATTGTTGTAATTGGGATAAACACATTTTAAACAAAATAGCGGTCTATGAATGTACATCTTTACACTTCAAAAATGATCATTTAAATTTTTAATTAAAACTCCTAGCCTGATGCTAACACATAATGGCAAAAGCCATAAATGGGCTAACAAATAGTATTTATTGGTGTTGGTATGACATAATTCTATAGAATGCCACAAGAAAATAAAGCACAATATGTCTGGTTTAATTGCAAAATTGTTCGTCTTTGTCAGGTATCAAAGGTCAAGCTCACCATGAAGCTATTTTTGGCCCTGGTAGCATTCATTGTGCCTCTCGTCAGAGCTCAGGTACCTCACTGGGGTCCATGTCCAGAACCTGATGTTCAAGCCGCCTTCAACCTCAAACAGGTAATACAGTCAACATATCTCCCCTCTCTCTCATTTAAAGCTGTACCCCACCACAGAGGAGTTGTGTGCTGTAACGTAGTTGCACACACCTCTCCGTCACTAGTATGTTGTTACTTGTTGTACAAAAACATTCAAATATGGCTTACACAACTATGCTATCACACTAATGTTGTAATGTATGTGTCTCATTTTCTTTTTTTATCGAACCACTGAAATACATTTGATCCTCTGTACACACTGGTGCCTTGAGATATTAGTGACTCCGTTTTTTGGGGTTACGAGCAGGCGTTCGGACTACTTTTTGTTTTGACTTGCAAGTGCTGTATGGAGGCAGTGAACACCACTCAACTTCACAATAAGCAGCACTTAGAGCTTACTTAGCATTTGACTCTGTTAGCTTAATGGTAATGCTAAATAGCATCTAGGTTGGACCCAAACAGTGCAGCGACACATGTAGACAGACATTACTCGCCGCACTGATAGTCCTTAGAGGAGTTGAGACATCTCATTGAACAGTCAGTATATATGTTAATTTGTCTTCTACTGCCCAAAGGAGAACACACCAGAAAGTACAGCACAATGGACATTCATTTGATGGCGTCTGACAAAAACTCTTTTAAATTACATTTCATTATGTTATTAATGTATGTTTTTACGAACACAACATCATAGAGTGCAATTTTTCTTTATTAAAAACACTTTACAGCAGTTTTTGGGAGGGGGGGAGGCTGGAGTGGATTAATGGCATTTCCATTCATTTCACCGGGAAAAGATGATTTGCGATACAACATTTTTAATCTGGATCTCGATCAGGCTTCTTCAAAGCTTGCTGATGAGTTTATCGTTTGAATCAGGTGGGTTGGAGGAGGGAAACAGCTAAAACATGCAGGATAGAGGCCCCTTGAGGACCGGAGTTGCCCACCCCTGCTTTTGATTGTCTTATTTTTATAAAATGTTTTTCATACAATTCCTCACTGCCTTACACAGTAACATATTTTTGGAATGTCCCAAAGAGGAAGGAAACCACCAGGGTCGAGGTCATGTTCAAAGCTCCCTCCACATTGATGCGATTAATCAACAATCAACCCCGCACAATCAAAACAATGATTGCTATGCCTGTTACAGTTCATGGGGAGGTGGTTCGAAATCGCCAGACTGCCGACGCAGTTCGAACAGGGCCGCTGCATCGAGACCAATTTTACGTTCAGAGGAGACAAATCCATTCGAGTGATCAGCTCGGAAATACTGTGAGTGAATAAAAAAGATGGTTATTATGATGAAAGTTCCTGGAATATCACAGGGATTGTCTTGATTGACAGGAAAGGAGAGCTGAGGAAAATCGAAGGAACCGGTGTCGTTGAGGATCAGAAGAATCCTGCCAAACTTGGAATCAGCTACTCTTACGGTGAGATTTAGTGAATCTTGTGAAGGCCTTTTTATGAAATATACAAGTTGTGGTTTGACTAACATTTTAACATACACTGATGCCTTGAGATACAAGTTCTAATTTGCTCTGTGACCACGCTTGTTACTTAAAAGACTCTCACATTTGTTCATCGTTTGTTTTGAAAATTTTGTTAAAGGAAAATAGCATTGTATAATATTATACTTAATAAAAACATACAGTAACGACATGATAAAATAAAATGTAAAGAGTTTTTGCCACATTTTTTGCTGCAATTCAGCGGACATTGTGCTGCTCCTTCTGGTTTGTGCGCCTTGACCAGCTGAGGGCAGTACAGACATATCGTTATACATGGAGATGGTACTTCAAGTTTACTGTCAAACTAAACATAATACAAAGAAAATCACACATTGTGTATTTATTTAAAACAACCAAACAACGTTTCTCCAAGAACAGCCTGCTAGCTTAATGCTAACCTCCAGTATAATGGAAAATGCTATTGACATGCTAACAGTTTTAGAACTCTTTAAACAATGGACACAAGAACACAACCTTTGGAGCAACATATGCAGACAGGCAATACCACAACACCCACAAGCATATATTCTATATCCTTCACAAAAAAATGACAACAAGCCGTTTATTTCTTTTCATTCTATTTGATTATATTGTTATTCTATGTTTTTATCAAGTACAATATTATAGAGTGCAATTTAGTTGTTTGGGGTGAAGGCTGGAACGGATTACTGGTATTTCCGTTAATTTCAATGGAGAAGTATGATTTGAAATGAGTGTTTTGGGGTACAAGCATAGCCATGGAACAAGTTGAACTCGCATCTCAAGGCACTGTTGTACTCACGCATGTGTCTTGTATCGATCAGTGCTGCCATTTTCCCCCTACTGGATCCTGTCCACCGACTACGTGAACACGGCACTGGTGTACTCCTGCACGGACATCCTGCGTCTCTTCCACCTGGACTTCGCTTGGATCCTGAGCCGCACGCGCACACTTCCCCAGTCAACCATTGACAGCGCCAAGGAAACCTTTGCCAACAACAACATCGACGTGATGCGCATGATCGACACCAAGCAGCAGGGCTGCGACAAAGACGCGCCCTGGAGCGACGACCAGCTCCTGTAATGCTTTTTGTTTTTTTTAAATTGTGTTTTTGTTGGGATGAGAGAAGTTAAGATAGTCTGAAAATGTGCAAGCCAATATAAAAGCAAGCATACCGTAGGTGTTTAACTAAAAATAGCCACCTGCCTGCACTGAACCACTGCTTCCGTACCAACAACCAAAGAAACAATATAACATCAACTTATAGCGCAAATTCAAATAAGAGTGACAGTTTTAGATTATTCCTTCCATGCAATGTACTGAACCAGTTATTTTGTCATCTGTCACATGCTTAGAGCCTAACCCAGTGACACAAAGCTGGCAATTAGAACGAATAAACCTCGGAAATTGATTTCATGTGAACTCTTGTTTGTTTTCGGTTACGCATCAGTGTTAAGTTTAGGGTCGTCACAGAAAAATATAAAATCTTTCATGAAATAACTGATAGATTTGACGGCTGTTTGGTATGAACTGAAATCTGAGGAAAACCACAATTTCTGTAAAAACATGTACTGTAACCAGATGAAGTAGTTATAGCTCCAAACATTACCAAGATATAAATTCCCTAGGTGTCGCAACTCCTCGGTGTTCATCAGTACGCCACTTATGTTAGTCATGCTCCAGAGAGGATAAAGCGTATATGACTGTGAGTATTGTCATATTGCCTATCTGCATGTGTTGCTGCACACTTGGTTTCAATCAATTGCGTAAAGGCTTATACAACATAGATGATATTTTTCGTTAGCATTCAGGTAGCAGACTGAAAGGCTTGATTTAAATACATAAGCTACAGAATAATTCTCTTTGTTTTATGTTTAGTTTGACAGTAAACCTCAACTGGGAGAGGCAATAAACATCTTGAAATGACTTCTCACAAGTCGAAACCCCAAAATTGGCCAAATGACAACTTGTATCTTGGAAAAACTTATTAGTTGGGTCACTTGCATCTTGACACACCGCTGTATGCAGTTTTTGGCTATGTTTTCAGACTCTTGTATATGAATGAAGTCTCATAAAAAAAAAAAAAAAAGGATGCAATTAGGTCAGAGTGGTTTGATGTGTCCGCCTCAGGACAGAGATCGCACTACGTTAAGATGTTTAAAGAGTGCATCAATGGAGAAGGGGGACGCATGGAATGTTTTTTTTTTGGGGCGGGGGGGCACTTAAGAAGATTTCCTGCTGTTCTAGCAACACTGCTTTGATATCCGCGGGCAGGAGACGACATGTACTTCGAAATGGCCTCCACAACAAACATAGTCATTTTAATCTAGCATTGACAGTAAATGTTTTCATTGCTTTGGAACATCTACTGCTTGGAAGTATTGTACAACCCGTCTAGGCAATGAACACTCACTGCCTGTTTGGATAGCCTTTGCATCCTGTCTAGGAAATACAAAAAGTGCTTCCCATAAACTTCCTGTTTTGAAATATTATGTGGCCAGTAAAGGCAATAAAGATCGACTTCCTGTTTCAATATCATCTTCAGCCCGTCTGGGCAATAAATATCTGCTTCTTGTTTCAGTATCATTGCATCCCATCGAGGCGATAAACATGTACTTCCGGTTTAGATATCTTAGACAACCTGACTAAGCGATAAACAGTTCCTGTTTCTCTATCTTATACGACATCTATGTATAGTACATCTACAAGTATATCTGCCATACTTCCTGTTTGGATATCTTGTTTTGCAGCCCATCTAGTCGATAAACATCTGCTTCCTGATCCGATATCTTCTGCAGCCTGTTTAGAATTATGTACTGCTGGTTGTTGTTGCTGTTTCCACACAACACAATGTGATTAATGTGATGTCATTTGATTCCCCACATGGATTCAGAATACATTGCCATCACTGCTATGTTGTGTCACATGCTCGGATCAAGCTTGGAAAGGGAGGGTTGTGTACAACATACATATGTGACTACTTTAAAAAGGTGCCTGAACATGTCCATATTGGATAAAAATGCTTGTAGTCCCCCATTGTGGTGACACTTGGGTTTTGTTGTAATTGTTGGGTTTTAGCTGTAACTGTTAAAAGCCAACAAGCATGTCAGCCTGATAAGCGGAATCAGTAAATTGTTTAAAACATCTGCTGCTTGAATAAAAGCCACCACATCAGTAGTCCCCGCTAATCGTGTCACAGAGTGTGTGGTCGAACACACACCGGCTTTGTGAAAACTCTTAAAAAAAACCCCCTTAAAAACACGAGGAGTCTTAAATTGAATGCTCGCCTTTAGTGTGTTTATATCAGTGTTTGATATCTCAGCATGGGCCATAAATAGCACCCTCTTCTTCCGTTTTGACACATTTATTGATTTTTCGTTTAGCGCGATCTCCAAATTTGTAATGTTAAACCTTGACCCCTGTTATTAACCCCACCCCCATCTTGAATGCTAAATTGAATCCCTGAGCCAAATTTGAAACCCCGTCCGTAGATTATTGTATTGTTAAATTATGTCTAATGTATCTCATGTAAATTATGTGCAAATTTCGTTTCAAGTAGACTTTACACAAACAAGATTTTTGGGGTTGATCACCATTTCAGCGAGTTTGAATGAACTGATCACAAGATGGATCAATATGTCGATTTAAATAACTTGTTTATTAACTGTATATCGCTGGCATCGGGCATAATACTCGTACCTCCAAAATCATCACTTTTCAAGTGACCCCAAAAACACCACGTTTGCTCAACCATTAACATTGCAGCGTCAAAGAGAACAAGACATTTACTTGACTGTGGATTGGTCAATTATTTGTAAAAGTAACACCCACATGTGTGGACTGGCCAATAGTATAGATTTTGGAAAAAATATGAAATTTACTAAATTGTAATGGCCAGACTCCAATGAGTTACTTATCTACTGTTTATTGAGCATTGACAGACGCATTCTCAATCATTTTTGGCAATGTTAATTAATCTTTGTCAAGTAAGGAAAAAGGAAAAAACAAGGAGTGTGATTCAATGTGAAACATTAATTCGTTAACAAACGAGGACAATTTAATTTTTTGTTTTTAGAAACAAAATAGCTGCTTTCTAAACACGCAGTGCAGATAATTACAACTAAATACTTTAGTTGGAACCTTTTCAAAAGGATTTAAATGAACCTTTTACCGTATTTATGGTGAACATAGGACTAAACAGTTGCATATCTCTTTATTTGTTTCACGAAGATACACAACTTTGAATTTGTGCTCTATGCACCGCCTACGGCTCTGTCGATTGCTGCTGCCCGCTTTGGCCACCAGGGGGCAGTAAAAGAGAGAGACTGATAGAGTGAGTGCAGTTCACAGTAGTTGCTCATGGACGTCACGTCTGTACAACAAATATAGCCCACATATGTCCTCTTAAAGAGTATTTGTGAGTATTGTTGTATTGAATGTCTAAATATGTTGCTGCAATATTTGTGTTCAAATATCAGTTTGTTAAAGGAACTATCTATGCGTTTCCCATTTTGTGTTAGCGTCTAGTGGACTTCGGATAAACTACAGTAGGCCTATTGGGTTGTTTTAAATACACAACGTATTGTCCTCGTTATTATGTTTAGTTTGACAGTAAACTTCAACTGGGGGTGAAAAGAAACATCTTGAAGCCTGTTTCGTTGAAAATTGCTCACTTGTTCAAGTGCTGCTATTGTGCAGTAAATGAGTTGAATCATGTCATTACTGTAGGTTTCTGTAAACTTCATTATCAGTTTTTTGGGGAGTGGGATGGAACAGATTGGTGGCATTTCTGAATACTGAATTACAAGCATATAGTCACGGAACGAATTAATTGTATCTCAAGGCAACACTGCAGTTTGGGTTTGAAATACACAGAGCTGGGCACTTGACCCTTTTTTGCCCATCCGGCCGCGACCCTCCACCCTTGACCTGGGTACCCTTCCGGCCTCGACCCCCCGCTCTTATCCATAAAAATGATCACCAAACTCCACCTTGATGTGCCAGGCTGGCGTCATCCTTGAGTGCTGCGCGCAGCTTGACTATACTCACAGAGACAAGTTGTTTTGAAACAGTTGCCTTTCAAGTCGGGGGGCGTCGCTTCAAAAAGACAGCGACAACAATGGATACCTACAACCATAAAGGGACGGATATGACTTGACGATGAATTTAATTGTATTGCGAAAACGACCTGGAAGGGGGAACGTGGGTGAGTAGTTTCTTTACACACTCATATGTGACATAACACCCACGCCGCTGCCAAACTAGTTTGCTTTGCAGCAGCAATTAGCTGCATGGTGCATCCTCTCCTCCGTGTGGGTAACTGTATGTCATCACAACATGTGACATAATGGACCAATCAGAGCAGCAACAATTCCTGATGTGTGCGTGGCACATGTTGCAGACCTGTCCCCAACAGAAGCGTAGGTTATGTGAATCAATGCGGCAGTTGTCGCTCGCGCCGATGCGGGAGTAGAAAGAAGCCTAAAAAGAAGCCTTTCACCAAGTAGGCTGAGATGAAAATTGGCCGCCTCGCGAGCACGTCACACGCATGAGGGCCGATTAGTGGGCCGGACTAAAATCCACTTCCATGCTTAGTCCAGCCCTTTTTTAAAAAATTTGTCAGCCCCTACCCCCGCCCCAAAAATGGGCATCCGGCCGGGCAGACCTTGACCTGCCATTTTGCTTCCATATCTTAATGACATACAATTTTCTTTCCGAACTCATCCTGCTTTTTGAACCTCAGACTGCAGATGTTGTGAGATTCTTAACATCCCGAAGATTCTTTCGCCAGCGCGGAGCAACACCTGGCTGCTAATTATACATACAAACTCCTGTAAGCATGTTCTACATGACATGTGATGAGTGGTGTGTTAGTGCCGTGTTACATACAGAATGTAGGATTGCATCGTGGCAAGAGAGAGTGCAAAATGCACCTTGTAAATCGCATGTGAACCCCTAAATTATTTGTAGGTGTGAATGTGAGTGAGAATGATTGTTTGCCTGTATCTGCCCTGCTGTGATAAACCTCTCACTCAAATTCAGATGGGATTGACATGGATAAGCAGGCTTGAAAAATCAATACTGAATTGAAACTCTGACTCTTTGAAGCTCTAAATTGATTTGATTCGTTTGATTTCATTCCCTGTAACTGCTCACAGCCGCTAAGGGACACATTTGCTTGGTATCTGGAGGGTTTATCTGGGATCCAGTCACATAACGTATGAATTTGCCTCTTGAAGACCTCGATTTATTTATTTGTCTTTTTCGGATAGCGTCTTTCAGTTTCGGCGTTTAAAAACAAAAGGCAAATTCATATTTTGGTGTTTTAGGAAATGACAGGAGATTGGCGTCTGATTTTGTGCTCCACTTTCTTAGCAGGCACGGCGTCGTGTTTACAAGGGTCTGTCTTTTCATGAGCTTCTCATTTACGAGCAGCGCGGGCTCTTTTTCAGACACATCACCACGGAAGGCTGAGATGGTAAAGAGGAAACGGATCATAACTTATGATAGCCACAGAACTGGAAATTACAGTGGTGCTTTGGGCTACAAGTGACCCGGTTTACGAGTATTTTCATCAGTTGACTTTTTTGCTTTGACTTGCGAGCTCAAATTGAGATTTGAGCGCTGTGTGGTGGCAGGTGACTCAACTGACTCGGCAGTTTGGCAGATATAATTAGTAAAAATATTCTTCAAATAAAGAAGCATCAAGATGTTTCTTGCGACTCTCATCTGAAGGTTACAGTCAATTTAGACATGAAACAGAGATTTTTTTTTGGTGAATTTAAAACAATCACTATGATCACGAACATACAAAGAGACAATTCTGTGGCACGCGGGCCTACAATTAGCATTTTTGTGACGGTGTTCTTACCCTTGACGCAAAGGATATGTGAACACAAATGGCGTGGCAAGTAGACATAAGATAACAATACTCACAGGCACAAATTCTTTATCCTCTGCGAAGAACGACTAAAAGGCGCAAATTCTTTATCCTCTGCAAAGAACGACTTAAATGCACAAATTCTTTATCCTCTGCGAAGAACGACTAAATTTCCTAGCACACTGCGAAGCCGAGAGAGGAGCTGGACCACCAGGTGGCCAAGGTGCACACACGAGAATGAGCAGCGCAATTGAAAGAGAAAGTGTGACAAAAACACTTTTATTGTGTTTGATTGTATTTGATCAGGGTATTCATTTATGTTTTTGGAAAGTACTGTGATGCCTTCAGATAGGAGTGCCTTGACTCACGAGTGATGAGGAGCCACTTTCACAATCTTGTCGCAGTCTTGAGCAGGGGCAATTTGACATATTTGGCAAACACATTTAATGAGTCAAAAGTGGCCCCCAGGGCACCACATTTTGCCCACCACTGATGTGGACAGAGCAGTCCATGCAGGCTACGTGGCATTCCTAAGCATTGTGGACTCAACACTAATAGCTCAACTTTCCTCATGGTAGCAGCAAGATTTAGCTTCATTAGCGTGTCCTGGTTAGGGGGTCTGCTTCCACTAATGACTCCTCAGTGCTTCCACCATAAAAAGCATGGCGGCGCTTCAAGGAAAATCATAAACAGAATCATAATGTATGCATTCAACATTTTTTTGAATGGGGCTGTTTAGCTGAATAGCTGTTTACACCACTGACTCGATGGACAAAGGGACACCTCTTCATCTGGAAGTCGGAAATTGATGAAACCCGGTTGGAACTTAATTGGAGGCAGAATTGTGTGCTTCTAATGTTGTGCGGATGCTTACCCTAACCCTTGTTTGAAACCTCAACGCTGGTTTGAAACACTATTTAGAAACCTTAAAATCCTAATTTGAAAGCGTATCCTTTGCTTGTAACCCTAATTTGAAACCTCAATATTTGCTTCAATTATTCGAAACCCTCACACTAGTTTGGAAACCAAATTTGGAACCCCAAACTTGCCTTAAAATCCCAATTTGGAACCCTGACCCCTAGTTGGAAACCCTTGCCTAAAAAAAATGTACCTCAAGTTTGAAACTCTAACCTTAGCTCGCAACCCTAACCCTAGTTTCAAACCTTAATTTGAGACCCCAACCATTGTTTCAATCCCTAACGCTGTTTTGAATCCCCAATCTGAAACCCTTATCCTTTCTTCAAACTGTTACCCAGGCTTGAGATTCTAATTTGAAACCCTAGAGCCCCGTCTTGAAATCCTAACTTGAAGCCATAACCTTTGCTTCAAATCGAAACTGGAGCCCAGGTTTGAAACTCGAATTTGACACCCTAACCCTGGTTTGAAGCCACATCCTTGGCCCAAACCCTAAATTAAAACCCTAATCCTATTTTGAAACCCTAACTTGAAACCCTAACCTTTGTTTCAACCCTAGTTTCAAACATTAACTTGAAATCCCAACCCTAATTTGAAACCATTTTAAACTGATCTTGAAACCATATCCCTGTCTTGAAACCCCAATTTCAAACCGTAAACCAGAATTGAAACCCTAACTCAAAATTGAAGGCCTAATTTGAGATCCTAACCTTGGCTTCAAACCGCTCATAATACTTGATTTTACACAACAGCGGTTCAAATATCCATCCAAAGTCACAATGACCAATCAGACACAATGTGGAGTGGCATCCCTCAGGGAAATGTAATTGGTCCATTCATTATCTACAGAGAAAACTGACCTTGTGGACCAACATTTTTGTGTTACCGTCCCATACAAACACCATTTTGCAAGGCTTTTGTTTGGTTTTGACGGAAGCATCTAGGTGGACTTAATAGCTAACAGCTGTTCACTGTGCACCCAATGAGCCCATTATGTAAATGTACAAAATCAACTGATAGCAAAAACCTGCCAGGAAAGAAATGTCCTCCTGTTAACACGTCCCTCCGCTCCGCCCGGCTGCTAATGACAGGGCTGCCGTCGGTCGGGCTGCCAATCCGGCGGCACCCAACAGCAACCCCTGTGGCGTTTTCGTTTTCATTTTTAATGATCTGAGTGGGGCCCTCCTTAAAACCACCGCCCCTGCCCGCCCGTGCCATACCAGGTGGCAGAGAGGCACAGGGGGCCAGACAGCTAAGGCCAACGAGCAGAAGAGGACACAGAGACAGACAAACCTCGGCAGCACCAGAGTGCAGGTAACGCTTTGTGTCAATACTCCTGCTAAAGTGGACGTCTATGGCAGATTGTTAACTGTCTTTATTGAACACACAGGAAGCGCCCCAAAGCGAGCATGGCATCGCCTTCCCTGATCCAAATTGGATTCCTTCTAGCCTTCGTTTTCCTACCAGGTGATGCTTTTTTTTTTTAGCTTTTAAAATTCATATAAGGTAAATATCATGTTTCGGGTTTAAGTGGATTTTATGATCATGAAGGGGCTATAAAATGGAATGTGCTTGGTGCCACTGTCAGTTATTCGTACAGTATCCTGTTACCATTCATTAAATAGTCTTTTTTTGACAAATACTGTTTTTGCTCAAATAATCTCTTCTGCTAAAACTGTCCATACATTCTATATTTCAGTGTTTCTCAAAACATCTACATCCAAGGATCACCTCTAAAAATACATAGCTCTCCAAGCACCACCATTGTGACCAACATTTAAAATGCAATAGCTCAGTAGGCCCAAGTGTTCATTAAAAGATTAAAACTTAAATGTAGGAAAATAAAAACTGTGCTTAAATAAGCATTCAATTAAAATGCATCGCACATAAAAGTTAAATAGAAAATGTACCAAAATATTTAAAAGCAACCTTACTAAATATTTAAAAGCCACCTTTCTAAATGATTAAAAGCAATAAGTTAAATACTGATGATCTGTTCTCAACAACTGTAGTATACTGCATTAACCATAAACAAGTCAAAGCCAGTGTATTATGCACCGATTGAACATCCAATGATTCTTTTATACACCGCTAGAAGGAGCTGCTCTGTTTGCTTCTGTTTTTTGTGAAGTCTGGAAAAATGGAAAAATCAGTATACGATAGGCCATTATTTTAAGAATGTGACCAACCATATTTGACTGTAAGTTGTATGGCCAATGTTTACCACACTGAGGTGATTTGTTGACGACCCCTCAAAGAAAGAATTAGCATTGTATATTTTTTTTAACTTTCGTGGGGCTGTGCAGGGTCGAGGATTTTTTAATCTTAACAGAATATAAACAAAAAACAGAAGTTTTACTAAATAATAGCTTGATTTTTGGTGTTTCTTTTTTTTTTTTTTTTTTTTTTTCGATGATTAAGCAACTAGCCGGTCATATTGACCCAGGATCAGTTTCTGGTACAGTATACCAAATAAACCAGTAAGGTAACATTTGAATTATTTGTGGCAGCCTAAAAAGGTTGGGAGAACTGCAAATGGTGATAATTAGAATTAATCATTTCCAGGACTTTATAGAGGAACTTCAAATTTTCCATGTACTTTAGGCTTCTAAAAACCTAAAAGTTTAATTTAATCTTATATATTTTTTCCATTTGAATTACATCTTGTAGCATGAATAAGTTTAAAGTTCCAAAAGTAGTTATCCAGTCCCCTGCAATATTTTACTAAATAATTTTTTTTCATTTGTTTGAAAAAAAAATCCACATTTTAAAAAGAGATTTCTTTTTTCTAGAATGATAAATATAATTTGATAAGAAATAAAAATGTGCAAAAAAACCCAAAAACATTTATCCTCAAATGGTTTAAAATCTGAATTTAGAAAATATACAAAACAAGATTTATAACATAAATGGATCAAATTAAAATTAAAAACAAATTTAAGACAATTATTCAGATTAAACAAATTTAATTGTATCACACAGTATTACATCATCACGTCTGACAAAATATATAAAATTAACAAAAAAAGGACATTTATTCAATTAAAGACACGGTTAGAATAATCATATTAAGAGTTACAATAGGAAAATACGTTGAAACCTGAATCCAGCATCACATAATTGCAAATCTGACAAAAAATATATACGATTTGAATTAAACTCAAATTGAAGTGTTACTAAAATCATATATCAACATCGCACAAGGTGAAATTCTATTGACACTCTAAAAGAGATGTGAGGGAAGTGCACTACGTGGATGTGACCCGTGGGTTTCAGGGTTCAGTCTACCGTGTAATATTAAACCTATTTTTTCATACATAAATGCAACATGGCACCTCGGATGACCAAAATGGCCTCTGATAGAGAAAAAGGTTCCCCTGCTTTAAAAGCTCATGAAAAGTCATATCCAGACCCCAAGTTGGTGCCCCAGTCAGCTGAGTAGACAGTTTAACTTTTACGAGTGCTAAACTTCAGAAGAAAACCCCTAGTGGAGCAGAGGCACGCGGGAATGCACACAAACACATCCGCATACAGTTTTTCATTTTCATTTTTCTTTTACAGCACAGCAGTAATTAGCCTGTATGAGGGCCCGCACTTTGAGGTTTTACAGGTAAAGGTGGCCCCCAGTTGTCTTATAAACATACAGATGCTAGTTAAAAGCGAGGGCGGGTGCTGCCAGGGCGCCGCGATCCGGGCACCTGCCGCGTTCCGCCCCCCGGGGGCCCTTTTTGGGCGGCTCAGCATTTTTTTCTTCCGTGTGGAGGGAAAGCGCGACATCTGGTCCTTGTCAGTGAAGGTGCCTGTTGCTTGCTAATGTGAGTCCTGTGTGGCTTTTACAGAGTTCCTCGGGGCCGTCCCACTGGAGCAGCGCAGGGAGGAAGAAGGTGAGGACCCGCGGACGTGTCACGGGGGGATCTTACCCTTAGCCTAACTCATCTTTTCAATCAATATTATGAAATGAGATTCAATGAGATGTGCACACACAAAAAATGTCCAAGCAAGTCAATTAGTGTTGCAATTTTGCAATAAATGCATACTTCACAATGTCTAGCAATTTTACATTAAAGGTACAGTATTGCGGATACTCAAAACAATATTTCAGCAATTTGAAGTTTCAAATTTCTTCATTTTTTATGACACATATCTAATTTTCATTCTTTTCCCGTGTTGCAACCCAGCTGACTTTGGGTAAAAAGCACATGACACCTTGGATTTTGAACAGGGGTGTGTAGACTTTTTGTATCCACTGTGTATAATATAATAAATAATTCTGCACATCTAGAATAAGATTAAATATTTACAAATGCGGCGGCACGGTGGTCGACTGGTTAGCACGTCCGCCTCACAGTTCAGGGGTCGTGGGTTCGATCCCGGCTCCGGCCTCCCTGTGTGGAGTTTGCATGTTCTCCCCGTGCCTGCGTGGGTTTTCTCCGGGGTACTCCGGTTTCCTCCCACATTCCAAAAACATGCATGGTAAGTTGATTGGATACTCTAAATTGCCCCTAGGTGTGATTGTAAGTGCGGATGTTTGTCTCTGTGTGCCCTGCGATTGGCTGGCAACCAATTCAGGGTGTCCCCCGCCTACTGCCCAAAGACAGCTGGGATAGGCTCCAGCACGCCCCGCGACCCTTGTGAGGAGAAGCGGTACAGATAATGGATGGATGGATTTACAAATGCAAATTGAATTGTCATTAAAAGTGAAAATGCAAACATTTAAATGTATTTTTTTCAACTGTCGTAGTATGGAATGTAATTGCGATAACCTCAACGATATTACAAAAATAAGAGGAAATAAAATGAAGGTTTTTACAGAATTTAATTTAAATTTAAATTACCGGTATAATACATTGAAATTACATTTAAATCCAAAGTAAAAAATGATTGCCAAAGTTGAATTTGAACCTGCAATCCACTCCTGTGCTCCATGCATTAATCGTCTTGAAATTAAATCAAATGGGAAATACTGCCCGGCAATTGTTGCGTTGTGCTGTTGTCCCTTCAGTCGGTGCGGTGTCTGATGACACGAAGGCTGACGTCATGGCCAACCTGAGGAAGCTGGTGCGCCACAGGAGGAACGCGCCCGTCATGGCGGTGCCCCAGTTCCAGCGCCTCCCTGACTTCTGGGCCTGGTACAAGTACTTCATGGACAGCCACAACCAGGAGGGGGTGAGTGCTACTAACATTTTATTATATAGCTCGTCATGCAGCTTTTGCGTCAGGGATTTTTTTTTTTTGGGGGGGGGGGGTTGATGAATAATGCTTTGCTCGTAGATGCAGCATTCGCTCTTAAAAAAATACTCAGTGATAAAAATCTAGGGCTACAAGAACTCGACCTTTGTTGAGGTACCCTTAAGAATTCAGTTTTGACATTTTGGGAACATACACAACTTGTGGCCTGGAACCAAGTGTGTTGCAGTAGGGAGAGATGGAAAACAGGCAGGACAGCGGCCCTCGATGAACGGGATGGAAGACGGTTGTTGAAAGGTGCCAGTGAACTCAACCAAATTCACAGCAGCAGATTGACAGATAGTGAACAATTCTTCAAAAAAAGAGCGCTCAAGCAATTTAATATCACTCCCAGTTGAAGTTTACTGTCAATCTAAACATAAAACAAACAGAATGACATCTTGTGTATATAAAACAACTTGTAGGTAAGGCAAAGGCCTTTAGAAAATCTGTTTAGCGTGATACATATATGACAAACAATGCAAAATGCCATTGACATGCTGACGGTTAGCATCAAAAAGTACATAATATACATATATATATATATAATTTAAATAGAGAGAGAAATATAGCTGTGGACAATGACGTATGCAATGATTTGACAACTCTGTCTGAATTTGAATACAGATACCGTTACTGCCAAACTTACAGAATAAGCCGGAAAATGACTTTTTTCAAACATTTTGTACTTTATAGGTTGAGGATTTGGACCGTCTGTACATGGCGTACCTTCAGAACAAGCACAGGACCGAAGAGGGCCCCTCCTTCAACCATTACCTCAAGCACCTGAGCGAAATCTACAAGGCGTGCGCCGACTCCGACGACCCAGAATGCATCGCCGAGTCCACCAGCAAGCCCAAGGCGGCCATGGTGATGCCCGCTCCCATCAAGTCCGCCGCCGTCCGGATGTGCAACCCCTACGTCGACCCCTACTGCCTCTTCCCGCTGTCCTCCAAGGCTGCCGCCGCCCCTGAGCCGGCGCCGGCCCCAGCCAAGGCGCCCGCCCCCATCCTCGCCCCCGTGCTGCCCGTGCCCCTGAAGAGCCCGACGGGCTTCTACCACTACGCTCCCATCCTGGAGCCCTTTCTGAGCCATGAGCAGAAGGCTGAGCTGCTGCGGATCTGCAACCACGAGGACGTCGAGTGTCTTCAGTACCACCTAAGGGCGGCGTACGGCTACCGGCCCGCCGCCGGTCCCGCTCCGTCCTACGCCGCCCTCAAATGTGACCCCAAGGACCCTTATTGCAAGCCAACGATGGTTCAAAAGGCCCCCACAGGGTATTACCATTTGCTCTCCCCTAGTTGCGACCCGGAGGCGGATCCCCTTTGCGTGGGCAACGTCGACGCCGCCGCCGGCCTGGGTGGCGCCTCGGCGCCACAGGAGCAGCACTGCAACCCGCTGTTTGATACTGGCTGCAACCCTTTGACTGCTACCAAGCTGTCTAGCCTCACCAAGCCCGTGCTGGAGTACGCCCCCAAAGGCCAGCTTGCCCACGTCGCCGCCCCCCTGACCTGTGACCCCCGCTATGATCCCTACTGCATACTGGCGGCAGCCGCTGCCCTGCGCAAGACCCGGCCACAACTCCCAGAGCAACAGGTCTGAATCTCACGTCCTGAATATTGTTTTGACTAGTGTTAATCTTACTTTTAATGCTTTTTTTTTGGCTTATTAAGTAGTATACGTTGGTACCTTGACTTAGGAGTGCCCCAAATATGAACAGTCACTTTTTTTGCTTTGTAATTGCGAGTCAAGATTTGAGTTATGAGCGAGCTTCAGATAGGCCACTGCTCTCGAAAGAAAAATGGAGCAATTAAGGTACGTGATGTGCTCGCATGTGGGCAAGGAGAGCAACAGTCGCTGATTGTCTTTCAGAAACCTATTGAGCAGGACAAATAGTCTAACACAAAAATACAAAATAAGACCACTCTCAAGGAACTGCTGGAGGCTACAGCTCACACCCACACGCTCACACGTCCCAGTAAAGGACTCCAGCTCATGACGTCACTCACTAGGCCACGCGCTTAAAGGTACACTTCTAACACACCAGTACTATAGTACGTACAGTAGTCATAATTTGTCACACTTTATAAGACCAGTTTGCTTCTTTACATTGTCATTTATGATGTTTGTTTTAGTTTTTTTTTTAATAGAATACATTGCTGTATGACTCAATTAATTTCAATATGAAAAATTGATTTGCTATACAAATAAAATGAGTTGCAAGCTTGGCCATAGAATAAATTAAACTCTTAAGTCAAGGTACAACTGTACAGTGAATGTTCCAGACCAACCCGGGAAAGCTGCAAATCCGCAACGTGGAGAGACCACAAAAAAAAATTTCAAGTTGTTTTACGTCCATGCTATAAACAGATTTAAAGGTAATAAAACGCATTTTTCAGACACATTGTAGACACACAAAATTAATTCAAGCATAAAATATTTTGAAAATATGGTAGTACTTGATGTTATATAGAATCTTTGTTCGATAATGGGCCTTGAAGACAGCCGGGTCTGTTTGGGCGATGTGTGAGCGTCTGGGCTGAGCTGTGGCTGACAGCAGCTCCTGCGTGACTTTGCTCATTGTCTTTCTGTTTTACTGTTTTCCCGGCGTTTAATAAATGGCTGAAAAGTGCATCAGCAACAATGGCTTTCCTTTTCCACATGCGAGGGCATTACAGTAAAAAAAAACCCCAAAAAACAGTTGCTCCAGACCGCTGATTTCTGCAATAGACAAAAAAAATCTGTGACATAGTGGGAGAACACTGTCGTGATTTTGTTGTTGTTGCATAATGCTTTCACTTGCCGTCTGTTTTGACCAAAACCCAACCATCAACCAATCAATCAATCAATCAGGTCCGCTACAAGCTTGGCATCCGCGGCAAGACCAAGGAGGGCTACGATTGCTTTGTGCACTATGACAAAGACTGCACCCCGGTCGACCCCCACCAGAAGGCCAAGGCTCCAACCGAGCCCCGCTGCCATCCCTTTGACCCCACCTGCGCCAAGTTTGCGCCGCCCTCCGCCGTCCAAGCCCGGGGACAGGGCAAGGGCGGAATCATCCTCCCGGACCCGCACTGCGACCCTGAGCTCGACTACAACTGTCGCCTGCGTCGTGCTGACACAGATGACAAAGAGAAAGCGGTGGACCGGCCCGCCCAGAAAGCATCCAAGGAGGCCACAAAATCCATCGTCCCTCGTTTTGAGCACTTCCTCTGGGGCGTCATGAGACAGCGCAAGTTTAAACCAAAAATCACAGAATAATAAGAAGCCACTATGAAATTGTGAGTTGTTTTTTTAAAAATCAGCAGTACAGTCAAATGTCATAAAAATTGTATGTTTGTAGAAAAGAGTCATAGGTACGTATGTATAGATGTTTCTGTTAGATAGGTAGTGTTAGGTTGCAGCATGTGTTGTACATTCCTTTGCCAAGATACCCAGACTGTATTTAATGTTGACTTCTTTTATTCAGGTTTGATGAAGTTCTTAATAAAAACTAAAGCTGAATGGGCCGTCACACCCACTTTTTTTCATGGCGAATCCTTGAAATGATCAAACTTGCACATACTGCTCCACTCACATTACATGGCGTATAGGTAAAAAGGTTTTTTTGATTTTTTATCATTTGGGCAAATTCCCATGTAGGATTTATAAGTTATAGATAGAATTCGCCCAAAATGACTAAACCAAACTAAAATGGATGACATCCTGTTCAATTTGAGGTCATGTCCTGTTGTGATAGTGATCGACATGTCAAACCAATTACATGTCATTTGGCAAAACCGATTCCAGGAAAGACATTTGTTCACCCACTTTTTCATACCACACTCCCGAAATGATAAACAAAGTTTGACTTCATGGTCTTGGACTTAAATGATTTAGTGTCGGCCATCTGTCTAGGCTAGCTGCTTCAGACTGGGGCTCAGAGAAATTTTCCTTTTTGTGATAGATGTCAAATCAAATATGTGGTAATTGGCGAAACTGCAGCCAGGGAAATCATTCTCCCCCCCACTTCTTCATGGCCAATCCTCAAAATAATCATCAAAGTTCGACTTAATGGTCTGCCTGCATTAAATGGCGCAAGTAAAAAATCTAAGCAATTTAGCATCTGTCTAGGACAGGGATGTCCAATTCATTTTTTGTCGCAGGCCTGTTTGTAGTTTCGGCTTCCCTCACAGGGCGGTGAAACATAATACATCTTGACTTGCATATAGTATTATAACATTTACACAACAAATTGATGGATAACTAATTTTGAAATCAGTCAACGATAGTTCGATTATTGTTTGTTACTGTAAAAAGAGTAACAAAAATGTATTGAAAATTTCAACGTTATTTATTTATATCATTTTTATCTATTAAACAGGGCGATTTTGAAATTCTGGTACAGATTTTAGCAAGGATAATGGAAGTTGACACATGATCTGCTTTCGCAGGCCACATAAAATGATGTGGCGGGCCGCATCTGGCTTGAGTTTGACACCTGTGGTCTAGTTAAGGCAGGGATGGGCATGCGGCCCTCGTCCACACGCGGAGTGGCCCTCAATTAATTTTTGAAGATAAAAATGTTTGCTGCTGCTGAGCCATTGAAAGATGCAATCCCGGTTTTACCCACAAGGTGGCAGACATCACTCACCAGTGCCTCCAAGCATGACGCTATAACTGTGACGAAGAGCTTGACATGGCCGCCACAATGCGATCTCGAAAGTACATAAACAACATTTTTTTTCCACAGCGTTGACAGTTCGGTTAAAGTGCATGAAAATTTAGTAAACCTGTGCCCTGCGAAAACATGGATATATTCCAACGCTTCATGGTGTTTCAAACGCGTATGGTGACTTTTAATTGGACAAGCAGTCGTTCTGACGAGGATGCCAACTTTACTGCACTAGTCACACAGGTGAGTGAGCCAGCCCATTGATTCGGGGATTTGAATCACATGCAGTAAAACGTATTGTAGTTTAATATTCAATTGTTTTGAGTAGCTTGATTTTGTGAAAACAAATGTTGGTTTGCTGTTCAGCAGTTTTGTTGCATCCTTGAATGGGGAACGTTTATTCAAGACAGCACTTTGATGTATTTTTATGCGGTGGCTTGAATCACAGTATGTGGTTATTTTTATTTTGATAAGCATTGGGTCTTTTCTATATGCATTTGAAAATTAAAAAATATGAAATTATTCTTGTGTACACTGGTTCAATAAAAAACAACAACAACATTTTGTCCTTATTAAAATGACATTTTTATCATACACCTAGTTTGGAAGTGTGCGGTCCTATGTGGGCGCCCCAGTTGCGCTGATGAAAAATTGACACAATGACGAATACGGTATTCTAGGGATGTCCCAATCTCGATCACGTCATTTTCAGATGATCGGAATCGCAGGGAAAAGATCAGGTTTTGAAATGAATACTGACCACAATAAAAGGCCACTCTGAAAGGTTTATATTTTTTGTTGAGTGCATACAGTATTTCAGGAGGCTGTCGTGTCCCGCCGCCATCTGCTACGGATACCCGAAGTTAACAAACTTAGCGAACGTATTTCCTCCACATCATGACTACAGCATGTGTCACAAACGCCAGAACTGGGCATTTTACTAAAAATTGAGCGTCCGTTATTCATCATCTGTCTGCAGCGTCTGAATACAGTGGTACCTCTACTTACGAATGTCTCAACCGAAATAATTGCCTCTTGTTACAAAAGAAATTTCAGGATACGAAAGGTAAAAGTATGGTCTGCTACTGGCAGCTCCAGAGTTTCCTGAACGCAACATACTCATAGCTGCTCTGCCATTGGCTATTACCTAGCATCTTCCTGGCATCCCATTGGCTAAGAGCTCTACTGTATGTGTCTATGTGTGTAGATAGACAGGTAGATAGATATATATGTGATAGATATGTCTATGCAGCATCCTCGTCATTTGCCGATCGGGCCATGAGTTGTTCCGATAGTTTTACGTGAATTAGAAATGAGGAAAAGAAAAAAAGGAGAAAATCGTTTTTTTGTACATACAAACAAAGCAAGAGATAATACAAAAGTATGAAAAAGGGATGCGTTTGGTTGATCTCGCCAAACAATATGACCGTAATGTATCAACAGTCGCCACTATTAAATCAGTTCTTTACAAAACGCCAGGCAAAAACCACTTCTGAGGGAGAACATGAACCAAAGAAGACAAAAAGCGACGAGGACAGCAATTAAAAGGTAAGTGACCATCATGTTTATTCTTTACTCTACTATTTGTTTTATGCACAACTCTCATTTATTGCGCAATAATCTAATTGTAACATGTATTTTATTTGTTACATGTTTTGATGCATTTTTATGCTTTATAAAAGCATTTATGTCTGAATTTTGGGGGGCTTGGAACGGATTAGGACATTTACATGGAAAACGCGGAAAATACTTACAAAATTTTCTACTTAAGAAATTTCTTCCAGAACCAATTAATTTCATAAGTAGAGGTTCCACTGTACATGCATCTTCACGAGCCTACCAATGAAAAGAAGCACTCTATGAAAGTTGGTCCAAAGTAAAAAACAACTACACGCACACGCACGCACACGCACGCACACGCACGCACACGCACGCACACGCACACGCACGCACACACACGCGCACACACACTGAGGCACACCCTCACGGTGGCGCTGATGACACAGCCAAAACACTTAAATCACCCTAGGG
Source organism: Filicampus tigris (assembly GCF_054856515.1). Classification (NCBI taxonomy): domain Eukaryota; kingdom Metazoa; phylum Chordata; class Actinopteri; order Syngnathiformes; family Syngnathidae; genus Filicampus; species Filicampus tigris. The sequence goes on from NC_141226.1 coordinate 12,523,622, forward strand.
TTACTTATTTGTCTTTAAAGAGGAGCCAACTGATGAAAGATGTCAATACGTATAAGCAATCGTCATCATCGTCGTCAATTAAAATTCCTGTTTGCCAATCATTGTGATCAAAACTATCATTGACTTAATGACCACAGTGTGCTCGTTTCAATCCACTTTATTGAAAGATTTAAGCCCTTAAAGCCCCTCCGTGTAATTAAATTTTATCGAAGGTGGTCTCGGGGGAGCGGAGATCAAACCGTGTGGTGGTGGTTGTGAGGAGGAGGAGGAGGAGGAGGAGGAGAAGAAAGTAAATGTTTGGGATCAATTTCACGCCTCTGTGACGAATAATTGTGGCGGATTGGAAACATTATGATGTGAAAGATAAGCCGAATTAAACTCGACAACCACGGCATTACTTGGCATGGGTGCCTGTTGTTGCTAAGAACAACTGATATAGATAGATAGATAGGTTCAAACAGGTTTTTGTGATAAAAAGAAAAGAGACCAAGTCAAATCACTTCTAAGTGTTTTCCATGTCGATCGGTCGGTCGACTGCGTGACTGACGGATGGACGGACAGGCAGCTTGGTCGATCTGTTGTTAGATAGATACAGTAGGTAGATGGGTGGACCGATAGATAGGATGCTAGGTGAGCGTTTTTTGTGAGAGGATGATATGACTATTTGTGTTTCTTCAAAGACACTATGCACAGATGGCGTTATCCACTGAGCCCATTGAAACTCTGTTGCTAACCAAAACAGCTAAAGAAGCAGAGTGGACCCTTGCAAAACTCGTGGTTCAGCACCTGCGGATTCACACATTCCTGTTTTTTTTTGTTTTTTTCCAATTTGTTTCAATAGTTTTTTAATTTTATTTATTTTTTAATAATTGCTGTTTTTTTTAACTTTCCTCATTTTGCATGGAAAATGCATATTGAATTTTTATCCGTGGCTCGTTCCACTGTACAAATATCCATCCATTATCTGATCTGCTAATCTTCACCAGGGTTGGCGGTTGTAGAAATATCTATGAAAACATATTTTTTGGGGACTATTTTAAAGATCAACAAACATCTCTGCGCTAAAAGCGCTCCACGTTATCGTCCGATCCGATATTGATATCGGATATCGGTCGGAAATTGATATCGATCGGAAATTGATAACCCAAAAAACAGTATCGGATTATATCTGTCTACATCCAAAATCTCCGATATTAGCACTCACGTTCAAGCAGTCCGTTCCAGACTCCATTCCTGCTTTTCTATCCAGCAATGTGTGCAGGGCACACATCTTTGAGGTTGAATTTTTGGAATAAATGGGTCATATTCTCTCATACCTATTGTTGCTGACTATTGTTCTTTTATTTGAATAGTATCACTTGATAATTCTTTTCATTTCATACTAAAAAATAAGTGAAAGCATGCATCATTCCTGCTGATATTGTATCGGACGTTATCAGTATCGAACAGTACTCTAGGCCACAAAATTGGTATCGTATCGGAAGTGAAAAAGTTGTATCAAGACACCCTTATTAAGCAATCTTATTACAGTAAGCTTTTCCCCGCCCCCCCAGCTGGCCCTCATTGCCATTGCGAGAGTGAAGATGAGCCTGAGCATGGACATACTGTACTGTAATGATATTCTTGAGGCGTGGGCCTCGTCGAGGCGGAGTCAGCAAAAGCGTCCGTCCGTGCTGACTCAAGCAGGCCCCCCAAGTCCCCCAGGCGCCCCCCCCTCCAGAGTCTCCCTGCCAGCTTCCGCGACGTTGTAGCTGCAAGTCAGCCAAAGTTGCTGGAATGCCAACGGAATAAAAAATGATTGAGTGCGTGCAGCGCTTTGACATTGTTTATCGTTGTTAGCCATGGCGGTTTTTAGCACTCCATTCTTTTAAAATCTACTTGTGGTTAGGGATTTACATGTAGTACAGAGCAGTGATTAAACTTGATGTAATATGAGTTACACCCCAGTTTCTTTTTATATGCTAATTGTGCTGGATGAATTCTGCCTAAAAACAACTGATGTGAGCAAATAAAATGTATTCGAATACTGTACTTATACGGATAGTTTAAGCTGCAACATCCCTAAACTGTAACATAACTTCCATTCAAAATACGGTATCAATGGGCATGATATTTAATACAGATCAGTCATTAAACTAGTATAAATTATTTTTTCTCATAACTCTTTGATGCAACCGACTTTTTGATTAATTTGCGGAGATGGGCGCCTATCCGTCATCGTCCCTCTGTCCTTATTCATAAAAATAATCGTCCTCTGACCATGTCCGTCCTCGACCTTTTAAAGCGTTTCCGTCCTTACATTTCGTCAGTCCGTCCGTGGTATTACGTGTGTTGAACCACTGGAGGGCCGACTATGCCTGCGAGTACAATGTTACTGCAGGAAATGCACATGAAAAAGAAAGGACTCTACAGTGTTGTGAAGGCTGGCGGCTCCGTGGTATCGCAGAAGAGAACAGTGGTCTTTCTTTTTAGAAGAAATCAACACAACACATCAGTCGGTACTTGACCCGGTTAGGGATAATTACAGGGACAGACAAAAACCCTCTCCTGTTCTTGCTTAGCCCGTCCTTTTTAAAAAAAAACTTGGGCGTCTGTCCGGGACGGACGCATTGACTGTTTCGTCTCTGTCTCGTCTCTTGTTTGTATTTGTATTTACACAACATTATTTCATTGATCTATATTAGTTAGCTGTGTAAAGAGTTTTTTTGTTGCATGAATAAATAGGACATGAATGCCATATTATGTTTCCTTTATTGACAAAATTTATTCATGGCCTTGGCTGAGGTCCCCGCTCCACCTCGTGTCTCATTTTGAGTTCCCTCTGCGTCGTTGTCTCCCTGTCATCAATTTTGACGTGACATTGACATCTGCAGGTTTGTGCCCGCGGGCCCTGACGTGTGCTGGCACGTGGATCGATTACAAAGGGCGTCAGGGGGCAGTCAGGATGGCATCTGAAGGAGCCGTGCAGCATTCGCGGTTAATGAATCGCTAGAACGCTCGACCGAACATTGATCACATACTTCAGCTGACGACAATCAATATGCTACTTCGTTTTCTTGGAGTTTATGTCTGCCGCTTGGCTCTTAATTTATTGAATGTCGGCTTAAGTGAAACTTTCTGTGATATAGAATATCTCACGTCATAAAAGCAGAGATGCATTAAAAATTCATGTATAGTTGAACAATGTGACCCATAGTTGAACCCGCATTGTATACATGTGTATGCTAAAACCTGCGGCACTTTAGTTACTAAATGTTGCTAAATGTCAATCAAAGTGACACAAGGAATTATGCAAAACAAATCAAGATACAGATCACAGAGAAAAAGTCAAGTGCTGCTTGATGGTTCTTGTTAATGCGGTTGTAGTTCTCTATTAACTCTTACCCTAACTGCGAAGCAAAAAAAGAAAAAACAAATCTAAACAATAGGCCTGTACAAACGTTGCAACCGTTAGTTTAGCTAGTTTGCTAGCGCCACGGATTGTAACTAGGCCCAAGTTAGCATTTTACGATAACGAGCTAACAACAGCATCGCGTTTGTTTAAGATAACACAAGTACACTGCTTACCGCGGAGAAGCCAAAATTACGATTGTAGATTTTTGATGTGTTGTTATGACCGCATACTTCTATTCATTAAAGAGCTTTAAACAGCATAGTACAAAGCATTACAGTTAATACTGTATGTCATGTCTTGTCATTTGTTAAGTCCTCAGTTTTTAGTCTTGTCTTTCATGTTGTCATTTTTGCTTTTGTTTTGTAGTAATGATTTGCTCTTGTTTAAGAAACTTTCATTTCTTGCCATTGTTTTTCCTCGTTGTAGTGACAGTCTCCACCTGTGGCCCATTCCCTGTGTTTGTGTTCCATTACGCCGTCCAATGTAGCCGTAGCGGGGCCAACGCTTTAATTCTGTCCAGCTAGAGATACTGCGGCAGTGCTATTGGGCCGGCCCGTGTGCGTCAATTTCGGATAAATACAAGTCCCAGAGGTCGGCTTGTCAAAATGTCTTGGGCTTGGAAAGATTCAGAGCAGCTGACTTTCAGCGAGGCCGACCCTTCAGGTGAGTGAAGGGTAATTTTCGGCTAGGCGGTGAAGGGAGCACCCTTGTCCGAGGTGGACATCGGGGGGAAAAAGTAAGTCAAGCTAACACTTATTACGTAATCGATAACGACCTATGAGCAATTAAGCTTACGAAAAAGTCTCTCGGAAAGCAATGTGTTGGAGTACCTTGGTGACAGAAACTGCACCTTAACTGTGCGTAGGCTGCTCATTTCTTGTTCTTTTAAGTTAGCCGTGGAAAGGTTAATCGTTTTGTGAGGTTGAAGCAGGGGCGGAGCCAGAACGTGGCTAATGGGTGGGCCTGAATATTTCTCTCACTTTGGACAATCCTCCTGTCCCGACACATCGTATATTCAAATAAAATGACAAACCGAATGATATGAAGTTCAGATCTTCCTTAGACAACCACAATTATGCCATTCTTAATATTCAATAAAATTAAAAAAACAAATAATTTCATAATTTACAAAAAAAAAAAGTCTATATTTTTTCATTTCTCTATGGGTGGGCAGTCTGTCAATCTGGGTGGGCCTGCGCACACCTAGGGCCACCCATGGCTCCGCCCCTGGGTTGAAGTGGGCCTAAGTAGAGATGTCCACATACATATTAGGGCCGATTGATCCCTCTTATTTTGACAATATTAGCAACGTCTTTACAATGGTTTTGAATGGACAAATTGTGATCACTCCCTCACGTGACTCCCACCAAGACATGGAGGGAGGAAAGCGGGGTGTGGCCATATTGCTCATTACCAGGGGGCGTTATTCAAGGCGTCCATTTTGTATTGAATTTTGCAAAACAAATTGATAAAATTGAAAATTCAAGCTAAAACCATTGTCTTGATGAAAAAAAAATTACATAAACTGAGCTTGTTATTGAAAAATGGACTGTCCTGGCTGGATGATCCCAGATTGTTTTTGGTGGTGAATTTTAGTTCTGACATCATTTTAACATAGACCTATATAAGTGCCAATGTTCAGCCCACTCAAGCATCCCTTTAATGAACTAAAAACAGCAAAGCCATATTTTATAATGTATGCAAGTAATTTGCTTACCTCAGAGCTTACACAAGTGTGTCTGCATGTAATGCTTGACTGATTCACATGACTATGCTGATGACCCCATAGCTTTATACCTTAATGAATTACAAACAACATAGCATTATCTTACAAATAATACAATCACGTTGCTCCCGTTTGAGCAGACAAAAACGTACCTGTATGTTTTTAGGGATACAAATGACTAGGATGTCTGTTGATTTTCGACAAAATGACTTTGTGGACGATTGCGTAACTTTACCCAATAACAAACTAACACTGCATAACGTTACAGATAACACAAGCGCATTGCCGATCTCATACAACAGCATTTTTACATGCCTGAATGCATGTTTTAGTTGAGAAAAGGAGCAAAAGCAGAGTTGCTGTTGTTGTTGTTTGGGCGATTTGTGCTTCCCATTAGTATCTCTTGGCTTTTGCTTTTGGGAAATAAGCTAAATTTACCACCGGATCTCCCGGCCATAACTCAGTGCCAGCTACGGCGGACATTTACTGTGGCAAGCATCTTCCCAGCAAGCATTGCAGGGTCGTTTTAAGATGTCAAACACCACAAATCTAACTGGAGTGGAGGAGGAAAAAAAAAAAAAAAAAAAATCAATATTTTACAACCCCGACTGAACATTTATCAGCGTATTGGCAAAACAACATTACACAAGTTATAAGTTATGCCTTTTTTGCCAGCAGCTACAGACAATAGAATACATTGACGTCATCACGGTTACCGCCGTCAAGACACAATGAGAGAAAAGGTTTTGAAATATCATGTTGCAATTATTCTCCTTCCAAGGCTATTTTTCTCCCTTGATAAAATTGTAAAAGCTTTTATTTATTAGTTAGAATGTTTATGCATGAAAAAGGCAGAAGCAGCAGTGGCCCACCGGCACATGTTATGAATTTCATTATTTTACTTTACGTTAAAATATAAAACAAGTTTGTAATGATATTTGTTTTTGTTGTCATCTTCTATTCTTTGTGTATCATAAACAGGGACTTCATATTGTAACTATTCATATGAGATCACAACAAGAACAACAAAGAGTTTATCAAGAGGCCCAGAAAGTGTTGTTTCTTGGATGTGAGCTTGCAATTATTCATATCTCATGCATTCAAATTCACATCGTTTCAAAGGAGCAAAAAGGGGCCTTTGATCAAGTTTGAAATCTTCCAGTCTCCAGGGCCATGTTTTTTTGATTCATTTTATTTCTTCACATAGAAGATACCCTGTAGAAGATAATCACTTGGCAACAGAACGCCTTTAAATGAAAAACAAATCAAATGGAATCTTTTAAATGCTAGATTAACCCTACAACATTAACGTTAAGATTAGTTACACCATCACTAACGTCGGGATAACAATATCCTGGATAAAATACAGTTTTCATCAATTTATGTCAAAGTACAGCACTGTATGCCAAATTGGAAGTTTTCTTCTATAATTTCCCAATACAAAATTGCACCAAAATGTGTGGGTGAAAATCACCGGATATTATTGTTATACTGTTAAAAACATGACACACTTTTTCGCACATACTTGTTGTCTTACATTCACGTATTAAACGACACCATTTCAATCAATGTGCTCATCTGCCTCAGGGCCAGGGTTGAACTTATAATTACAAGTTTTTGGAACCAATGGCTGACTGTGTCTTCTGTTTTCACTTGCTGGTACAATTGAACCTAATGGCTCAAAGGTATAAAATTTAAAGTATAATTTACATTTTCTGGGGGTGAAAATGCTTCAAAACTTAAACATGCGACTCCAAAAGTGTGTTGTGAAAGCTCTCAAGTTCCGTTCCCAAAAACAAAATAATACATGATAAATGCAGACTCTGGATGACTATTCGGTCCCTCAAAAATCAATCAATTAATTCTGATTAAGTTTCCGTTTGTGGAATATAAGTTAAGCAACAAAATGCACTCGTTTTAGCCATCTCTGGGGGCGGCCATTTTGTCTTTTGTCGACTGAATATGACATCACAACTGCTCACAACGACCAATCACAGCTGACCTGTTTTCTGAATCTGAGCCGTGATTGGTCGTTGTGAGCAGTTGTGATGTCATTTTCAGTCGACAGAAGACAAAATGGCCACCCCCTGAGATGGCTAAAAACGAGTGGATTAACACTTATTCCACAAACGCAAAATTTATCAGAATGCCCTGTTTCAACTAGTGGGCTTGCATAGAACAAATTCTTGAAAAAAGAAATGTTTGCGTTGACTTCCCTTTAAGTAAATGCCACATTTGGAGTAACAAGTTCATTCATATTGTACAATGCAAATCCGCCAGTATTAAAAGTTCGGGGACAGTGTTAAAAACAGAATGTCGGTGTTGCATTCACACCACTCAGTAATAAAATAGCCTGTGTATCCTCAGATCTGATGTAACACTGATAACGTTGTTAAAATGAGGTGTCACCTGCTGTATTCAACCCTGATTGATGTTTATTTAAAACTGAAACCACGCCCTTACGTAATAATTTGAAGTTCACTTAGGGCTGCTCGATTATGAAAATGTATTTTTAGGTACAAAGCAAGAAAATGTTTAAACAAAAAATATAAAGATAAATAAATGTAAGTAAGTTCCTTTTTTACCAACCAAAATTGATCAAATTAGTTATTATATGTATTTTTTTTTAAAGGTGTGTGCATTGGATATAAATGAATATTTTTTATGTTTTTTTATGATTATTACAATTTTGTAATCGTGGAGCGTAATACTGGTAATTGTAATTGAATTTCGATTAATTGCACAGCCCTAAATTCACTTGTTAGGGTCGAAACAATTTCATTCTGCATCATTTCCCTCCTCGCTTTCAAGACGGAATCTAACTTCCCTAAATTAGGCAAAACTCGTATGAAAAAAATATTTTGTATCATAACTTGGTTTCCACTTGTGTTTTCTGGTTCATATTGTTCAAAACAGATAACATTAATGAGCCGGTAGTTAAGATTCCAAATCATGTTAGTAGAGGTGATGTGTCTATAAAGTATAGGTTTGTGCCACTCACATTGGCCACGTGGCCAATCGTAGTTGTATTTTCTGTGGAGTCATGTGGTCACAGCTACACAGCCAATCGGGTTCATTTACACAAAGCGGAGCTCAGTTTTTCGTTTGGTGGGGTGTCGCCGTCATTTTTTTTGTTTTCGCCATCGTCCGATTCATTCACCTGCGACCACATCGCTCGGTGTGTGGCGGACCTCCGTCCAAAGCACAATCTTTCAAGGTGATTCTATTGCTGACTTTAAAATGAGAGCAAAAAAAACATGAAAAGCAAACTAACCAAGACTCAGGTGGGGAGCTAGATGATTCATACGCCTTGCACCACAGCTTTTTAAAATTCACAACACATTTAGTGAAGGTCAAGTGCTCAGAACAACAGAGACGAGCTGACTTTTGTCTCACGCGTTTGTGTATGTGTGTGAAAAAAGTAATTGTGTTTGTATTTTTCTATCCCTACTGCAAGTGAAGAACCCTGAGTAGCGTGTGTGTGTGGGTGTGTGTGTGTGTGTGTGTGTGTGTGTGTGTGTGTTTGCCTCCACTCACAGCGGGACGGCTCCAGTGCGAAGCGGCCTCGAGGTACATACTAATCATATATGTAAGTGTAGTTCTTGAGCACGTTTCCACAGTAACGGAAATGTGCGGCTCAATAATACATGCAGCACTTGATCCGTTTTTAGGTGGACCGATCAAAAGATTCTTCACTTGTAAAATGGAGATTAAAAGCAACTTCGCTATGGATTTTCTTTTCTTTTGGCCACTAACCAAAGTCCATACAGTAGCTTGCTTCTGTTCTGTAGAGTGGTGCCTTGAGATACAGCTGTAAACACAAAGTATTGTGAAATACAGAAATGTGCAAAGGATATCATTTTGAGTGAGAGAAAAAGGATATTAAAAAAGAAAACATGCTAGAGACTTTTTTCGTTACTACTTATTCCAAAAACACAGAACATACAAACAATTGACAGGACCCAGGAAATCGAAATGGATTTTCGATTAATGAATTCTTGAAAATGGGTTGTTCAAAACGAAAAATGGATTCTGAAATCGCGTTATCACCTAATCTAATTTTGGTATTAATCTAGATCAAAACCTCATTTTGTGTTGTTCAAAATTTTTATAGCAGGATCCGGAAAAAAATCTGGATTATTCTGCATTTTGTGGTTTCAGGGTGAATTTCATGAATGAATTGTGATTCAAATTCAAATCTAAATAACATTTATCTGGCGGTAGATTGCTCATTATTTATTTATTTATTTATTCAAAACCTGAGTAGGTGCAGCCAGGATGGACCAATATTAACTCAGGCATTAAAATATTAACTCAGTCATGAAATCCTCATTTGAAACTGAAACTGTGTTTTACAACCCTAATCTGAAAATGTATTTCTGTCTTTAATCCGTAATTTAAAACGGTAAACCTATCTTGAAACCCCAACCCGGGCTAGAAACCCTAATTTACAATCCAAACCTGGTTTAAAACACCAACCTAGTCTTAAAGTGGAAGACAACACAAACATATTTTTTTCAAGAATATGTTCTATGCAAGCCCACAAGTTGAGACAAGGCATTCTGATAAATATTGCCTTTGTGGAATAAGAGTTAATCCACCCCTTTTTAGTCTTCTCTGGGGGCGGCCATTTTGTCACTTCTGTCGACTGAAAATGACATCACAGTTGCTCATGGCTCAGGTAACAACCAATCACGGCTGACCTGTTTTCTGAAGCTGAGCCGTGATTGTCGTTACCTGGGTCCTGAGCAGTTGTGATGTCATTTTCAGTCTACAGAAGGGACAAAATGGCCGCCCCGTGAGATGGCCAAAAAGGGGTGGATTTTGCTGCTTAACTCATATTCCACAAACACAATATTAATCAGAATGCCGTGTTAGCGGGCCTGCTGGGAACATCCATCCATTATCCCTACCGCTTATCCTCATATTCTTGAAAAAAATATGTTTGGGTTGATTTCCACTTTAAAACCCCAATTTCAAAGCCTAATTTGAAATTGTAACTCCAGTTTGAATTTCTACTTTTAAACCCTGACACTGGCTTGCCACCCTAAAAAAAAGTAATTATAGGCTTGGAGCCTTATTTGAAACCCAAAACTTTGTTTAGAACCCTATCCCTGACCATAAACCCCTCGGTACCAGACCGAATCCTTCGAAAATCCAAATAAATTGACTATATACCACCCCTACCTGGTGTGTACAGTAATCATGAGTTGTGTTGGCTTCCTTTCTCAGGGTGGTTCTGTGCTTTTTCCAAATGTTCGCGCGTGAGATGACCGACTTGGCGCCGGAAGGCAGAGGCGCAGTCAGACAGATGCTCCGCAGATGTCAAGAGCACGACGTGTGCGCCGGGAACTCACTTTTTGTTTAACGGGCTGCTGAAGACGTGCCTCGCAGCGGATGCCAGTCAACACGCCGCGCTGCCCAATGCGGGCGCGTGTGCGCCTCATTGCCGCCAAGGCCTGCATCACCTTTGCAACTCAGCAAAATGTAAACTTTCTTGGCAACTTTCTCTTAACAGCTGTAAAACGTTGCAACAAATACATACACAAGTAACTGTAAACATTATTTCAGTTGCAGTGGTACTCCTTGACTAAGGAGTCTGACTTTTCCGCTGCCGTCGATTTTTTTGTTTTTGTTTTTTTTTGGGGGAATTTTATTATTATTATTTTTATTTAGTGTTGCAAGTCAAAATCTGAATGACAAATGAGTTCAGATGCGCCTCCGCTCTCCTGAAGTGAAAAAGAAAAATCATTGAAGCACTGACAGCCATTTATTCAGTGGGACAGAGCCAAACACCCAAATAGAGAATCAAAACACTCACAATATATTCGAGTACTACATTGACCACAATCGTAAGTCAAAACAATCATAAATCAAATCCTTTTTTCCATTCAAATGAATGTGAATGACATTAATCCGCTCCAGCCTTTCCCCAAAACACAATTGTTGTCTCAGCCCCTCACAAGGATAAAGAAAATATGACTCGGTGCTGTTATATTGAATGTCTAAATGTATTGCTGCATATTTTATGTTCAAATAGCAGTTGATTAAAGGTTTAGGATATATATGATATGATTCCTGCGATGTGTTAGCATTAGCGTTAAGCTAGGTGACTAAATGCTAATTAATGTTTGTTTTATATGCACAACGTTTAATTCTTCAGATGGAAGTTTTATTGAGAATTTTGCATCTTCCCGTGACATTCCCTGCAAAGTGAATAGTGGATGAATGAAATAATTTATAAGTAATTTCAAGTCTTATGCCGCGAGGATGTTTTTTGAATTTGAACATCGGACATTGATGACCTCCGACAACCAGGCCTTTGCTGACATATGTACGTGTGTACCCCACTTCTGAGGAAAAATCTCTTAACACTCGCCAAACCAGAGGGGATAATCTGTCAGTCATTTTACAGTTGAGATTTAGCTGACTTTGAGCGCAACAAACGTAAAATGCTCACATTTGGACTGATTGTATTTGTGAACCTTGCTTAAGTGCTACTTTGAATGTGAGAGCAGATCCTGCTTACAAAAAAACAAGAAACAATAGCATTATCTGATCTGGCATTAGACTGCAGACTCACAACCAGGTTGTCAATCACTTTGAAAGAGCCCTGCTGATTTTTTTTTTTTTTTTTTTTTAAGAAGAGAGAAAAAAAAATGTATTTTTACAGGCAGCATGATGGAGAAATGCACCAACACGGGGCGGTGAAGAAAGCTGTCAGGAAGCATGCAAGCTCAGTTGTACCCTTGACAGACTTAGATTTGCATACATTATTGATACTTTGCACTTTTTTTTTTTTTTTTAGCTCATGATAGGCTACGGCACCATATGTTGCGTAATCACACAGAAACAGTTCCGACTTTTTCTGGCGTAAACCATCCAGCGACATTTGGCGGCAGATTGGACTTTCTTTTCCATCTTTGACACTAACGAGCTCTCAGCAGCGAAGCAGTCCTCCCATTAGCAGCACCTGCTCAAACCGGCCCTCGCTGTCCTGTTTTTTTTAATACTCGCATGTCATCTCTTTATGTAGCTTGACGTGTGTTTTATGGTTGTATTTATTTTATGCGTTTTGTTGCTTCTGTGCTTGATCACGGCGCGCACTGTGCTTTGTCCGCCCTAAATTACACACATGGAATTGCTTTGCTGTCCAAGCAGTTGCAGCTTTAATAGAACGCACTAATCATGCCTGCAACACGCACTCACTCATCCTCCTACTTCTTTATAGGACATTCATTCAATTTCAGCCTTTTAATCATTTACCAAAACGTAACAAGTCTATCAGTATTATGCTGATGGTTTTGTTACTGTAAATTTTCCAGTATATTTCACACAGGTTTTGCTTGCTCATTGAAGATATTAAATCGTTTGGGTTTAATGGTGCTTTTTTCATGAAGGAACATTTTGCCAACTATATGTGAGACATTGATGGGCAGACATACAGGAAACTCGGTTGTAGTAAGTCATTTGACAGGAGGATGGTTGGGTTGATAAAAAGTTAGTTTGGTAGATGCACAAAAATTCAGAGGGATGGATGGGCAGAAAAATCTTTCGTAGGTGACCAAAGGACAAATGGTTGGCTTGAGGGATAAGATAGTAGGTAGGTTTTGTTATGGTTGCCTGAATGGCCAAATGATTGACAACAATGAAGGCAAACGGTCATACAAAAACTCAGGTTTTATTCAACCAAAAGCACATAGAAGTGTGAAGCTCAAAAAAAAAAAAACGACAACAGGGTAAAGAGATGGACTGAGGTGGAAGGAAGGTATGAGGCTAACTCCAAAAAAAGAACCGATTCTACCTACAAAAGGAGGAATACAGGAAATGAAAAATCACAGAAGTCCTTAGTAATACAAAAGATGAACTATACGTACTTATGGAATAAATAAACAGAGACCCAACAGGTAATGACCATTGACTTTTTTAAAATGACGGACTAAGCACTGATGAAAGTGGATTTTCGTCCATCAGAGTAATCGTCACTAACCTCGTCCGTCAGTGATGTTCCAGTGATGTTCTGTCAATTTGTTTTGCAAGGGTGTACTGACTGACGGACTGACGAACTGATGATTCCAATTTGGTTCATCACGAAAAATGACGGACTGACGAATGATGGACGTGTACCTTGGCCGCTGACAGATGACGAATGACGGACCAGCAAAATTGAGTAAAATACCCACCTCCGCTAAATACCAAATGAGGCAGATTGTAATCCGGTGTGGCTAGGAGGCTCCGCCCACCAGCAAACTAAGCGAGAATGTGGACAGAAGAAACATGATGTCACTAGGAGGCAGAAACACAGAGCATGACGTGCCTGTAGTTAGATGGACGGAATGATAAATCATAGCCCACTTAAAAAAATGCTGTGCTGAATTTACTCCACTTCATATCATCAATTGGTTGCATGAAATAAAAGCATCTGGATCCAAATCCACTTTCTAAGTAGATTAGTAGATTACTTATTAAATGTATCTGGGTCCAGATGATCTTGAAACCACTTGACAAATGACATTGAGTAAATTCAACACACCATTTTTTTCAGAGTAGGTTCGTGTGTGGACCGAAGGGCAGATTCGATTGATGGACATGCATAATATGTAGGTTGGTAGGAGGATCGAAAGATAGCTGGAAGTCAGTTGTTAGATCAGTATTTTGGCATGCGAACGGACCGGCAGATCGATCCCGTCGATAGCACCCTACATCATTCCTCGTAATGGTCAGTGTTGACCTTCCCAGCATTGAGTCTTCCTTCAGAGTGACGCGTCCCTGGTGTGTCCAGTTTGAAAAACATGCATACTTCCATTAGGGTCTCGTTGCTGTTGTCGATGCAAATCAGCGCGGACCTTTGCGCCGATCGATACACGTGAGAAAGGATCTTCTCCTCAGGGACTCGTCAATGACAGAAGTCTATTAACACAATGCGCCCCCCGCCCCCCTCGCCTGTGCTGTACTCTGATTTGAAAATGTAAAAGCTGAGGGCAGCAAAAGTACTCACACGCCGAGCTGCAATTAAAGTGGAGATAGTTTGCTCAATCTTCGGAGACACGTAAATCGAACTCAACTCTTAAAAACGCCGACAGCCATGACAGACGCATCCTCACACACGCGCTCCGATATACGACGGTATCCAAAATATCACAAAATAAAACTCGGTGACAAAGTCAGCGGGATAGGATCCAGCACCCCCCCCCCAAGACCTTGTGCGGCACTGGTGTCAAACTCAAAGCCCGGGAGCCAGATGGGGCCCACGACATCATTTTATGTGGCCCGCAAAGGCAAATCATGTGTGTTGACTTCAAATTGTCTTCACTTTTTACACTACATATGAGATATTGCAAGCATTTGTTCCCAATCCCCCCCTTAAAATAAATGTAAAAGTCAAAACTATTTTCTGGCTTGTGATTTCAAAACTAGTTATCCAACAAATTGCTGTGTATATATGTTAATATAAGGTCAAATATACATTTATTTGGGTTCACAGTCGTAACGGCCCTCCGAGGGACACCAAAACTATGATGTGGCCTGTGACAAAAATTAGTTTGACACCCCTGCTCTACAGGATAATTGGTGTTGAAAATGGACGAACTAACGACATAATTTCATGCCTTAACTAATTAAACAGTTTTGAGCATGGTTATATTTTCTGTCTACAAGTGTTGCTGCACTGTTTGTGCTCAAATTGTTTCACTTTAAGCCTTAAAAGGTTAGCACAATCATTTCTCTTTTAGCATTAAGACAGCGTAATCAAGCCCATGTGGTTGTTTTAAATAAACAAGGTGTAATTCTCACTTTTATGCTTCTGCTTCTGGTTGTGGCACCCCACTGTTATAAACTGTGACATTTTTTTTGAATGTGAAATTGAAGCCCTAACTCTAATCTGAAACCCAAGCCCCACTTTGAAACATTACTTTGAAACCCTAACCCCACTTTCAAACCAGAGGTGACACAATCTGACATTCCGCTGATATAAATTGTGATCACTGTATTCGATTTTTTTTATATGCTGATTACGTAATGCCATTTCATGTATTCAATTACGCAAATAGCTTCAGTATACCTTATGTGTATTATACCTGTCAGTATCACAATGGACTCACAACATGCAGTGCTAAAAGCATCAAGCTGATCATGTGTCATGCATCACAATCCATGCCAGTGACAGAAGAATGATAATGGCTACACGGAGTGTTCTGTTTTACTTTGTTCATTTATTTATTTATTTATTCCTCACAATGGTTTAAACCGCAATTACGAAGCGTCCGCGCGCTAATTTTGCATCCATTGAGCGTGATGCTGTACTCGTTCTGCTGATTAATTCAGTTAGTTCTTTTTTGAATCAAAGCTCAAGTGATTATTGAGCGTTGGCCGGGGGATTTAGTGCGCTTGTTGTCAAAAAAAAAAAAAAAAAAAACAACACTCTGTGTCTCACTTGTATTTAGTTGAAACTTCCTCCTTCATCTATAATGGTTGCACAGGAGCCGCAGCAGAAGGTTTACTGGAATGGATGCACAAACCGGGCGGTGCGACGAATCTCAGGCCGACTTCCAATAGATCTCTATGTCTCTATGTTCATTACCTGTCGGAGACGATGATGATGAGCTGTGAGAGCCTGTCTGGGCAGAGTCAGTGGTGGTGGTGGTGGTGGTGGGTGGGGGGCGTTCTGGATGGCGGGGGCCAAGGGTGGCGTCACTCTCTCGTTTTGTGTGACAAACGAGTCCCAGGCCGGCACTCGGCTGTTTGAATTATGGAAGTGGGTGTGCAGGATTGCTGACCACACGCTGACCCCCAGGCAATGGCAAATGGTGAGAAACAGTCGGAGTCAATCCGTCAGCACTGCAAAAGAGAGAGAAAGTGAGGAAGGCAGCCTATTCCTGGCATCATTACTTTACAACCAACACTGCTTTCAATAGGCTCAACTGAACTGTTTATTTATCATTTATTAATGTATACTTGTTATGAATAATGCTGTTGCTTTTATTTTCAACTGCATACATACGACCGCTAGCTCATTCAGAACGCTACAGCTCGGTTTCTTACCAGAATAAAGAGATCAGAACATATTACTCCAGTCTTAAAGACTTTACACTGGCAACCAGCCAGCTGTAGAATAGATTTTAAAATTCTGCTACCTGTCTATAAATCACTGAATGGTTTAGGTCCCGAATACATTAAAGAAATGCTAATTGAATACAAACCCAGTAGAGTTTTGAGGTCAGCAGACTCGGACCAATTTAGTGGAGCCCAGAGTTTCATGAAAACATGGTGCATCAGCATTTAGCTGTTATGCTGCATGCAATTGGAATAAACTCTCATCAGAACCAAGCGTAAACGCTTTTAAATACATGTTAAAAACAATGCTTTTTTTCTCCATAACTATGATTTAAGGTTTTTTGAAGAATTTCAATCAACCAATTGACAGTCTGTCTGTCCGTCACTGACGAACACCCGTTTTGCTGACATTAGACGGGAAACTTAAAAAAAAAAAAAAAAAAAAAAAAAAAAAGTGGATTTTCGTCAGTCTGTGTAATCATCACTAACCTGGTTAAGTCCGAACGGACCTCACAGTCCATCATCGACGGATGCCCGTTTTGCTGATGAGAGACGGAAACGCGACCCAGACTGCATTGACTGTAAATGTACAGCAGGTGGCGGTACGCACAAAAGAGAGAATCATCAGTTAGTCAGGCTGACTAATTAATGAGCTACTGAGTAATATAGTACCTTTGAATTGAGACAGTTTTACAGAGAAGTTCTTGTGAGTTCAGATTTACATTTCTATTTTTATAGAGTGGGGTTAGGAGGTTGTGAAACAGTATTTTGCAGGCCCACACTCATTTTTAAATTTGAAGGAAAAAACATTATTTTATTATAATGGCTACTTTATTTTAGTTTGCACAGGGACTAAGAATTAATCCACCGGGACTGCACCTTTGGCGACAATGTGACTAAGGATTCTGGTTAAGGTCTGTAGAATATGTATTCATTTATCTGCCCAACTGCTGCTGGTTGTGAAGTGAGCTGAATCACCTGCCCCCATACGGTGTTTGAATCTCAAATTCAAATCAAAATCACGAGCCAAAGCACAAAATAAGACAATCAACTCGTATCTTGAGGCACCCCTGTTTTTTGGTCATAGACCACTACTGCAATTTTAAACAGTCAAAGGTACTTCATGATTTCCATGAAGTGACATCCAAAAGTGAGGGTGATTGACTAATTCTGTCGTCTGATAGCCACAGAGCTGTGATAAATTATGTCAGCTATTCTCTTTGGGAAGTACTTTGGAAAGTCATGAGTGGGAGATGAGCAACATATCAAGCATTCATCTCACACGGATGATGCCTTAATGTCACGCAAAGACGGCGGGCGGAACGCTTTGTCGTCAAGCAAAAAACAGGGCCCAGGTGCACGTTTGACAAGGGAGGACGACCAAGGCATTGCGTCTGATCTAATTAAGTCGTTGATGGCGCTTATCTGACAAACGATGGTAGCTCAGCGCCAGCCAGAAGAATGTCATGGGTTTTAGTTTCTCAGCCGAACATCGCCGATCTTGCCAATGTCAACATGTAAGGGTATTAAAAGGTTACACATCGTTACCCGCGTGCAATGCACGCCTGGCGGGTGCACGAGTCGCAAGCACCTCACCCGGGAAATGCAGCAGAACAAACAGCAAACTCAAACGACACCGACTTCCTCCCAGGCCCAAAATATTATGCCATGCGATCTGCCGGGAATAGGAACCGAGCCCTGAGAACAATTGACGCATAGAAATTGTGTAAGCATTGCAGTGTCTGTCCATATGTGTGAGGCTTTAAGGGGCGGAGCCTGACATGGGGCGAGCGCGCCAGTGTCTTAGTGTGAGGTGTAGCCGACGTTAGTGTTCATTGTGTTGGTTTTTTATTGTGGTGTTTTAGTGAGACTTGAATGCAAACGGTACAGCAAAAAAATTAGACAATATAACAGTCCTCACAGTCACATATTTATCCTCTGCATAGAACAAGTATTTATTTATTTTTTCATTCTGTTTAGTTATGCCATTTCTGTTAGTTTTTCTAAAGTACAATATTATGGAAAGTCCTTAGATTAATGCAATTTACATCAATTTCAAAAGCTTTTTGAGATACGGGTGTTTGATCGTGGTCGTGGAACTCACATTCACAGTCCTATTTGTATCATTTTTGTGGTAGCATGCAAACGAATGCAGTCAAAAATGAATATATTTTGCAAGGTAAAAATGCTGCCAGGCACTCACACAACAAATATCAACCTCGCATCAGCCTCACCAGTGTGCTCTGGATGCGCTTTGCATCTCGCATTACTTTTGTTGTGTCAGACGTGGCAGCATAAGCACCATTCAACATTTCGGTGCGTAATTCAGCGCCTAATAAAATGCTTTTATTTTTTTCCCCCGGCCTTGGACAAAAGCTATAGATACATAAACAAACATTTATGTAGCACTCACCCCTTGTTGTCATGCATTATTTGGGTTTGCATTTATATACAAAACGTGGGGGGTGAGCGGCAACAGCTGCTTTGCTATTAATGTTGCATTGGGGTGTCATACTGCCTACTATATAATTACAGCTCTCAGACTGTGCGGACTCATGGCTATACACGAGGCTCTGAATAAATCAGCTTGGGCGTTGTGAGGTAGAGAATCGGGGCCTGCGATCCCTCCACATCGTCGCAACCCCCCACAGCCTGAAGATGCATATCCGGCCCGAGGAAGATGAGCTGTTGGGCCGTTCACTCAGTGCTCAGGACGCAAGCCAGTGAATTACAGCGCTTGTGTGTGTTTGTGTGTATGTGTGTTGTTAGCTAGAGATGAACGGATACTGTGCTGGATCTGCTTAGGTTGTAGCCACAGGGAGTTTCTACGCCATTTTAGAGCTGGCATGAACGAATAGACAATGGCAAAGCTAAAATCCACCTCAGCGTTTCAATTGTTTCACTCCGGTTTGACGCTTGTGTGGACGGAGACTATTCGTAAATCCCTGAGTTGGATTGTGTGTATTGAGAATGCACGCCTCAGGGAATGTGAATTCCAGTTTACTTTTTAGAATATATGCTAGCATAAAACAGCACTGTTAGAACAAGATCTTCAGGCTCCTGCCAGAAAGCAAAACAAAAGTTAAGGGAAAGTCTACTAGAACATTTGTTATTTATTTGAGGTTAATCACATAACTAGTGTGTGTGCTAACTGCCTCTTAAACTGAGTTTGAATGTGATTCATTAAAGTGGGTGTGCACACTTCTGCAACCACGTGATAACAGTTGTTTATTTTTAACTTACACTCTCAAAAACGTTTTGAAATGATTGATCTTGGTCTCATTTTTTTAATCATCAAAAATGGCATTTAAGGGGTCTAGACTTTTTTTTTAATATCCACTGTAGATGCTATTGTTAATTACTGAGCCCATATCAACTCCATTACTAACCAAAACAGCAGCGCAAATACAATGCACATTCCGGTAGACTCTGAAACGTGGTCACACTACAATATTGTATGCTGCGCCCATGTTTATATTCCACAAGTACACTAGTTTATAGTTCAAATGCTGAGTCACTTGAATTCTGTTGCTAACCAAAACAGCAGCACAAGTCACTACTGAGCCTAGTTTGTTGCTAGGATCCACGTGGGCTTGCTTCTTTTTGCCACACACCTACCAGATGTCACAGTATCACACCATGGACAGCCTGAGTACAGATGAAGCACAAGCAGAGCTGTCACAGCATCGAATAAATCATGATGACAGGCTGGGCTGCACTCTAACACACACACACGCACGCACAAGATGCTCAGGCAGCACTGTGTCTCACCTGACCTGGGTTTAAGACCCCTCGTACCTATTGATTGTCAATACTACCCCTGGGCTCATTAGAAACTCACTTGATTAATGCTTTAAGTAGTTTTTAATGAGAAAGGCCCCCCTCCCCTAAGAGGTATAAATGGATATATTGATTTTGTGTGGAGACCCTCTTACTCAATTTGATGGGTAGGTTGGGGGAGGTGATGATGCCTTCAGGGACCTTGTTAATTAGCAAAGGCATAAAGGAAATATCAGATGGCCGAAGCAATACGCTCATAATGGAGATGGGCAGGTTTGTAAGCCTTTTATTAACTGCACAACCTCAACTTAACTAATACAGCGGCACCTTGAGATACAAGTGACCCGACTTAAGAGTTTGTCGAGATAAGAGTTAAGGATTAGACTGATTTTTTTCGTTTGTTTTTGCTTTGACTTGTGAACGCAAATTTGAGATACAAGCACCGTAGGGCTGCAGTGAACTCAACTCACTTCACAACAAGCAGAAGTTTGGCAGATATAATTATTAGTTTTAAAAAAAGAGGCTATATGCGGTTTATTGCCACTCTCAGTTGAACGTTGCTTTCAAACTAAACATAAAACACAGAGAATTTTACAGTATCAGTGTATTTATAACAACCACATAGCCTCTGCAACCTTCATGCCAACACACAACAGGAAACTCCACAGGCACACGGGCTAACACTTAGCATCTATGTGGCAGTGTTGTTTCGCTTCAGACAATGGACATCTGAATACAACCAGTGAAGCAACACATGTAGACGGATAATCTAAAAATTCTCTTCGTACCCTAAGCTGTGAATACCAAATGGTACATCTACAAGTATCAATCAAAAGTGACCATTACACTGGTCAAAAATTTTTTTACAAAATTTTTCACAAACACTAATCCTAACCCTAACACTAACCCTTTAGCGCACATCATGTTTTGATAATAATAATAATAATAATAATAATAATAATAATAACGTAGTCATATTATTATTAATTAAACGTTAGGTTCAGCAGCAAGTGGAATTTTATAGATATAAATTACACCGCATCATCCGCATGGTAAAATCTGTATTGCACGAGCTTTTGTAGGTCAACCTTAAAAACAACAAATAAAAAAAAAACCTGAAGTGCTTGAAAAAAAAGAAAATATATTTTTTAAACCAGTGTCAAAAATACATTTAGGGACACATAATGCCATCTCAGAATAAAATTTGATGTTGACCAGTGTTATTGTTTGTAAAGGCAATAAAGGAATTGCTGAATTTCGCATTCGATATGTTGTTCCTAATGAAGTGTCCAGAGGCTGCATATTTACATATCTCTGATCGTTCCATCCATTCATACAGAGGAGGAGAAAGTAAAAAAAAAAGAAAAGGTAGTCCTAATGAACCCACTTGCGCGTACGTCACGATCCACACAAGCATGGCCCCTCCTGTGTCACGTGACACCAGCGCCGGCTGATTCTGCGAGCAGCGGGCAGACACACTAGAGAGAGTGTCAGCCTGCCTGTGTGCCAAGCACCCGCCACATTTCTTTTTCCATACTCCCGCTCGGTGAGTACATCATTTGATCTCGCATTTTCTTCTCTTGTTTTAGTTTTTTCTTGATTTGTTGTTGGTGTTCCGACCACAGCTGTTGTGCGCATGCAATGCTTTCTATTCATCCCGCACGTCCACGCAGGACACATACGTGCTCGTGGAATGGTTTGGATCCGCTTGTCTATTTTAGCAGCATTCACCTTTTGCTCCGTCTCCCGCCCCTGGTCTCTTCGGTGGCTCCTTTTGCGTTGATTTTTGGGGCAATTTTACTCTGAATTTTTTGATTGTTTTTATTTTTTTGCAGCTTTGGTGGTGGAAATGAAAATCACTTTTGATTTTGGAGGATTTTGATTATTTTCCCAGCAGGTGACAGTGGAACTTGGAATGGAGTTCTTCATGCAGACGCCAGGTGAACTTTTGTTGCATGAATGCACATTTTAATGAGCTTTTCTTAAGGGGATATATAATGGGGGGAAAAAAAAACATTTCAAGATTTTTAGAAAACAAAAATCTTACAAAAAGTATAGTTATTTTTAAAGTATAACATATTTTCTTAAATAGAAAAAATACATCAAACCTTATGACGAAAAGATACTACAAAATATTAGATGAGGAAATAATACAAAATATTATATTAGGAAACAGTAAAAAATATTGGATAAATAAGTACTTGAATATTCAAATATGCAGTGAGTTTTTGAAGGTATGAGCCGTTATTCTGCCATTTTTTTTCTTTGAATTGCAAGCATAGACTTGAGGTACGTTTATGATGATGTTGTTTCTTACACCATTTCTAGGAACAATGATTTGAGATACGAGTGATTTGAACGAATTAAAGTCGTATCTCAAGTCACTGATGTACACAGTTATGACGTGATGTATAAAAAACATGAAATTAAAAATTTGACAAAATATGAGGGGGAAAATACACACATACACAAATATTAGAAGAAAATACAAAATTGTACTCCAAAAATCTACAAAAATACACCTGTGCTGATGGTGACACGGCATGCTAGTGGTTAGCATGCTTGAATTTCTGCTCTGGCCTTTTGTGTAGAATTTACATGTTCGCCCCGTGCCTGCCTGGGATTTTTCTTGATACGTGTAAATTGGTGACTTGGTGATGAAGTGCTTCCACCAGGAGTGAAAATACAGCCCATGCTAACATTTTGGGCCTTGCTTGTTTCAGTCCCCGTTTCAACAAGTAGTGGCCATTCGTCTTGTTGAAGACCCCAGCCCCAACCCTGATTGTCATGGTGATGAAAGTGGCCCCTGTGTTGGCCCCAGAGGGGATGGGCTGAGCAGTGTCAAAACAGGCCAGGTGTGTTGTAATTCTGGATCCTTGTACATGTATAGTATTATACCGAAAGCATGCAACAAAGATGTTGATAAGACACCTGGGAGCTGTTTTAAATTGTGAAAAGAATGCACGATATAGATATCCTTTAAAATATTAACTACACCGTATATAAACTCATGAGAGGCTTGTTTTGTTTTAGAGATGGGCATATACAGTAGTCATCGATTCAACCTATTGTCTATTAATAACATCTTGAAGCAGTTAAGTTGAAATAAAGTGCAATACTTGGCTGATTGATTCACTCTTAACCAGTTTGCTGTCTAAGGAAGACTAATAGGAAATTAACTACATCCATGCT
This sequence comes from Filicampus tigris, assembly GCF_054856515.1. Classification (NCBI taxonomy): domain Eukaryota; kingdom Metazoa; phylum Chordata; class Actinopteri; order Syngnathiformes; family Syngnathidae; genus Filicampus; species Filicampus tigris. Next base: position 12,546,766 of record NC_141226.1, read on the forward strand.
ATGACAAAACTCCTTCAGGCTACATTACTCTGAGAGAGTGATGCTGTGAGACACGAGTGACCCGACTTATGAGTTTTTTGTTTTTAGATATCAGTCGTCAATAGGAAAATTCAAAGAAACAAAAACACTCACCAAAACAAACATGAGTAGGGCTATGTAACAACTGACAGCAACAACAAAAATGAATCGACAAAGACAGAAAGAAACCAGGGACATAAATACAGTGGATCCTCAAGTCATGAACTTAATTGGTTCGATGAGCCCGTTTGTAACCTGAAATGTTTATAAATCAAGGTAATGTTTCCCATTGAAATGAAAGGAAATTCAATTATTCCGTTCCAGCCCCAAAACTAAAAAAGTATTATTTTTTTTACCAGTGCGTGGTTACAAATAAATAGATTGGAATTTAGAAATAAGTGAAAACATGCTATTATCCAAAATGAAAACACTTAAAAAACATGATAAGTAGTTATTGGTCGCTAACTTAAAAAAGGAGTGGAAAAGGGGGAGGAGGACTACAGCTTCCATAACAACATGGAGAAATTCAGATTCAAGTGTTTTTTTTTTAAATGTCTCTTTTTCTTTTGTAATTAATTGGTTGATTTTGGCATACCAATACAGAAAAATGTGTGTTTGTTTTTTAAAGTAAACAAAAAAAACCCCATCATAATGCAGCATATAATAAAATAATATTGTCATTTAAAATACTCACTTGTGACACATTTCTATTGCTCATTTTTACAATTATTTGTTGATCTCTTTCACACTATCACCAGCGGGCCCTTTTATTTAGGGAAGGCAGTTCTTCCTTGGAGTGGAAGTGACTGCTCCTGGCAACAGCAATCCTTCATGCCAAGACTGTTCGTATATCAAGAATAGTATGTCAAGTGAGGTAAATTTTGTACTAAAATTGTGTGTGTAACACTAAATGTTCATAAATAGGGGCGTTCGTCGAGTTCCACTGTCGAGGTTCCGCTGTCCAAGCAAACTGATGAGACACCGAGTTACACCTGGAGACACGAATGGCTCGAGGGTGCTGATTGGTTGACACAAGGGACCGGGCCGACGAGAACAGACAGATAGACAGAACAAAAACCTAACGAGCAAGACAAGACACGAAAAAAAAGGGACACGGAAAACATGAAACAAAATCAACGAAAACACAGATCATGACAGTTACTCTTCCACAATTCACTGCTGCAAGAGACTAAAATAATGCATTTGAGGTTTACAATTTCTTTGTATCACATTCATGTTGTCCAGTTCTTAGCGAGAGTTAAAGTCTTAAAGTGGAAGTCAACCCAAAGATATTTTTTCAAGAATATGTTCATTGCAGGCCCACTAGTTGAAACAAGGCATTCTGATAAATATTGCAAATGTGGAATTTTAATCCACCCGTTTTTAGCCATCTCTGAGGGCGGCCATTTTGTCACTTCTGTTGACTGAAAATGACATCACAGTTGCGCAGGGCTCAGATAATAACCAATCAGAGCTCACTTGTTTACTGAAGCCGAACCCTGATTAGTGCTTATCTGAGCCCTGAGCATCTGTGATGTCATTTTCAGTTGACAGATGTGACAAGAGTGACTGAGATGGCTAAAAAGGGGTGGATCAACTCTTATTCCACAAACGCAATATTAATCAGAATGCCGTGTAGTGAGCCTGCATAGAACACATTCTTGAAAAAAAAAGTTTGGGTTGACATCCACTTTAAAGCTTTTTTGACAAAATGTCACTATCGGGGTCAGAAAAGTGATTTTGTAAACTCTCTGTTGGCAGCCCTGGTAGTGCAAATGCATGTCAGCGGGGACATCCTACAATTACGGAAGTTAAATTAAATAAACATTCTGAGTAATAACCTCATATCAATCGACAAAATACGACAAATCACCCAGTCAATAATTAACTTCCCCGATTAATCGGTCAAGGAAATAAGGTTCAACAACCTGTTGCATAGAAGGGCGATGGGAACCTCACAGCACACGTGCAAAGTTCTGTGCAGTATCCACAAATTGGACATTTGCAGTGCAAATGTGTGCCGCGGAGAAACAAAACACTACCTGCCAATGGAGGCAGGCACAGCTGTGCGCCTCCTGCGTGCACAGGCGCTCATCTCGTTGCGTGGCGTTGTGTTCTGGACAACTGACAACCACTGTCACACATCACACACTTGGCAACTTGAAAACGGCCTTAATGAGTTGGTGACAGGGAGGGGGTGGGGGCAGTGTGGCATGTCGTCCAAATACTGGGCTTGTTCATTATGCAAACCTTGCTTGTAGATTTGATTAGTTGCTTGACATTGACCGTCAGCTCAAATGCAAAACGCATGTCGGGCAACCTTTAGCCTGTAGGTCACATATTGTATACATCAATTTAAACCGAACCAGTGTTTCCCAAACTTGATTAAGCAAATGTGCATACGTACTGTATTTTAGGTCAGAAAAACCTCATGACACACCACCAAATAAAAATGTCATAAAAAGTACACAAACTGAAACAAGAATGATCTCATCTCAATTTGCTCACACATTAACTGACCATACTCAGTGCGAAATCTGGGGCTGTTTAGTTGAACACAACGCTATTATTCTATTTCATAAGGGGCAACAGGTGGGAACACGTTATTTGTACTTTCTGCTATCTAGTAAAAGAGCATGTACCGGTAATTGTTACACCTGTCACTATACAGTGGTGACTTGAGAAACGAATTTAATATTATAATAATAACAATAATGCATAAGAGCACATTCAAACTGACCAATCAAAACACTTGTAACTCAATCTTTTTATCTCACGGGGGGTGGGCGGGGAACTGTGGTTCGGCGGTGTAATTAAATTTGTTCATTTATTCAACATTAAAATAATGATCACAGATGGAATTGTAATACCTTCTAAAATTGTGCACCCCTTCAAAAACAGAACAATTTCCTGAAGTGCACTGTCCCTGTTTGACTGTCACGTTTTTTGGGGGGGATGGGAGTCTTTAGTTTTTGCATCCTTGGCGGCGGAGGTAATCATACGCAGAGGATGACACCGGGGTTTTGTGCATGAGGCGCTTAAACTTTTCACCATCTCTCCCCTAAATCATCTTGGGAAGACGTATGACATTTGACATCTTTTGCATGCTGGACATCAGGTCAGGCTTGCTGAGCATGAAATGTGCCGCTAAGAAAACAATGCTGATCTCTGGCCGCGGATGACGCTCTGTAATAGCCGGCTTTAGGTACACATGCACTGAATCACTATGAGCCACAAGCAAGGAATGAAGTTAAGGCAGGCAGACAGACATCTATAAAGCTGGACCTAAGCCGGCTTTCTGGCCCCGCGGCGGAGGCCTTTTACTTACAGAATAAAAGAAGCCTCAAAGAGGAAATCAACCCAAGCACATTTTTTTCAAGAATACGTTCCCAGCAGGCCCACTAGTTGAAACACGGCATTCTGATTAATAATAATCAGAGCTGGGCACTTGACCCTTTTTTGCCGGTCCGGCCGCGACCCTCCACCCCGGACTTGGGTACCCTTCCGGCCGCGACCCCCCGCCCTTATTCATGAAAATTAGCACCCCCCGCCCGTTCTGCCTCGCGCCACAAAAAAAAAAAATAAAGTGTCCGTGATTGATGCCGCCGCGGGAGGGATGCGAACGGCAGAGGCTTTTTAAGGATCATTAGCTGGCTAATTTACTATTCAAACCCGCTGTGGGCATGCTTCAAACACGCTTCAAAATGCGCCACTAGTACTTTACTACTTACCCAACTGCGTGTGATTACTTCCATTGCGAGCCCCGGGGTTGGTTTTGTCGTATTGTATAATTATTTGGGTCCAATAAGTTACTTATTTATTTTGCACACTTCCCCTTCTTCACGGCCAAAGTAAAATCAAAATAAAAGCATACCAGCAAACCACTATGCAACAGCAGGTTTGCTACGGCATATTTCCGGAAGTAGGGAATTGTGTGCGTGGCATGTGTCGCAGACCTGTCGCCAACAGCACAATGCGTCGGTCACGTGAATCAATGCGGCAGTTGTCGCTCGCGCCGACGCGGGTGTAGAAAGAAGCCTAAAAAGAAGCCTTTCACTGAGTAGGCTGATATGAAATTTGGCCGCCTCGCGACCACGTCAAACGCATTAGGGGCGATTAGTGGGCCGGACTAAAATCCACTTCCGGCCATGCTTAGTCCAGCACTTTTTAAAAAATTTATGGAACATACCTTTCTCCTTTTGGCCCTTTGAATAGGTACAAACAATTATTTTAGGAATCTGGTCATTTTTCTTTTGTGGATGCAATCTGTTGTGGTCAGTGTACAGTTTCGTGAACATCCCAAAAAATGACATGAAACACGGGATGTTAGTAACCACTCGTGGCATGCCCAGTCGGAAGAACGCTCTTGTTCTCTGGAAGGGGAAAGTAGTTTGCGGGAAAAAGAGCCCATTCCTAGAAGAGGGAGGTAGCGAGATGCGGAATGTCATTGGAGTCATCGAGTGTGCAATGGAGCTAACGCACCAAAGGGCCTGGCCCATCCGCTTGTCTACCCAGTTATAAAGCCTCTTAGGACAAGTGACCTCACAATCCTGGAACAAAAAGAGGAATGAAATAGGGCACATTCGTCCAGTCAATAATGTTGTTTACATGAGCAAGCTCCCAAGATCTTTGGTTTCAGAAGTTGGACAGTGAAGCCAACTATGTTATTTTTTAAAACCAACTGGCATGTGTGGGACCAAAAGCGAGAGGTTGTGTATTGGAACATGTGCTCTTTGGCGTAGTAGTATTTATAGTAGTAGGACGGTTAATCTTGAGGCGCCCAGTTGAATGGCCCATTGTGATAGGTGCCACCTGTGAAATTGAAGCACTTATAGAATTGAAATGGGGTCACTACTGTTACAATGTGTGTACGTGATCCAGCTAGCTTTAGTGTCTGAAGTGGGATGGTTTGCCAAGACGCCATCTTTTAAGGGCCCAATTGGATGAACCCATGGGACAGGAGACACCCGTGTAATTGAGGCTCAAGAATGTTGGAAATAAGCACAAGTGGGCATTTTACAACATTTTGCTGGTCCGTCATCCATCAGAAGACTGGCTATCTGTCCGTCATTCATCAGTCCGTCATTTTTCATGACGAACTGAATTGTAATCGTCAGTCCGTCAGTTAAGGCCGCCAGTTAAGGCCGCCAGTTAATCCGTCAGAAGTCTTTTGATCTATCAGTCGGTCCCCCCCAGAAAATTTCAGAAAACGGGCATCCACCAGTGACGGACTAATGGTTTGACAGTGACGGATGGCAATTATACTGACATATGAAAACCCCCTTTTGCCATTCACTAGTCCGTCTTTCGTAAGTGGTGTCCTGTCAATCGTCAGCAAAACAGGCGTCCGTCAGTGACAGACTGACAAACCGGTCCGTCAGTTTGTCGGAATGCCCACCTCTGGAAATAAGGCCCTCCTGCTGCGTACTTCAGTGTTTCCCAACCCGAGGTTCCGCACGGGAGTCCAACAGCCAGGAAGGAATGACTACTTTAAATACCGGTCGAAGAAGAAGCTCAGAGAACGTGTCAACATTTACAAGCGGACCACTGGCGTCGTGTTCTATTATACATGTGCCAATGCCCACTGTTCCCTATTAGAGCAACTCTGTTTTTTTCGCCACGCTAAAATGTATCTTTCAACACGGCTCCCGGGCGTCTTTTCACAAACAACTGGCTCAGTGTGCGAGCGCTGTCTGTCGCGAGGCAGTGCCATTAGCCCCGCGGCGGCTTCATCTCAGCGCTGGCATCTTTTCATCCTCCCTCTCCCCCCCTTTTTTAAGAGGAGATGCCGTTTGATTTCAGCACCGTGGGCAGCCGCCAGGACTTTATTACGCCCATTCTCGCCTCAGTCTTTGCTCAGTAACCCCTGCCCTCGCCGCCGCACGAGTCTGATGCTATTTCAAGCTCTGTGACCCCCATTCAGAGGGCTCAAAAAGAGGTTTCATTCCTAGATAAGAAACAAAATGAGAATTCACGTGAGCACAATGGCTTCCTGTGTTCCTTTTAGAATTACTTTTTCTTAATCTGACACAGGGAAAACGATTTAGGTGTGTAGCCGTGTGTTACTCCGCAATAAGCAATGTGATGCAACGAGAGGACGCACACACTGCACTGTAAAATCCAATTAGTTATCATTACTTTAAAAAAGCACGCAAAACGCTTGCACTTAAAAAAAACAAGTCAAGAAAAGTAGTTAATTTGAGTTGTACCAACTACAACTTTGTTTTTAGAGTACACTTAAAAATTAGTTTAAGCAATTTAAACAATCAAGAGTACTTGATAATTTACCCCTTACCTCTACCTTTGGTACTCAAAGCATTGCACACTGTTACCTCATTTACATAATGATGACTCTGCATCAGGAGCAACTGAGGTTTCGCTATCTTGCTCAAGGATACTTCAACATGGTCACAACGGCCGGGAATGGAACTCACAACCTCGGGATGGGGAAACGACCACGCTACCACTGAGCCATGCCAATCCCTCATATAACATACTTATCTAAGTTTCACTAACTTATATTACTTCACCTGACTAAGATGTTTACTTGAAAAACAAACTGAATAGTTAAAACCATGCAAACTGGTTAAAAATGTAAAGGAATGAAAAGCAGGTTTCAATTTACTGAAACAATCTGAATTCTAATTAGACATAATAAAGCAAGATGACACAGTTTAAAGTTCAAATATAAATTGCTTTTGATTTATCTTCCTTTGAAACTTTATTAAAAAATTGCCTTTAATGTCATCCACAAGCATTGCTTTAATATTGTACAAATAATACAGTAAACAGCTTTAAAACCATAACAGTTTATAGACCACAAGAACCAATATGCTGTAATAATATGGTCTCACATTGTCCACTCATAAATAATGGAACAAATGTAATTTAATAATACACAAAAATGTCTAGCCACCTGACTTCAGAAATGCACGAAAGAGTCTCATTTACAAACAGAGCGTCGCGTCAGTGGTGAGGGTGAGTGTATGTGTGTCAACGTATGCTTCAAACTATAGAACTACTGGGCCCCCCTGCTGAAACTGTTGTAAGTGGGAGGTGTGGTGTCCTGTTTGTAGATTAAACTGGGGTGAAAAGGAAGGAGTGAGTGTACAAATGTAATGTGTGTGCGTGGTGTGCGCCAGCGTCACCACCTGCGCTCAGAGTGTGAGAGAAGTGCGCAGTTACTCACGGACGCAGCTTAGGAACATTGACTATAATCTTTTTTTTTTTTTCGAAGTAAAGAATGAGTTAAACAGCTCATTGCTCCTTCTTGTCAAACATCACAAGCAGAATTCAACTCCAATGGGAACGCAAAATAAATGTCAAAAACTACCATGTTTAAATTGGTATCAGCATGTTTTTGTTGTTGTTGTTGTTGTCATTTTCTTTAACACTCGTCCCTTGGCACAGGTCTGCGATGTTCTGATAATTATTCTTATTTGGCTTTTTACACACATACGCGATCGCCACCATTACTACATTTGGAGTTGGCGCTCCATCTTTGAAGAGGCATCTCGTTGCATTTTCCCTCGTCAGAGTTCAGTAAATTCTCATTTCCCGGTTTTCTTGTAATTCAATTTCAGAGAACCTCTTAAAACTGTTTTGACGCAAGTCTTTCTTGTGGTTACACTTTCATGAAAGACGAATCTGTCTTTGCGAAATGGCCTCAGGGAACATTAGGCGGCAGCAGGCTTTGTCGTCAAATGATTCAGAAATTACATCACTGAAATAAATATACATTTTCTTTACAAAGGAGAGAGACAGAGGGTGTAAAAGAAGGCGGGCGGGAGACCCGCATGTGCGGGTGCAGTGGTGGGATTCTAACATAGGCCGTGACGTCCTCCTATCTCCTGGCATGGAGTGATTTCTCCACTTTTGCTGCCAAATATAGCATCTCCTCCACCACGTTTAACAAAGTGGGTCACGAGGGCAGCAAGTTATTAGCTCGTAGCCAAACATGCTAACTTTCATGGCAGAAAAACTCCAACGCGTTGATCATTAGGGACGGGAGTGACCTTTTTGGATGAGACGAAAGGCAGGTGATGGAGAGTGTGATGATAAGTGTGATTCTCATCTTATTATCTAATTTTAGGAGCACTTTGGCATTGAAAAAGGAACTACAGGGTCATTCTCTCTGCTAGTCATTGCTGCTAACCTAGTGCTAGAAGCTAATGTGGAAATCTTCACCCACTGCACCTTTTTGTCTGAATGCTTGAGTTCACCATTTCATACATTTACAATATAGTTACTAAAAGTCCATTCTTGATTATCAATTCAGTGGTGCAATGAATTGAATTTGTTCCGTGGTGACACTCGTAATGCAAAACACCCATTTCTCAAGTAGTCTGTTTACATTGAATTGATTGGAAATGCAGTTAGTCCACTATAGACCCCCCCACACTCTACAAAAATATAAAATGGTGTAGGAAAGTGAAAATAGCAGTCTATAATATTGTGCTTTATAACAAAATATTGTAATCATTTAATTAAATAGACTGTAAAGAATGACACAGTTTGTTTTTACAATCCAATTTATTGTGCTGCTCCTTTGGATGTGTGGCACCTTGGCCACCGGGTGGAAATAAAATACATCATACGTCATACAGAGTGCAGACACACATGAAGAATTCTTTAACTACTACTGTGACTCAGGAAGCTGCTATAATGCCAGTAATTATTCGTAGAAGATAAAAATATATGCCTGTGAGTATTGATGTGTTATCCATGATGTGTTTTTGTTCAAATATCCATTGCTTCAAAAACCAGCACTATCAACGCTAACCATTAGCATGTCCTTGGCCTAATGCATTGTTTGTTTGCATTAAGTTAAGCTATGTTGTTTAAAATACACAAAGTGTAATTATCTTTCTTTTATCTTTAGTGTGACGTTATCTTCAGCTGGGAGCGGCTGTCTTTTTTTTGTATCGATTCACTTTTTTGGAAGAATTGTTCACTAATTTACTTACCTCTGCTTATTGTGAAGTGAGTTTGACTGAGTTTAATGCCACCACAAAGTGCTTCTCAAGTTTACGATCGCAAGTCAAAGCAAAAAAATCGTCCGAATCATGGCTCGTATCTCAAAAAACTCGTAAGTCGGGTCATTTTTAATCTCAAGGCACTGCTGTATTTGTTTTATAGACAAATGCATTTGAGGTCAGATCTGTCCCTGGGTTAAAAAGGCTGACAATTACAGATTTGATATTCCATGAGAGTGAAAACCAATTTAAATATGATAACAAGAAAATCGGAATTGTCATTGTATGATTGAATTAAAAAAAAAAGTGCTAAAGAATTTTTTTTAAAAAGTAATAAAACAGAAAAAAGTATGTTTTCTCAGATTTAAGTGAAGGAATCAGGTTTTAATTTAGGGCTTTATACTTCCCTGTTTTTGTTGTTCTCGTTGGCTTGTAGGGACTCTCATCCAAAGCTACACTGTAAAACAACAAAAAAAAGTTGAGTGAACTCAAAATTTCAAGGCATAAAACCTTGATAAAATTTGACGTTGGGCAATTCAACAAAATGTTTTAAGTTTTGCTGATGTGTTTTCCTGCATTTTCAACAAAGAAATAAGTGTTTACAGAACTAATTGTCTTTTCTATCGTCTTCCACTTTAAGGATATAAGTAAAAACAACTCAGCAAAAGGTTTTGGAGCAAACAACTCGCTTGCTTTGTTGTGCTAACTAACGCGTTGCTGAAAATGTCAATAATATACATTTAAAAGTTGTTCCAACTTAAATTAGTTTCAGCCCCAAAAATTACAAGTTGTGTTTTTTTTTTGCAGTGTGGTATCAAGCAACTTTTGTGAACAAAGGAGTTTGCGCTGGATTCTCTGTGACTGGTTTGCTGCATTTGAGTCCTTGTGTTTGTGCTGCTACTGGTTTTGTTTTGGCAGGTGCTTACTTCCCTATGTTTTATTATAATTAGGCATCAGTGACTTGAAGACTGATCAACTTCATCCTCTTTGAGCGGTGTGAGTTTCAGTCTGTCTGAGCTGCTTATGCTCTTATTTTGCTAGTGGAAGTAGTTCCTGTTTTGTTAATAGGACTCTTAGTTGGAGCTGGTAATGTCCAAATTTTTATTAGTGAAGTGAAGGCACTTTGATTTGGATCTAAATGACTAGCATCGTGCATCTCAGTACAGCTGTTTGTGTATCTATCGATTTTATTTTGGTAAATTATACTTCCTGTTCTACTGTCGGCTTGATAATACTGTGTTGGAACTGATACTGTCCGACTTGTTGAGAACAAAGCACTTTAGTTTGTATCATCTGTGAATGATGTGGTGTGAGATTTGTTTTTCCTTAACTGTGTTGAATGCAGCACCAGCATGGACCTCACAGATGAGGTTGGCAATATGTAATGAATGACTAAAAATTCCCAGATAATCATCAAGTGGCTATGATGAGAAGGTGTGAGATAGCGAGCGGCGTTGCACAGATAATACTGCCTCTATAGGTCCTACTGCTTTTATCTCCCGGCTGTCGTCGGCCTGGGTGAGGCTATAGGTTGCTTCCAATCAGATCACGGCGGTCGTGACTCATTTTAAGCGCCGGGTGCCCCCCATGTGTTTGCCACGCCTCGCAGCACCGGCATAAATTCAGCGCGAAAGTGAGAGATGAGGCTGATTGAAATCGTGATGTATTCTCTTTACAGGAGGTCGGCGCGGTCACGGGCTCACCCACAACGCAGCCAAACAGCAGCTCGCCATTCCAAAAAGGCAGTTCATTAAAGGTATGAGTAATATGTAAATGACGGGGGCTGACGGAGCGAACATAAAAAAGGAGAGAGTAATAATTTATAAGCTAATATCCACCTACCTCGCTTGATGTATGCCTTCGTGCTTCGTCTTTGATAGTCGGGCTAAGATGGTTGAAGAAGCTTGGCGTTGCAATTGTTTCACCTTTTTGCCTTCCTCATTCCCGTTCCTTCTTCTACACTACCGCTTTTGCTCACAAGTGACGGCACGTGGCAGCGAGTTAGCTAGTAGAAAATGTGAGAAGCCATTGTAGTCATTGCTCTTTCTTGTCAAACGTTACAAACAGATGGCCTAAAATGCACCACAGCACTGATAGAAGATTGAAATTAATTTGCAGAGACAGAGACAGGACACTTGCAAGACACTTTACCGTATATTCTATATTCTTCTCATCCTCCGTCCCCAAAATGGGTCCCGGACGGACGGACCTTTCCGTCCCTGGTACGGAATGCCCATCTCTGGTAATTTGGTAACATGAATTTGCTCACTACTGGATATGGCTAGAGTCCTGTCAAGCCAAATAGAATGGGAATGAAACAAAAATAATTGACACCTGCCAAAATAATACCAGTAGCAGCACAAACAGATGGACTTAAACATACCATACCGCTTAATGAAGAGCCACTTCCAAGCCTTTTTTTCCGCATAAAGTTGGTTGATAACAGCAGCTGAGAGCCCTACTAAGCCAACAAGAATGGAATGGAAAAACAGGAAGCGGAACCCTACCAAAATAAAACCAGTCAAAGAGGAGTAGAAAACTTACAAAGATAAAACTATAACCAATACATATGAATGAGTGGACTGTACCACACCAATCATAGAAGATCCGAATCAAAGTCCAATTCTCCAAAAAAGTTGGTCGATAGCTACACTAATGAGAAAACAGGAAACTGAAAAACTACCAAAATGGAACCAGTAGCAGTACAAACACATGGATCCAAAAGCAGGACACTGCTCATAAAAGATCCAAACTGAAGTCCTTTGCTCACAAACAAATAATGGTTGATACAGACCCTAGCTGAAGGTCCTATTGTTGGGAAAAACAGAAAGTAGAAACCTACCAAAAATCAAACAAATAGATCAAATAAATAACAAATAACTGATCTGGTAAAAATTGTTCACAAGAAGTTGTTTGATTTTGGCTCCGGCTTCAAATGCAGCTTCTTACTTTTAATGACTCGGTTTTGCACATTAGCGCTCAACAGTCCTGTCAGCGTTTCCATGGTAAACAGCGACAGCATTGTCTTATTATTATTATATTCCCACAATAACCGGCAGCGGTGTGTCGTCCCTGCTGCATTAGCCACTGTTTACTGTGCAAAGGGGGAGATTAGAATCCGCCGGGAGAGACACGGGCCGGCGAGCATGTGTCTATTCATTAAGCCCTTAATTGCTAATTGAGTCTCGGAATGTTTCCGCCATGCATTAGCCGAGTCATTTGCGCTTTTAGCAAAGAAAAAGAAAAATAATGGATAATTATCGCTGATAATGGAAAGACGGTCTTATTAGAAGGGCACTGGCTTTGTTTTTAACATAATGTAATGTATATTTAAACCCATATCTGAAAATGTACCATTCCATTTGAAGCTCCTATTTTAGGCTCACTCTTCCTACAGGTTAGAATAAATAAATAAAAACAGAAGTAAATATTTATAAAGTCCACTGATAGTGTAGTGGTACACACGCCTGAGTTGTGTGCGGGCAGCGTGGGATCGATTCCCGCTCAGTGACAGTGTCTGTGTGTGCCCTGCGACTGGCTGGCGACCAGTTCAGGGTGTTGTCTGCCTTCGCCCATTGACGGCTGGGATAGGCTCCAGCAACTCCCCGCGACCCTGTATAGGATAAGCGGTTTGGAAGATGACATGACAATATTTATAAATAAATAATATATGCATTCCAAAACTCTGACAAGGAAACTCGTCCAAATGAGACCCAACCTTACATGCGGATCATAGCAAAAGCATGCTAAAGCATGGCATCAAAGTTGGAGTATTTACAGTGTTTGCCATAAAAAGGGAGTAGAAAAATTATTCCCCCCCGAAAACAGTTTGGCCAGTTGACAAGAAATTGGGTGGACATATCAATCATAAAAGGATGTGTAAAGACGTCTAAGGACCCATGCCTGAAATTGGACAAAAAATCAGCCATTCCGAATTGACGTGGCCATTTGCAGCAAGTATTTTTGTTGGATTTTTAAAAGGCGAAGTCAACACAAACATATTTTTTTCAAGAATATGTGCTATACAAGCCGACTAGTTGAAACAGGGCATTCTGATGAATAATGCGTCTCAGATTCAGAAAACAGGTCAGCCGTGATTGGTGGTTGTGAGCAGTTGTGATGTCATTTTCAGTCGACAGAAGACAAAATGGCCTCCCGAAGAGATGGCTAAAAACGGGGTGGATTTTGCTGCTTAACTTATATTCCACAGTCACAAAATGAATCAGAATGCTGTGTTTCAACTAGTGGACCTGCTGGGAACATATTCTTGAAAAAAATATATATTTGGGTTGACTCCCGCTTTAAGGAATTTGCCTCAACTGGAATCAGGTATCTTTGACAGATGGTGACGCTAAAGTTGCAAAGCTTTTTTTTTTCCTGAGGCCATCAAATGTGGGTGGCGAATGGCATCAAAGTTTGATGACCATTTATAGGATTCATCACCGCTTGCAGTTTGAAATCAGGCTGCAGGTTCCCAACCCCTGCTTTGATCCATTATGCTCAATGATTACATTTCATTTAGCGCTAATGTAGCTTAACTCCCTAATCCATTGTTTAATTTTGACTTAATGCGTGTTGATCAGTTTCATTCCCTTGCCTTTGTGCGTAAGGTCATGAATTATAGTATACGCAGGCTCGAAGGACCAGTGCTTTTAATCACTATCATCCGCTTTCATGTAATTTGCCGCAGCGTATTTTTTAATACCTCCTCGTATTTTATGACACGTCAGTGCATAAAAGCAGAGTGAGCGGACTTGTGCCGTGCCGTAGCTTTTAAATTAAGACAGTAAAAAAATGTAATTAGATTTGAGTCCACACTTAGTCCCTAATGCGTTTGGCTGTCATTCAAAGTAATTAAAAAAAAAGATGATTATAGCCACGTATCCGCAGACTCTGCCGCTTGATTTCTTTACACTCGCCTGTCACTGTGCTTTGATGATAGCACAAGTGACATGTTTAATGTGTCACAGCAGACAGTTCATAAAGACGTCGGCAAATTAAACACAACCTTATTTCACACTAATGATGATGACAGCGCAGGTGAGACTCTTTGCTTTGACGCATCATTAAACATGCCATATGTAGCAAGATGACCCTAAAACAACACCTTTGTGGTCGTATTAAAGAGAGAATCGTCTCTGTCGTTGCCACCTCAAATGGCGTTTGTTTATGGTCTATGACAGGAGTCTTAAAGCTGAAAGTCAACCCCCCAAAATTCTTTGCAATAATATGTTTTATATGCGACTCACTTGTTTTCTGAAGGTGAAATATGATTGGTCGTTACCTGGGTCCTGAGCAGTGGTGATGTCATTTTCAGCCGACAGAAAGTGACAAAGTGGCAAAAACGGTTGAATTTTGCCGCTTAACTCATATTCCACAAACGTATTCCACACATATTTCACATTAATCGGAATGCCGTTTCAACTAGCGGGACTGCATAAAACATATTTTAGTAAAGAACATTTTTCTGGTAGACTTCCACTTTAAAAAAGGTTAAATTTAACCTCGAAGGAGAAGTTACAAGAATACATTTATAATTCTGCATGATTTTTTTTTAATGAATGTATCATGAAATCTGGATATTCCTCACTGTAAATGTACTTTTTGGTACCATTTTTCAATTTTATAATAATAAACTGTAACTTTTTTTCTCATAAATTGTCCTATTTCTACTTCAACAAATCTTAATGTTTTATTTTTGAGTACAGGAACATGTTTTATAAAGTTTCATTTTATTACCATTAAATTGTTCCCAAAACATACCCCCAAATTACCCCAATTTTTTTTCTCATAAAATATATTTTTCCCTGTAAAATTAAAACTTATATTCCAGCAATTTTTCTTCTCCTTTTACTTTTTTTTTGCAAATATTTTCAAATTCATCATCATAAAATATGTATTTTCCAGTTAAATTAACATTTTATTCTTGCCATATTTCAACTCAACATTAGTATTATTTTGTGAAATAAATCTACATAATTTTAACTTTGTGCATGATTAATTGATTTAATACCGGTAAATTATGTATTCATTTACAGTTTAATTGATAATATTAATCTTGTATCTTGAATCTTGTACATGTGTACATGTTATGTTATTATTGTCATATTTTGGCCTGAAAAAAAATTGTTTTCCTTAAAAATAATAAAAAAAAGTGCCTTTGATTGGCTGGCAACGATTTCAGGGTGTACACCTCCTACTGCCCAAAGACAGCAGGAATAGGTTCCAGCACACCTGCGACCCTTGTGAGGATAAGCAATTGAGATGGATGAATAAAATAAAATTTTGACTTCTTCATGTCATACTCTTCACTTAATATTCTGTAAATGAGAACTTTTTGCACTGTGCTTTACGTTTTTTTTAATTAAAATATTTGCAGTATATTTCTATTTTATTATCATAACATTACTAGTTTGATCTAGTAAAATTTGCATTTTATTCTTATCATGTTTCGACTGGTTAAATTGAAGAGCAAGTGTCATTCATCTTCATTTGTGTCTACATGACATACTGCCATGGTGGGCACAAAACAAGGAGCAGCGCAATAAATTGAATTGCAGAATGAAATCTTGATGTACACACAGTTTAATTCGTTACATTCTATTTAATTACAGTATGTTATTATTGCACTTGTGAAGTGTGGACCCACACTCTGTTTTTTTAAAGTACAATATTATAGAGTTGTTTTCTTACCAAACAACACACATATTTTTCCTTTTTGTGGGGGGCAGAACGGATTAGCGGTATTTCCATTCATTCCAGTGGGGACAGACGATTTGATATATGAGGGCTTTTGAATTACGAAGGTGGTCACGGAATGAATTAAACTCATTACTCAAGGCACCACTCTATTATAAACATGGCTGCATGACTCTCCTGCTCTCCCGCCTTTGCTGGCTGGGTTGTTTTTCCGCCATGGTTTGCCAGCAGTTACTGTCCGCCGCATACTTTTTCTTCTTTCTTCTCAAACAGGCTTTGAGGATCTTAGAGTCTCATGAATAATGGCAAAAGGATTTGCTTTTGATGTTTTTCTTTATTTTCTTTCAATGAGCTTGAAGAAGTATAAACTTCTTTACTGCCTTTATTTGAAGGCATGATAACAAGAGTGGTGGAAAAATGAGGGAGGGTTTCAATTCACACAGACTCTTTATTAGGCACCATTGCCCACAGAGATGTGTTTAAAAAGGTTCTGCCTTTGATTAACAGTTATTTAACAATGTTTACTACTATGCCTGCAAGCATGAAATAAAATTACAAAAAAAATCTCATAAAATTACCTTTTCTTTTTTTTAACACAATATTACATTTTGTCATAAAATTACAAGTATGTGTCTTGTAAAATGTGCATTTTATTCTTGACATATTGCTGTATATCTCCAATCCAGGATCCAGGATCAAGTAATATTTTTACTTTATACTTACAAAATGATAGCTTTAGTTTTTGTAAAATGAGTACTATATTTTGTTCTTTTGTTGTGACCTTTTGGTGTGTGAAATTATTAGATCTTAATGTAATATTTTGACTTAAGATACGTGCTCATCAGAAGACTTTGAGAAGATTTGGAAAACCCTTGGAAAACGCTCCACTCACACCTGCTCATAGACAAGTTGGAGAGTTTATAGTCACAGCCCAGTCTCAGACCGAGATTTTACAGACTATGAATTTTGGAGGGTCACTACACGACGACAACAAAAAAATTTTAGGCATCTTTTGTCACAATTTTTACTATTATAATCAGTCGTGTTTTCGCTGGTATTTCCCCTCCATCCATGCCGCTCTCGTGATTGTTTGCAGAGTTTCCTGTTTCCAATTTTGTTGGAGCTCATCTACTGGTAGTCGGTTGTGTCACGTCACCGCGAAAACTCAAAGACGTGATAATATCGAACACGTTTAATGTTCGATTAAACATTAAACTTGTGTAAGGCCAAGACTAGGAAAAGACTGACCTAAAACAGATGAGATTACCCTTACAGTAAACAATCGAGATGACGGAAGCACATTGTGACTCCAGTAAAACGTTAAAACTTCCTTCTGACTTTCACTTTTTAGTCAGAGACTGTGAAAATCCTTAGCTGTAAGCCCAGCATTAATTTGACAATGAGAACGCCCACACACTTCCGCATTTCAGGCAGCCTGTTTGCACACTACAACTGCAAATGGCTGAAGAATATTCAGTATGAGTGCAGACTCAGGACGTGTTAGGTAATTTCATTGGTCAGATGCGACGAGACTTTGGGTAAATCTATTGACGGCTCAAAGCTAGCCAGTAAAACTTCATCAATAAACTGCGTCACATTAAAAGCCTCTTGGTTCAAAGCGTGGGAAAAAGGTAGCTGCCTGTAATGTGGAAAATACGTTTTTACGAAATACGAAAAAAGTTTTTCTTGTAAATTTACCCTTTTTTAAATCATATTTAAACTTTAAAAAAAAACTTTTTTCCCTCTAAAACCACAATTTTTTTTGCAGCGTATTTTATGTCCATCCGTCCATCCATTCATCCAGTATCTAACGCGAGAGTCCGGGGTCGGGTCGCGGAAGGCAGCAGCTTCAGTCGGGAAGCCCAGACTTCCCTCTCCCCCAGCCACGTCTTCCAACTCTTCCGGAGGCACCCCAAGGTGTTCCCAGGCCAGCTCGGCGACATAGTCTCTCCAGTGTGTCCTGGGTCATCCTCGGGGCCTCCTGCCGGTTGGACGTGCTCGGAACACCTTACCGGGGAGGCATCCAGGAGGCATCCTAATCAGATGCCCGAGCCATCTCATCTGGCTCCTCTCAACGTGGAGGAGCAGCGGCTCGACTCTGAATCCCTCCCGGACGACTGAGCTCCTGACCCTATCTTTAAGGGGAGAGCCCGCCGGGCACTCTGTGGAGGAAACTCATTTCAGCTCGTGACCATAGGTGAGGATAGGAAAGTAGATCGACCGGTAAATCGAGAGCTTCGCCTTTGGACTCTGCTCAGCTACCGCGACACACTGATACAGAGTCCGCATCACAGCAGACGCTGCACCGACCGCCTGTTTGAGCTCACGCTCCATCCTGCCCTCACTCGAGAACAGGACCCCAAGATAACTTGGGGCATGGATCTCATCCCCGACCCGGAGAAGGCGCTCCTCCCTTGTCCGACTGAGGACCATGGTCTGAGATTTGGAGGTGCTGATTTTCATCCCAAGCGCTTCACATTCGGCTGCGAACCGCTCCAGTGAGAGTTGGAGATCGCGGCTTGAAGAAGCCAACAGTACCACATCTGCAAAAAGCCGAGATGAAACAATCTTCTCTAATAGATAATATATATATAGTGATATTTTGACGTGTAACATTTCTTGTAAGATAAGGACTTCAATCACTTCAAAGTGAGAATTATCATCCTGTTTTGAATTTCTTGTGTTGGATCTCATCAAATAGTGTACCTAATGAGATGGCTGGTGAGTGTAGCTTGCATGAATATATTTTGAGCTAGTGAAAAAAGGTTTGATGGGTTGAAAGTCTCATTAGATGTCTCCTAAACGTCTCATGAGCCGAGCCGGCATAAACACACGGGAAAAAGATCATATCTTTTGAATCCTTGCCATTGGGCTTTTAGGGAACCTGAGCAGAAGTTAAAAAGGAAAAATAATCATGTTAAAAAGAGACATCCTTCCTGACCCAGAGAGTGAGCTTTATGTTTGTCGGGTGATTCTTATTTGGAATCCACTTTACCGGTAACTTTAAGTAGCACGCAGGCCTGTATTTCAGAGCACGCATAGCCTGTTAGAACAGATGGAATTTGCAATGAATAAAGCAGCACTTGTAGGATGATTAAAGAGAAAATAACACTGAACTCTGCCTCGGGCTCTTTACGCTGCTCCTGCTGCTCTTGGTGGTGGTGGAGAGCAGGAAGAGGATGGAGATAGAATGTTTTGGGTGGGGGTGAGAGGATTGGAAAGCTGCAGGGAAATAAACGAGAGTGAGAATACTGCCACGGGAAGTGCAAATACATCAACAGGAAGTGAACATGGGAGAATATATGCAGTTTTCCCCCTGCCCTATGACTCTTCTTGCAAGATTTTCTATGAAATATTCTAGTACGTCTGGGATTTATTGAGCAATTGTGAGCAAAGTGGTGGATAAATGGATTGGTGTTTGGATGGAGTTCGATGGATAGCTAAGCAAAATGCTAGATTGATATTGGATGGATGCATGGCTGGCAAGATGATTTGTAAAACTAATTGCAAATTGTAGTTGGGTGGGTAGCTGTAAGGATTAATGAAATGGATGAATTCATCGAAAGATATGGTAGTATGTGTGCACCAGAGCTGGGCACTTGACCCTTTTTTGCACATCCGCCCGCGACCCCCCGGCCATATTCATAAACATTGTCGGCCCCCGCCCCGTTATCCCCCCCCCCCAAAAAAAAAAAAAAACGTGCATGATGCCACCGCGGGAGAGATGCTAACGGAAGAGGTTGATTGAAAGACAATTAGCTGGCTAACTTACTATTCAAACCCGATGTGGACACGCGTCAAACGCGCCACTTACTCACGTACTTACCCAGCTGCGTGTACCAACTTCCATTGCGAGCCCTGGGGTTGGTTTTGTCATATTGTGTAATTATTTGGGTCCAACAGACGACAAGTCTGCAAGCATTAGTGGGCCGGACTAAAATCCACTTCCGGCCATGCTTAGTCCAGCCATTTAAAAAAATTTGTCACCCCCCACCCCTCCGCCCCAAAAATGGGCATCCGGCCTGGCCGGAGGGTCCGACCGGTCCGGCCCGGGGACGGACTGCCCAGCTCTGGTGTGCACGGTATGTGTAGTTGGCTAGTTGGATATAATTGGATGAGTGGCTGTGTAAAAGTATAGATTGATGTTGGATGAATGGAAGATGAGTTGGTTCTTCATTAGTTGGATGGAGGGATGGATGAAAGGATAGATAGTTTGAATTGTGTACTTTATAATTAGTTGGGTTGATGGGTGTAGTTGGAAGAAAGGATAGAAGAAGGGGATGGACATATTTTTACATGATGGAAGATATACGATGGGTCGTAGGATGAGTAATTGAAAGTAGTTGGATGAGGGGTAGAATAAATGATCCATATTTGTATAGATGGGAAAAATGGGTGGTAAGATAGAAAGTTGTAATTGATCGAATGGAAGGTTAGATGATCTCATCAAGTAGGAAGGATAAATGATGGAAGAATACATTCACATTATAGTTGGATGGATGGAAAGAAAGACTGATGGATCATTGAGTGGAGAATGGAAAGTAATTGGAGGAATAATGATGTAGCTGGCTAGATGAACACATGGCTAGTTGGATGAATAGAAGGTTTGAGGATGTATACATGGATGGATGGGAGGATGGATCGATGAATGGATGGAAGGATAAATGGATGGATGATAGATAAATGGATGGGCATATTGTTGGGTGGATGGAAGGATATTTTGATGGTTCATCGGATTGATGGATTGGTGGCTAGATGGGAGAATAGATATAGCTGGACAGAATAAAAGAGACATTATATTACATTGATGGACGGCTCAGTGCTATAGTGATCATCTCCCAACCCAGAGGTTGGGGGTTCGATCCCTGGACATTGTAATCATGTCGAAGTGTCCATGAGCAAGATACTGAACACCCAGTTGCTCAAAAAGTGCTACACGAGTGAAAGCCCATTCACCATTTTGGATGGATGGATGATGTTACAGCGATGGCTCGTTCACTTGCCCACGATGCATTGCTCTCCAATCATTGCTGATGTCCGTACTGCGTTGGGATTTTATTTCTGAGCTGAACTTGCCGTGTTTGTTATAAAAGCAACGATACAAAAAATGGTGTATTCAATAAGAAACGATATATACAAAACCATGACTAATTCTAATTGGCATACAGACAACATAGTTGAGCGAACATGTACATTTTTTCACACTTTCTTCTTTTCAGCTGCTAATTAACGAGCAGAGGCCTTCTCTGTAACCCTTTTGTGCTCAGCATGGACTTCAATTCAGCGGCTCCCGGCTTTGTCCAATTAAGTCTGCTTAACTGTACTCATGCTTGCATAATCAACCGTCTAATGACCTCGGCGCTCGCAACTACGGGCTTTGTCGGACTTTTTACTCTCGCAAACTTTTAGGTTAATCAACTCCACAAAGCTGCAGTTGTCCTCCATTGTGTGTGTGTGAGGTTTTAATGTAAGAATGTGTGGTATCCTGGAGGGAAATCTACTGTAGAGAATATTGCCAGGTTGAAAGAGAATCCTGTACATTCAGCATGCTCCACTGGGAAATATATTCTTCTCACCTATAGGTATCAAGCCATTCCATCCTTCTAACTTTCTTATGTTTCAATCCAGAGTCCTCTCTGTGTTTGTTGGGATAAATAAATCATTGGCAGGTTGTGCTGACTTGCATTGCTTTTGGAAAGCACAGAGGGAAACCTTTGCGCATCCACGTTGGCCGTCCTTTGTGTTGTTACTGTCAATATATACACTGTTGCAATGCTAACAAGGAGTTACACTTCACGTACTTTGGGTCACTTATATTTCCAACTGCTTACTTACTAGTACTGAAAGCACTGAATGGATAGTTGGATGGACTAATGGGTTGATGGATAGTAAATACTGGAGATTGGTTATGTGGATGGATGGATGGATGGATGGATCACTCTAAAAACAGCTGGGTTAAAAAGAACACAATTTGGGGTAAAAAATGATCCGCTACTTTTTGTGTTGTTTTTGCAGAAAAAAAAAAAAACACACACGAAATGGGTACTTTAGTACAAAGAAACCCAAAAATTGGGGTGTTTTGTACAAAACAACTCAAGGTGGCTCAAATTCACCCAATTTGTGGATCGGTCTATATTTGACCTAAAATTGTGTCATTTTTAACACAACTGTTTTTAGAGTGATGGATGGATGGATCAATATAAGATTAAGTGGATTTCTGTTGGTTTATGGATGATGGTGACATCTTGTTTTGTTTTGTCTATGAACTTCTTTTGTTGGCTTGCTCCAAAACAAATAATTAATAAATAAAAAAATTAAAATAAAAAAAAATGATAGATGAATGGCTGGATGCATGGTTGGATGGCTGGAGGTTGGATACATTGATGGGTAGATGGATAGGTGAATGTTGGATGATAGATGTGTAATTGGATGGATGGATAGATGGAGAGAAGGCAATTGTTGATGTTGTCCATTTTCCTCACCGTCCTTTGCTGCCAATTACAACAACGCAAACTGTGTTCGCGCTCATATGCTCTTAACCATGAATATTATTATCCTTGAATGTGTGTATAAACTCTGTGAGACCCCCAAAACGTCTTCCCTCTTGTTCCAATCAGACCTGCTGATCCCCCTCGGCGGCATGCGGCATGATGGGAACAAACGCGTTGTGCTGCAGGGAGGCTGTAAACACGCCATGAAGCACTGTTAACACGTAGAAAGCATTACCTGCCGCAGGGCTCACTCAGTGCTGGTGATTTGTCTGACTGACGTGCACCCCCAGGAAAACTTGTTCAAGTGTCCCCATACATCTTTTTTCTTTTTAAACTAAGGCAGTTCTCACACCTCACGCAGGAAGCATAACAATATAGAGCGTGACAACATCAACACATGAAAATGTGCTGTTTCCAAGCGTGAGGCCTCATACTTATCAATGTGTGTAAATCTTTTATCATTGTTGAGACATGATTCCAGTGTTTCCTTGCCTATTCACAAATTCACAGATGACACATATTCCCTGTTTTGCGCTTTTAGTGTAATGCCCTACTATTCCATAAAATGGCGGCAAAGCACTGTCTTACATAAAAGTAGTGCTTTGCCGTCATCCTGTGACGTCTACAGGAAATTAAAGGTTTTTTTCGAGACATAAGCTGTTGATCGACCAATTTTTTTTTTTTTTGCTTTGACTTGTGAACGCAACTGACATAGGCGTGCTCTAGGCTGACAGTATAATTAGTAAATATTTGTCAAAAAAAAGGCTGCTAACTGAATCATAGCATATAATGGAGGGCTGCAACTAACAATTGTTTTTACTAATCGATTAAGGTGTTGATTATTTTGTTGATTAATTGATGAATGAGATTTTTTAAAAATCCATCTCTTTTGCAAAGAAACGGGCATTATATCAAAGTGACATTGCAGAAAATGCATGAATTAAGTCAAATTAATTCTGTTACTGATACTGTAACATCAGTAAGAAAATCAGCAACAATATTGATCAGTCGACAAAAGTGACAAAATGGCCGCCCCATGAGATGGCTAAAAACGGGTGGATATTGCTGCTTAACTCATATTCCACGAATGCAATATTAATCAAAATGCCTTCTTTCAACTAGTGGGCCTGCATCGAACATATTCTGGAAAAAAAATATGTTTGGGTTGGCCCCCCCCCCTTAAAGAGACTTTGAAGTAGGGTTAATTTTGTGTGGTCTTCCTGGATCAGGGATCGGGAGCTACAGATTTAGAGATTTTGGTTCAGTTCAGGCTCAGTTTAGGTTAGGTTTCAGTTGATTGGGAACCTTTCCTCTAGTGCAGGGTCCTTCAATCCTGCTCCTCGTGGACCACTGTTCTGTCTGTTTTCCATCTCTCCCTGCTGCGTTCACTATGACAGCTTGTCAGCTTGACCATTTTGTCATAGTGAACACTTAAAAGACTGCGAGGCAAAGTGTTTAGTAAGTGAACAACGATAAATGAAGTAGATAAACTATCTTTAGTGGTTCATTTGTCTTTATTGTAGCATAAACCAAACATATAAGACCAAAACATTTATGTATAATAAATCATATTTTGTTGTTTGGTTTTAGTTTATTAGTTTATTGCTTGTTAGTTCAAAAAAATACATGGGAAGAGGACCTACAAAAAAATAAAAATCACATTTTGAATCGCAAAAAAACACAATAAGATAATTTTTCAAAGTTGTTCAGACATAATTTGTACGCATTCACAGCAATAACAGCACCAATTGTGTTTGCCCAGCAGGCACTGCGGCAGGTCTAGGATGACCGGCAAGAGCCAAACCAGCAACGTGACCAACAAGAATGACCCGCGCTCGCTCAACTCCCGCGTCTTCATCGGCAACCTCAACACGGCGGTGGTGAGCAAGGCCGACATCGAGGCCATCTTCGCCAAGTACGGCAAGATCGTGGGATGCTCCGTGCACAAGGGCTATGCCTTCGTCCAGTATGTCAGCGAGAGGAACGCCCGAGCAGCCGTGGCGGGCGAGAACAACAGGCTCATCGCCGGACAATCATTAGGTAACGGTGATCTCGCGTTGGATTATTCGTGACAACTACCCCTTAATCAAAACACATTCACTGCCAGTAATGGTTATAGAAGTCCAAGAAGATCCATTTCAACTGGGCCGACAGTGAATGAGTTCATCTAGTCCATTTGGATCAGAGGGACAAAATACAATATTACACTAATATAATCATTTTAGCATGCCGAAATAGTATTATTGTTATTATTTTAAAAAATATTGTTAAAGCATGAATGACTAGAAGACCTCCATCAAGGCAATCCTAAACACGTCCGTTTGGCTCATGTCATTGAAAATCATGACGTGCAAGCCGAAGCTGTTCCACTCCAGTCCTGTAGGTGGCTGTAATGTGCATTTTAACGTGTCAATTGAAAAAAAAAAATCCCTTGATCTGCACCTTTCTCCAGATTGTCTCCGAAATCTAATGCAGAAAGAAGACCTCCAAGACCAACAGTCCTAACCAACTGCTGGTTGCTCCACTTGACCCCAATTCTAGCCGACTGTAACAGTTAAAAGTAAACATTAATCCCTCTGCATTTGCATCTTTACCCTGATCTGTACCAAAATGTAATCCCTGGCCTAGCAACACTTTTTTCAGGTCGTTTTTGCATAATCCGGTTTAGTAGCTAACATACCAATCCAAAAATAGCCATCAAAACACACCTTTTACCCCCTCATGCATTTATGATTGGTGGAAATCAAGAAATTCAGCTCATCTCAAAACAACAACAACAACGTTTTTCCTGGTTCAAATCGAGGCAGATGTGGTACCAGTCTGATATGTGCTTTTTTTTTTTTTTTTGGGTGAAGTATTTACAGTCATCCCTCACTTTATCGCTGTTCATTTTTGCGGCTTCACTACATTGCGGATTTTCTTAATAGTACTTGCATCGTAGGATTTCGCTGTGATTGTTTTTCCACAAGGATTTCTACTGTATTGTTAGATATTTGGTGTTAAAAGCTGGAAAGAATAGGAAAAAGGGATGTTACAATCACTGTAACTTGAGATGATTTCAACCGTAGTTTATGGTGATTTGAACATTGCTTTCCACTAAACTATATATATGTATATATAGTTATTCCTTCTCCACTGAATACACTCTCTTTGCCTCCATGTCCTCAAACTATCTATACCTGCTTGAAAATCCACAAAATCATCCGACCGACACAATTTGCAGTAGGAAAGAATATCTGTCATCAGTCTTCTTCTTCTTTTAGTTCTTCTTCTTGTTCTTTGTCTTCCTCTTCTTCCTCTTCCTCCTCATCTACTTCCTCTACTTCTTCAAAACAAGCAAATTCCACTTGTTTCTGATACAGCGCCGCCCGTTGGTGTAATAACGCATTGTTGCTAAAAATGACACGCTACGGCTGTTGTTGTGCCCATTGCTTTCTCATCCCTTCCCAGAATCAAGTGGTTGAGCAACTGCAGGTTCTTTACCTGCTCAATGTGAATTGGCGCTAGATAAATCAAATTCTTGACTTGACAGCCGTTTTAGTGCAAATAACACTTTTCATGATGTCAGACGTTTTTGGAACCATGCCACCTAATTTTAGGCTGCCTCCATGTAAGAAAGAGAAACCCTGCAACAGGAAGGAAATGTCAATGACCATTTATTTCCGAAAGAGAAAACTCTTTACGGTTAGCATCTGTCCATTTCAGGATTTTTTACTCTTATTGAATTTGTTCGACAGTTTTTTGATTGCAGTCTTGACGTGACCGCAAACGCCTCGCTAAAGGTATTAAAACGCAGAACCGAAGGTGAAAGCGAAAAGGCCGGGGCGGGCCAGTGCACGTCAGTGCGTCCAGTGGATCCCCCACTTAAATCCTCTCGATATTACTTATTGATTTGTTCAGCGGCTCGTCCATAGTCCTCACTCGCTCTCTCGTTGAATATAAATGGACTTCTCACCGCAGTGAGTGGTGTTCACTTAATTGGACTGAGGTGGAGTGTGTGTGTGTTGTCTGTGATAGTCATTAGGGACCAATTGGATTGACAACTGCGGTGAAAACATCCTCTCCATCCACGTCGTAAAACCTTTAACTAAAATCGAAAGTCAAGTGTAAAAGGAGGTTAACCACTGAAAGTTAAATTATAAGGACGTTAATCCTTTTCATCCTGTATATGTCGTTGTGTTACCAGTTACCGAACGTGTGTCATTGGTATGATTTTACATTGCGTTGCACTGTTTATATTTTGTTTTTGTTTTTTTAGTACAAACTGTGACTTTTGGTTGTGTGGGGAGGGGGGGTTTGCCACGTTTTATCTTGGTCCCTTTAAACTTGGTATTTCACAGCAGACATTGTACTTAAGTTGTCCAAAATTGGTGCTGCTGCTGGACAGGTGCCATCTGACTGCTGAGGTGCCCTTGAAAACTCACGTGTGCAAAAATTGAATTTTCCCCTCAGAAGAGCTGGCGGCTCCTTCTTTTTCTTCTTCTCTGCAAGGTTAGGAGCTGTGTGCTGTTAAAGCAACTGAGCATATGATTTTTTAATTAAGCTTTTAGGCTCCACTGTCACACAATTACTCACCCCACTGTGTCTTTTTGCCCCCTTCTGTATGAAAGATCATTATTAACTTGTCCTGCCAAAGTAAAATAAGAAGATAATGAAAGAGTCAAATATGCAGCAGTCTGTCAAGAGTGAAATGAAGGACGAATGGAGCACTAACTAATTCACACTGTGGAATTCACGATTGCATTTTTTTGGTGTACATATTGACCAGAAAGGCCCAAAGAAAATGGTAAAAATCCAAATTAAGAAAATGACCCTGGGTTTTCAAATGTGGCCATCACAAAACCTTTGTAAACTACACAGGCAATTTTTGAAAGTCACCTTTTTTAACAAGCACATAAATGTAAAAATAAGCTACGAGTGTATAAGATAAGTCTAAAATACATTACTTGCATCCTTCTTCCCTTCCTTCCTGCATATCTTCCAAGTTTTTTTTTAATCTTTCCTTCCCTTCTTTCTTTACATCGACCCTTTGCTCTTTCCTTCCTTTTCTTTCATTCTTTCTTCTTTTAAAATTCTTCCATACTTCTTTCCTACCTTTGTTTCACCCATCCTTTCTATACTTTCATTTTTTTCCCTACATTACTTCTTTCCTTTCAAACCATAACACTTTTCCTTTAATCCTTCTTTCCCTCCTTCCTTCTTTACTTCTGCCCTTCATTCAATTATTCCTTTCATACATCCTTTCCCTTCCTTTCATTCTACTTTCAGATACTTCCTGACTCCCTTTTATCATTCCATCTTTCTTCCCTCCCTCCCTGAATTCCTTCCACCCTCCTTTCTTTCTCCCTTCTTTCCTTTCATCTGTCCTTCCATACCGTCCTTTACCTTCCCTCCTTTTGTCCTTACATACTTCCTTCCTACCACCATCCCTCCCTTTCTTTCATTGTTCCATCCTACTTCTCCTCCTCTTCTTCACCCCCTCATTCCTTCCTTTCATATTTTTCTCACTTCCCTCCATCTTACCTTCCTTCCACCTTTTCCTCCCTTCCTTCATTTGTTTCATACTACTTCCTCTGTTCTTTCCTTCATTCCTTTCACACTTCCTTTACCTTTCACCCTTCCATTCGATTGTATTTCCTGCCTGGCTCCCTTCGTCTCTCTTCCTTTCTTTTCTTCATACTTCCTTTCTTCCTCCCGCCCTTCTTTATTTCATTCTTCCTTCCTTCCTTCCTTCCATTTATTTTTCTTTTGTTTCTTCCGCCCTTCCTATATTTTTTCCTCTCTTCTTTACTTTCGCACTTGATACTATCCTCTTCCTACCCTCCATTTGTCATTCTTTTAAACTGCCTTAAACCCTGTCTCCCTTAATTTCGCCCTTCCATTCCTTCTATGCATCTTTCCGCCTGCCTTCCTCAGTCTCTTTCCTTTACGCCGGCCTTTCTTTCTCTCCCATTTACCCCCCGCCCCACCCGTCCCTTTTCGACGGATAGTACGTTTAAAAAAAAAGTGTACGCCTCCTTTTCATCCTGAAGTATAGACTATAGAAGTATAGACTAGTTTTAAGAATTCATAGGAAGTGTGTGGGTTCCGCTGCAGGTGTGACTGGGTCGCCCCTCTCAATATGAACTTGTGCACCTTATCTTTAAAATATGAAGTTCACTTCTCGCTGGATTGGAGGTGCGCTGTCGAGGGGTTGACGAGGTTACATCCAAATCATGCTGAGATACTGTTATATATATTCTGTGTTACTTACTGCGGCTAGCGAATGTCCAATGAGTTGGGTGGCGACTGATGACGCAGGCATTTATGGGGACTGGTTGTGTTTTAGTATAAATATAATGTCTGCTAGGATACGATTACATTACCTTCTATGAGAGCCTTCTTGTTGTGTAAAGTCCTGCAGTGCCTCTTTGTGGATGAATCACCCCACTGCAGTTTCTCACCGATCATTTAACACGTATTTATTTTTTACTGATGGTGCTTAAATGTTTGGGTTTTTACAACAGTACTTTCGACACATAGTGTATTCTTTTCACCATGTTTAATAGTTTGTGTTTTATTTATGTTTATTTTTATTTTTTATGGTACACGTTTATTTTCACAGTGCGTGGAAAAATAAGTAACTTCAAATGTTTGGAGTGTTTTGCGTTTTCCCTGAAAAACATGTTTATATATTACGATACTTAATTTTATATTTAGTTTGTTTTGTTACTGATATAATAATTTATATTTATTCATATACACATAATACAATAATTTATTTATATTTTATTTATATTTGTTTATCTTATCTCTCTCTCTCTTTCTTTCTCTTTCTCTCTCTCTCGCACTCTCGCTCTCTGTCTCTTTCTCTCTCTCGCTCTCTCTCTCTCTCTCTCTCTATCTATATATATATGTTATATATGTTATATATATTATATATGTATATATATTTTTTTTTATATATCTTTTATATATATATATATATATAAATCTATATATATATATAAAATATATATACATTTTATATATATATATATATATATATATATATATATATATATATATATATATATATATATATATATATATATATATATATATATATATATATATATATATATATATATGCATGCATTAATAATCGTATACTGTTCCAAGGTGGCTTCATCTGTGGTCCTGAGGGCAGCAACAGATTTCGAATTGAAAGTCTGCACGCTTTGAATTCAATTGACAGAGTCAAGGCAGATGAGTTGAACAAACAAAACAAAAATGAGTGACATTCTATTTAGAAGAAGGTGAAAGCACGCATTTTCACTCAGGGAGGTCAGTCCGGTTTCTTGTCACGGCTTCAAGGGTAGCAACGAGAAAGATGCATGAATTTTACAAGGGAAATGTTCAAAATACTGACTCATTTTTTCGTTTCCCTCGCTCTAATACAGAATGTGTGGCTCACTGCAAGCTGAACAGTATCATGGGTACTGTGACGTCAATTTAAGGGCAGCAGGGGGTGCAATGCTACAACAATAAACGCGAATCCATTGTTTTTTTTCACTAATATAAAATGCCTCAGCAGTGTGATTGGCCACCAAGTATGATGCTCTCAAGGGACTTGAATTTGTTGACGAATCCGTTTTGAAGACATCATTGACTCATTGGCTCGCCGCTGTTGTGCAGAGCGGGCTTGGGAATCACCGGTCGCGATAAATCCATATTTTAAGTAGGTCTCCTGATATTGCCTGTGGAAAGCACATTTCTGTTTCTTCTTGGGCATGGGTTCTAGGCTCTAGTGTTGAATCCTCACTGCGCCTTTTCCCCATTGCAAAGAAACTTTGCAAATCGTCTTTTTTTTTTAAACTCGTTTTGCTACATTTTTGGTTTAATATTAGTATTACTTGACCAAGACAATTCGCATCTTGACGCGTCAAGAGGCCGTTATACACGGATCCAGTCATTCATTATACAATCAACCATAACCTAAATTTGACTTGAGTTCATCAGCAGCACCAACTTGATTTCACCATACACACACAATATACAATCGAGAAGCATTAGATGACATGACTTTACACCCTCACAAGAAATCATCCACGTCCAGCAATACCCACCGACCAAGCTTCTGCTCAAGCTACCGACCAAACTTCTCATTAAATAATGATTGTCAATATCAACAATGGATGACATGAAATGCAGTCAAATAGGTCAAGAATATGGCATGTAATATAAAAGCTTATAGTGAATAAATAAATATATATATATATATATATATATTTGTTCAAATTTGCTTTAAAATGCTCTAGAGTGAACCCGTGCTATTCATAGTGGCTAGGGTCATTGTCATAGGGTTTCAAAGCATTTCTTTTGTATTGGACAATTCTATGGCCTGACTAAATGAAACAACTCTCACTTCAACAGGGTTCCTCCAAACTGTCACAAGACAGAACCAAAGCACAATTTTTATAAATGAGCTGTTTATCACAAAAATAGTGCATAAAATAGTCCAAAAATCTTGCAAAAGTCTTGTCATAACTCGCGGTGTTAATCCATCAAGAATATGGTTGCAAAATTTCTTAAAGTACTGCAATCAATTTGATTGACTAAGTGAATGGAAGTCAACGCGTTACAGGTGGTAAGTTCTTGTTCAAAAGTAGTGCTTCAATACATACTGTATCTTCAACATTTATCTTGATTCCATGTCAGTGGGTCAGTTTGACCCCGAGCAGTGCAGGTGTTAATTTTCTAACATTACGCAAGTAAACAAAACAAAACAGTATTGTATTTTATATGTAGAATTATATAGTGAACAATTTATATGATCATTTCCAAGGCATTTTCTCAGCAAACGTTCCCCAGATCAAATTGTACGGGGCCAATTTGATCTGGGGAACGTTTGCTGGGAATATGTCTTTATTATTGCTGATCCGAGGAATGGAACAGAACAAGAGGGTTATACGGTTATAATACCGCAATGCTTATGCTATTCGTTAGCCTTTCTATGGTGCTTTGCATTGTTTTTTTAGCATTCAGCTAAACTGATTCATCTCAAATAAAACTATGTGCTTGTTTTAGAATTCTCCACTATCTGACAAACTGCAGGCTGTTGTGAAGTGAGCTGAGCTCATGTCCACTAAACAACTACATTTTTGCTTTTGCTCAAAACATAAAAATCAGCTGTAATTACTTAATCAATGCAAACTTTTTTTTTTCAAGAATATTATTCTATGCAAGCCCACTAGTTGAAACAGGACCTTTTGACAAATATTGCATTTGTGGAATAAGTGTTAATCCGTTCATTTTTAGCCATCTCTGGGGGCGGCCATTTTGTCTTCTGTCGACTGAAAATGACATCACAACTGCTCACAACGACCAATCACGGCTCAGATTCAGAAAAAAGGTCGTGATTGGTCGTTGTGAGCAGTTGTGATGTCATTTTCAGTCGGCAGAAGACAAAATGGCCGCGCCCAGAGATGGCTAAAAACGAGTGCATTTTGCTGCTTAATTTATATTCCACAAACGCAAAATTAATCATAATGCCGTGTTTCAACTAGTGGGCCTGCTGGAAACATATTCTTGAACCAAATATGTTTGGGTTGACTTCCGCTTTAAATTTGGCTTCTTTAAATATTTAGCTAGCCTGTACATTCGATAGTTTTAATTTTTAAACATAATTTGTTTTCCTTTTTTTTTCATTAAACATTTGCATTTAAAAATACAAATGTTTTATGGCCACCATCAACTTAAACATTTTCACCTTCCCCACAAAATATTTGAAAACCCGTCACCTGTAGCAATGAATTAAATGATCCGTTCCTGAGACAAACCGCACACACCACAATTCACAATTTTGAATTAGGATGATTAACCCAGCGAAAATGTAGCATTTTTGAAGGGCAACCAAAAACACCCCCCATAAAACAAGACATGAATACATCGGCGCGTTCTATGCAACAAAAAACAGGCGGGCAGGACTCATACCTGCCAGTTTACTGTGGGGGGATTTCAGGGCATATCCCCCCACCCCACACTCATTCACCCCCCCGGGTAGTTTTGGCAAATGGTACAGTCTGAAACGGCTCGGCTGAGAGTCTGTGGCTGGCAGCACACACACAGGCGGTCTGTTTTTGGGGAGAAGGCGAGGGAGGAAGAAGAGGTAAAGTCGCGCATCTTTTCCCGTCTTTTCTGTCCTTTCCCGACATGTACAAAGGCAGGCGCCGCCGCATTCAAAGATGTGAGTATATGTACTACACAAAAGGAGATTTTTAGAATCCATGTTGGATGAAAATGTGTTGGCAATAGTCTCAAAAGTTGATTTAATGTGTTAGTTTTTGTGTAACAGTTACTGTCTCTTTTGCATGTAAATTGGACACACTATATTGGATTCATGAGTTTTTATACCGACTGATGCATTTAAATACCTAATAAATGTTCACAGCATTATATCCCAAGAATGGGAACATGGGATATATAGTCAAAAATGTTTATTCATACAGTTTTTCTTCGGATCACGTTGGATTTTTTTTGTTTGTCACAGTCATTGAGATCAAACATGGATAAGAAAATCTCCATGAGTTTAATGTATCATTGGAACCTGATTGTTTTGATTAAGGTTTAAGGTACGTCTAGATTAAAAAAAAAAAAAAAAAAAAAAGATTCATTTTAGATTTGTTTTTTATTTTTATTTATTAATTGTATTTAATATTTTTTTTAAACCTTTTTATTTTCACTCCCACGCCGAAAGAAATGGTGTGTTGAATTGTCAATTGTATTTTATCAAGTGGCTGCACAAAATGAAATAATCTGGATCCAGATACATTAATAAAGTGGATGCACAGTCTACTTAAAAATGTTACTGGATCCAGATGATTTTATTTTGTGCAACCACTTGATGAAATAAAATTGAGTAAATTCCCCCCAAAATCTTTGCCAGTGCAAAAAAAGGGTAGATACCCTGTAGTAGACACAGTAACTCAAATTAGTCACTGTACAGTCAGCTATTTATGTTATATTTATTTTAATTTTGAAGGTTTGATTAATTTTAATTTTTAATTAATGAATTCATCTTAAGTTTTTATTTTTTTTACCTTGTTTAAAAACATTCATGACAAAAAACTCAAAACACAATTTTTCCTCACCCAAAAAAATCTAATGATCAATTGCAGAGTCAAACCATGGCCATCACAAAACCTTAATTCTCTTTGTCAGACAATTTTAAGTGCCCTAAACAACGTTATAATGGAACTAAAACAAAGCAAAATTACTCACCCTTTCATATTGGATATGTTGTAAATGTAACTCAAAATATATTGTTTTTTATCATTTAAGAAATACAAATACATGCAAATTATATATTTATGCATATGTATATATATATATTTTTTTTCAGTTTAATATGCACTTCTGATCTGGATGCTCAGGTTTTGCCCATCACAATATGAATATCTCCATTATTTTTAATCAATTCAGAGTTTTTTCTGTCTTACTGAGTTGATCGCAGGTTTTACGCGAATTTAGATCATATATCTGAGCTTACTCGCGAGTGGCAAAATGATGTGCGGATTGAGTGCTGTGTACTCGCCTTTTGATTGCTCAGTGAGGAATGGGCTTGCGTAAGACGGCTCTCACGTGTTACGGCCAACAACTGCAACAATTATGAATATGTAATAATGACTGTCTCAGGAGGCTACATAGGAATATTTGCCGTTCATGGCGGGATTGAAAAAGAAAAATAACACTAACTCACTAACACGAGCCGTAAAATAGTTAAATTGCAATACACTTTGGATAGCTAATAGAATTAATGAGAAAAATATGCCTTATAGATAGCCCAAAACATTCAGAAATCAAACCTGGAATATCACAAGACCGAGGCAAACTTTGGTTTCAGCGTACTTCACTGGAAGTCAGTTCAGCTAGCGCTAATGTTACCTGCTAGCCGTAGCCGCAAACAGTTTATTTTGTAAACTTTGGATAAGGACTAAAATCATCGGGGAAAAAAATACGCCTTTAAAGTAACCCAGAAATTAAACCTCAAATCTTATGACATTTTTGGAAATCTCGACCTCGCAAGCACAGCTCACTGGAGCTACTAGTCGCAAATTAGTAAAACAATAAATGGATTGTGTACACTCTGGATACAATCAAAAATTTGTGGGAAAAATATGCATTTAAAGTAGAATAAGAAACTCGTAAATCAAACTGTAAACATGCCTGACGTCATGTGAGACGTCTGCAAATTTCAAGCCCGCCTATCTCCTGAGAGATGGCCATTTAATTGCATTTACTAAGACTGAAATGATCATTCTTGATAAAAAATAAATAAATAACTATATATATATATATATATATATATATATATATATATATATATATATATATATATATATATATATATATATAAAAGAAGTTTTGCTTTCTTTGTTCTATATATATATATATATTTTGTTATATATATATATATATATATATATATATATATATATATATATACATATATATATATATATATATATATGTAAAACAAAAAAAACAAAACTTGTTTTCGATAATGTTATTGTCATCTGCTATTGTCATCTGCTTTGTCTACATTGAAGGGGAAAAATCTGTTAAAATGGGAACAAGGACTTTTGTGGAAAAAAAAAATTGAGATTTTATTTTGAACCTGTATCATCCAGCATTGGCGTCTTCGCTAATACGGTTTACATTATTCCCTTTGTGAATTTTTTTTACCAACGCTGTGAGCAAACAACCAAAGAGCTAATTTTCAAATTGGGTGGCGAGATTTGCATGACGCAAATCGTCTGGGATGGATTCTGGAGAGATGATTTTCATCAGTGGCAGTAGGTTCTTTTGTTTCCACTCAGATTGACGAGCAAAGTGTTGCATTTACGTAATACTGTAACGTATACATCATAATGACCTAATTAATATATGTGGATGTTTAATGTATGTATACCACAAATTTAGTGTGATAGAGATATAAATAAATCAATATATACCCTAGCGGTACGTAAACTTATGAGCACACCTTCAAAAAAGTTCTTAAAAGTTCTTAAGACGTTCTCCCTTCTTCCTTGAAGCTTAATTTTCATCCTCAAAGCAGATGACACATAAACAGCAGCCGTGCAACTGATAGTTGTATACAGAGTGTTTGTTTTGCCTCTTTTGCTTGATTAAAAGGCCACAGAAGAATGAGTTATCATGAAAATGTTGCATCGTCAGCTTTTATCCAAATGGAACGCTAAAACCTGTAGCGTGGCACTGTGCTCATGATGTATGAATCCCTTCAAATTCCCATACTTGGGCCTACCTCGTAAAAAATAATCACATTAGGAGCTCAGGATGAAATTTACGGGCTGCCAAAGTGGCCGTTTTCCTCATGAGGGCTCGAAAGCAAAGTACAGAGAATTCATTAAGAAAGGACAAGGTGTGGATTAATCCACACGTCTATTCCGAGTATAGTGAAGATCACTCCCTCGGCATCCTCGCCCTGGACTTGATGCCGCTGGCCGTTATGTGTCTTTAACGGTGATTAATGATCCAGTAGACGCATGACATGTGGTCACTCCGCAATGTTGTGTGTGCCTGATTTGTTCATCCCATTTTGAATCTGCTCTCATGCATATAGCCGGTCACCCATTGGGCTTGTGGATAATTACTGACATATAGACTAACTAGTAGTTATAACTGGCATACGGATTGACCAGTAACATTTTAGGTTCTCAACCAACCACTGATGTCGAAGGTAATGACTGAGATGTAGACCGGCCAATGAAAAAGTGACATTACAGCTGAAATCAACTCAAACATATTTTTTTCAAGAATATAAAACTCGATTCGGATATATGATGAAATTCATCTAGAGAATGACGTCTTCAAATGTTTTTTCATTGCAGATGCATAGCACATTTTGAATGTGTAGATCAAATGATGCGCTTGCACCGAAACTGATTGCATATTGCGTTTGTGGATGACTGCAGAACCACACTCGTGTACAGAGACACAATCGAATCGAAAATCGGGAACTGAAAATCGAAAATCGAATCGAATCAGAGCTTGAGTGAATCGTTACGTCTCTATAATCAACTAATCACTGTTGTTGTGGGTAATGATAGGCATGTACACTGACCAATCATGAGCACATGATGTACATTATTTAACAACTGTTTAACCTTAATGTGAGATACTGCCAGTTTGTTGGTTCGATTTTGAATGTGTTCTCAATCTTGTCGGCAGAATCACTCATAGAAAGTGTCCGCTCTGTCATGCCGTCCTTCCAAGAAGAAACGCACTCTCGGTTGCAATAAAAAAAGTGGAAGCGCCATTGTTGCGTGTGCCCTTGAGACAAGATGGGGGATTATTGAAGTCTGGCCTGTCAGATTTACAGGGCACAGAGAACACGGCATAGATTGAAATCTCAGGAGCACTGTGGTGATGCTTCTTACAAATGCATTTGTATTGGCGCAGGTGCTCTGCATGATCGCTTCATCAAATGCGTCACGCTCACCCGCTCCGAAGAACGCCCGTCACAGCCGACACTGTCTTTGTTCTGACTTTGCCTGCCAAAAAGATTATCTTTGGGGATTAACGTCATGTACTCTCTCTCTCATGTGGTGTCATACATCACTGCCCTGTGAACATTTTGTCAAGTGAATTCACCCGCACTCATCCAAAGCAATCTTATACAGGAGTTTTAGAAAAATAGACAATATATTTACAGTGGGGCGTTCAGGTACCAGTGACCTAATTTAAGAGGTTTTCGAGATACGAGCAATATTTATTTTTTTATTTTTTTGTTTTCATTGAGCAAACCTCCCAGTGTTGAGGTTGCTGCTAAGAGTTTCCTGTTCCATGGAGGAGTCCAGTGCTCTGTCATCTACCGACTTCCCAAATACGACAAACAGCAGATTATGTCCGTTAATTTTGGTTGGTCAGTCTAGATCAGGGGTCACCAAGTCTGGTCCTCAAGGGCACCTATCCTGCATGTTTTCCATCTCTCCCCGCTCCAACACACCCGATTGAAATGGTCAGCTCGTCAGCAAGATTTTCGGAAGCCTGATAACGATACGGACCGTTTGAAACGGGTGTGTTGCAGCAGGGATTATATGGGCGATTATACCCATTACTCAACGTTGGTCGGTCAAGATGGCAGTGGTTGGTCATTTAGGTTACTCTTTAAAGTTCAGTCTCCATGTTAGTCACGGTTCTCAACGTGTACTTTTCATTGGTCAGTCTCCACAGTCAGTATAGACTGACCATTGAGGAGTACAGTAATCCCTCATTTGTGACATGGGTTGCGTACCAGACCACCCCCGCGACGGAACTCCTCCAAGTAGTGACCAAATAGTTATTCATATGTTTAAAACTTAATGAATACAATACCAAAAAATACATGCATGTGACGTGCCAGTATTATTTTTATCCACTTGGGGTCACCATCCTCACACGCTACAGTACTGTAGTATCAGTACCTTTATCTGTGACTGAATGCGTGTGATTTTACAAGGCGGGGCCTGCCCTGTTGAGGGATGTTGGAGTCAGTAAATGAGATCGGAGTGTTGGCTGGCTGTTAACCGGCTAACCTGTTAGCCACTCTTTCTTGAGTGAGTCATTTTTGACAAGCGGCAGGTTGTGTATAAAGATGTGCTTCTGTTTATTTTGTTACCCTTTGTTGAATAAAGTGATTGCAAGCGCAACGCCCGCTGTGTCCTTGACGACGGGGTGGAGGGATGTTGGCTATATTGAATTACTGTAGCTAACGTTGCTTACTTTACCGTAGACGTGCAGCTATGTAACTTAACCCGTGTTGTACTTTAGCTTCTTTTGTTAGGTGTGAAATTATCCCAAATTTTGGACATTCTCTGTCTTTTACGCACTCTTTCCGCCTTTCCTCTCGCACTTATTGTTCCACAGTATTAGCCCGTATAGGAAAATAAACACTGCGAAATCCTGTGCTATAGTGATTAATGTGCAATATGAATAAGATTTTGCAAAATCTGCAATTCATTGATGCTTCTAAAAGTGAATCCATTATATCGCGAGGGACAATTGTTTTCATGCGACTGGTGCAGAATCTCTGTGCGTTCTTGTGCTGTGCCAATAATGACCGGAACATGAGGAAACTTTTTTTTTTTTTTTTTATGCCTCCTCTCAAAGCTGGACTTTTGGGTCTGCTATTGCTTGGCAACGCCGCTCCCCCTCCGCAACTGTTATCAGACGCTCATGGCAACAAGTACACACTTTTCCGCCATTTTTACCCACATAATGAGTGTAATTAATCAGGTGGGCCATCGCAAAGTGTTTCATTTCGCAGCGCTTTTACGACCTGAGCGGGGAGGAGACCACGGGAGAATGCCGTTTGTTACGGGAGCCATCCTTCATGTCTTCCTGCAGCCTAATTACAAAGACGCAGCTGTCCCCGTGCACCTGAGAGCCACCGATGCGCCCCCCTCACCCTCTTACTGCTTTAGGCCATCAGGGAGATGTGAAAGAGTCCTTGATGAAGGGAGAAACGTGGTGACTAAAGAGCATTTTGTTTCAAATGAGAAAGATGACTTTTGGGCC
Source organism: Filicampus tigris (assembly GCF_054856515.1). Classification (NCBI taxonomy): domain Eukaryota; kingdom Metazoa; phylum Chordata; class Actinopteri; order Syngnathiformes; family Syngnathidae; genus Filicampus; species Filicampus tigris. The sequence continues at coordinate 12,585,488 of NC_141226.1, forward strand.
ACTTGTTGCGAGGCAGACTACATATCTTGCTTTCGAGACAGCAGGGAATTGGGAACACAACGAGGTTCCAGCTCAAAGCAACTTCCAGTCAAACAAACTAAAAAAAGGGAGCTAGCAGGACACAACATTGTGGAGCGACGATGTGCCAGAGTCTACTATAACGCTGATTATGTCATCTTGGAAAAAAAAAAAATCAATCTCCTGTGCAAGGAACTTGTTTACAACAAGTGTCTACATTGGGACAAGAACAGAAATCCAGACGGACACATGCATCTTTAACCTCTGACACACGCAGACTTTCTTATATTTGTGTATTATTCTCCCTGTTATTCTGTATATTTTCTAATGTTTTGACTAATTAAACAAATATATTTGTGTATTTGCAGCTACGTTTTTTGCTAATATGTAGTGTTGCTTCATTTTGTATTTTATTATGATACTTGACATTTTTGTATTTTTCATCATTTCTGTGGTCCGTAGTATTTCTCAATATATAATGTTGTTAACTCTTAAATATTTTTTTATTATCTATTTTTGTTATATTTGTGTATTATTATCGAAATGGTTTGTAATTATTTGGATTGTTCTCCAATATCAAAACCTTTCCAATATTTTTGGAACATTGTTTTTTTTTTTGTGTGTCTTTCAAGAGCCCAAAAATTCTTCCAAAACAGCTGATAAACATTCAGTTACGGTTTCCATGGAAAACTAGGCAAAATGGGGGAGGAAAATGGAAAAACAACGTTTTTTAGTATTTAAGAGACAAATCAGAGAATATGCGAACCTCAACGCAGGGGTTGACTATACTTCTAAAGGGGCTGCACTGGAACTCCGTGGCAACATAAGTTTAGCACAGGTGTCACCGACCCCTTTCCAGTGCTGACACAAACTCCCAAGATGTCAAATACTGATGGCCATGTCTTTCCGAATGATACCTGAAACCAAATCGAGAAAAAAAAGTGTGTAGTGACATATGGGACAGCCTGTATTTTAAGCATTTTTGCTGTGCATGCTCCATTTAGTGTGCGGTGGAAGTGGTCTTCTGGCTAAATAACTCCCGCCTGCTTGATTGCTGAGCCTGTCAATATTTTATCAGTACAAGTTTTTAGCAGGTGTCGGCGGCGCCGACTCATCCGTCAGACGCACATCTTGGCTTGTCGGTCAGGCTGTCTGCCACTTGTTTGCGTCGTCATGTGCGACCTTGAGCAGTACACACTCGAGGCTGATTGAGCAGAAGCCAGGACATTTTTGGAGCGTGTCGAAGGAGCTGTCAATCATAACAATGAGACGGGCGTTGCGTGCAGATTCATCTGCTAATGCATCAGTGTGACTCATTTGGAGGCATGAAACGCTCTACCGAGTAAACCGTGCTGAAATTTCAAATGCTTGGTTAATGTTTCCGTTTCAAATTATAATTGCTGTATCATTAATATCAACTGAGAGTCGTAATCGGCTTTTTCGGCTTCTCCCATCTTGTACGTGCCATAACAGCAAGCAAGCAAATTAAGGAACAAACTACTGAAGAAGATGAAAGAAGACGTCAGATACACACGGTGGATATCCAAAAATTCAACACCCCCCCCTGTTCAAATTCCATATTTTGTTTATATGAAAAAATGAAGCCAAGATGAATCATTGACTACTCAAAACCTTCACCACCATTAACATGACCTATAACCTAAACTAAAATCTTTTCATGACCCAGACAAGCACGGATTCAAACCCCTGACCTCAGAATTGTGAAAAAACCCGTCCACCATTACACAGTTCTTCTAATACGAGGTAGTTGCATTTATAAAAAAATATTTCATATTTTCTAATATTCTGTAATGTGTTGTATTTTTTGCAATAATTGTTCTTATACCATAAATGTTTTGGTTTTTTGCATGATTTTTTTTTTTTTCTCCAAATACTTTTCAATGTTTTTAAATGATATTTTTGCGTACGTTTTTATGTTTTTGTACTTTTAAAAATAATTAAACATATTTCATTTATTTTTCAAATATTTTTACTTCTATTTTTGTGTATTTTTGGGTTCTGATATTTCTCTATTTTTAGATTTTTTGGGGTAATATTTAGAGCATTATGGCTTTGGTTCTCGTCAGACTGTGCTAGTGTACCTTGACTTGACCCCCCGCCCACCTCCAATTAGCAAGTCTGACTAATTTACACACCTTTACGTTTAAACCGTGATTAAGCACCTCCCTATCTCTTTATATTAATTCATCTTATTTTGTTGTTCTATTTTTATTTGCACAAATCTTGGGACTTGATGGGCTAACCTGTCTCAGGTATCGTATTTTGTGCCATACCATGTGCAAATATGTTTTGTTATGATGACAATAAAAATCCCATGAATTTCTTCTCACACTATTGTGATAATAGCTGACAACCATCATTTTGATTATGATAAATGTGAGTTTCACCGTGGCTCATTGTTGGTATGTTTTTCTGGGCAAAGCGGAATTGACAGTGTTAAAAGACCGGTTGCATGGCTCATCGTCCAATATCCGTGCCTGCTGTGACCGGTGGAATGTGTTCTGTCTTCCCAGATATCAACATGGCAGGAGAGCCCAAACCATATCGGCCAAAAATGGCCACCAAGAGGCCGCTGTCGTCCCTCTACAGGTTGGACCCTAACACTAATAGATTACCAGTTTAATAATGACAACTTCCTAAACTAACTTGATTTAAAAATGTGAGCAGAAGATTTGAGCACAAAATGTAGTAATGACAACAATTAATTAAAAATGTAAACATTTCAAGCAGGCCACTTGACGCACGTTAAGGAAATCATAATGAAAATATGATGGTATTGTAAGCACGTAACGCTGACAAGCTAAAAACAATTATCATTATTTTTTAAAATTTTGTTCAAATATGTTACTTTGTACTCTGTTGTATTAATGGTGTACTTTTTGTTAATATTGCGTTTGTGGAATATGACTTAAGCAGCAAAATCCACCCCTTTTTAGCCATCTCAAGGGGGCGGCCATTTTGTCACTTCTGCCAACTGAAATTGACATCATAGTTGCTCAGGGCTCAGGTAACAACCAATCTGTTCGGTTTCGGAAAACAGGGCAGCTGTGATTGGTCGTTACCTGAGCCCTGAGCAGTTGTGATGTCATTTTCAGTTGACAGAAGTGACAAAATGGCCGCCCCCTGAAATGGCTAAAAAGGGGTGGATTTTGCTGCTTAACTTGTATTCCACAAACGTAATATCAATCAGAATGCCGTGTTTTAAATAGTGGGCCTGCATACAACATACAGTATTCTTGAAAAAAAATATTTGGGTAAACTTCTGCTTTAAAGAAAAAGCATTTAAAACCCTTCTCCGGGCATGTTTACAGGGTATTAGGGATACAGTGTATCCAGGCTGCGTATTTTACCCACCAGCGAGCAGGCTTGTCCAGCCAATTTGCTATCATTAATTGACCTGTCAATCAAAGAGGGTTCTGATCGTGCGGGAGGAGTCCTTTATTAATCGACCTCATTCAGAGTCCATCTGGGATGTCTAACTAATTTTTGACTTGTTTTTGCAGTGGCTATGAGTTTGACTATGACTACTACAGAGATGATTTCTACAGCAGGTATGTTGTTTATCACAAATACAGTAGTGCCTTGAGATACAATAAGTGTTTAAGCTCCTAAGTCAAAGCACTCATATCTCAAATCATCTTTTCCATTCCCATTCATTTAAATGAAAATTGGACATATTTTCCATTCTAGCCTTGCCCAAAAATACAACAGAAAAAGCTAGAATGTGTATTTTAAAGGGGAAAAATCAAACTCCATAATATTGTACTTTATTTTAAAAAGCATACAGTAATGAGATAATTAATTGAATTACCGTATTTTCTGGACTATACGTCGCTCTGGAGTACAAGTCGCACCAGCCATAAAATGCACAATAAAGAAGAAAAAAACATATAAGTCGCACTGGAGTATAAGTCACATTTTGGGAGGAAATGTATTTGATAACACCAAGAACAGACATGTCATTTAAAATTTAAATGACGAACAATTTAAAATAAAAATAGAATAGAGGCAATAACAGGCTGAACGGTATGCTTATTTTACATTATACAACGCCCCCACCACCTCCTCTCGGCAGCCAAGTTGTCTCTGTCGCGTGAAGCTAATAAATGTTTCCATATAAATCAAATTAATAAAATTGTGCGCTTAGTACACGTCATTTCCACCGAGCTACGTTGGTAACATTTAGCTAACATCCACACATGTAGAATTACAAGAAAGTTGCGGTAAGATAACTTTAAACTCACCAAAAAGGTCGTAGATTGATTAAATAAGTATTTTATTTATCGCCGAACATGTAGAATGTTTCCAAGTCTCCAAAAGTATTTTTGTATTCGGTCGTAATTCTCTCTTTGTTCGTCTCCTCCGCTCCGTGCGTGTGTGTGTGTGTGTGTGGCTGGCTGATGATGCAATACCACAGCCTAGCACGGCACATTTAAAGGAACAGTACACTATTTTGTATAGATGGATTGATAAACAGTCAAATTGTCTTTTTTCATCATACTATTTTAATTACTTACTTAACAAAATATTTGATTTTAACTGTTTAAATTCTTCATGCATTTTAATAGCTTTTAAGATTTATCTTTATGTTTTTTTACGTGGGTTACAATAACATGTGAAATGATATACAGGTAATAATGTGTTAATAATTTCACACATAAGTCGCTCAGAGTATCAGTTGCACCCCCGGCCACACTATGAAAAAAAAAAACCCCGCGACTTATAGTCCGGAAAATACGATAAATAATTTTGGTCACACTGCATCAATTGAACGGTTGTTGTGCTGCTCCTTCTGCTGTGGCCACCTTGGCCACCTGGGGGCAGTATAATGCAAACAGATGGTTGTACCCTTCATTGAGATCTTTCAACTCCTTTGAGCTCATTAGTACAGCACTGATATTTGTTACATGTTCTGTAATAATAAAAGCTTCGAAGCCGTGTTTTTTTTTGGTTTTTTTACAGTGTTTAGAGTATTTAGGAGTATTTAAGTTATGTTCTACTATCAAATGTTAATTTTCATTTTATTATTATTATTTCGTTATTTCGTTTTTTCTTTTTTTTCTTTCTTTAATTTGTTAGCTGCTAGGGTTCACTGTTTTTTTTAATTGTAGGTTTGCTGCTGTTTCAACAAAACAAAAGCACTTCTATATTTTGCATTTTATTCTGCTGCGAATGTGAGGCAAAAAGATGATGTTAAAACCACGTTTGAGGGTTCGGACCAGATTATGATTTTTGGCTTTCCAGATTGTAAAATACATCCTAGGATGCACTGGGACGCATCATCAGTGATGTGCCTGAGATCATCGGGGGTTTCGGGTCTTTCAACATCATACCCCCTCCCTCAGGTGACCCAGCCAGGGTTGATCAGACCCCAGCTTGTGTCCCAGTAGCATTGGCCCACAGATCGCTCCTCCTGACCCAGGGCCATCTCGAGGCTCTCTCTGCTGCCTCCACGGTGGTCTTGATGGCCTTTCTTTTCTCAGCACCTGTGATGCCCAGGAGTGCGAGCACTTTCCATAGTGAGCGGCCCGCAAAGCCTCTGCACCCCACCTCAATGGGCTCACAGCGTGCCTTCCAGCCTCCTCTTTGGCATTGCTCGACAAGCTCCTGGTACTTAGATCGCTTCCGCTCATTCGCCTCCTCTATGCGACCCTCCATAACACCCCAAATAAATGATTTACAAGGCCCTGGGAGGAAGTTATAAAACAAGGTTCCCCACCACTGCTCTCATATTTACCTGCTATTTGTCATCTGCTTTTTTTGGTGGCAGTTGAGTTTCCTCATTAGAATTAGCATCCAAGGCAAAGGGAGCATTTTAGCATGTAGGCATAATGAACATATCGAGAGCTTTTTATTTCTCCCACTCTGGGCTTCCTAATGATGCTTTTACCCGAGCGCCGACTGTCATATTGTCCCCCGGCTGCTCATTCGTGCCTATTTATCTTCCTTTTTGACATTTTCATTGCTTTGCCCACTTCCTGTGCTTTGAATTATTACAGAGTAGTTGCATGGCTACTTTGAGTCATTATCTGTACTGTATTTTAGGCAGAGGTGGAGAGAAGAGACACTGTTTTGATGACTTCTGACTTAATACTTGACTTGGACTTGGCAGTCAAAGACTCGGAGACATGTCACTGGGGCAGTCGTAGAGTTGTCGCCTCCCACCCCAGAGGCTGTGGGTTTGATCCTGGACCATGTTTAAGTGTCCTTGAGTAGGTGAATGCAAACACTTAATAGGTGGGAAAAGCGCTATACAAGTGAAAGACTATTTACAGGTTGATTTTTTTTTTTTTTTAATCATTCAAATTTGGCAGGACACTCCTCTGTGGTGTATCAAAGTAGAAGGCGTACTGTACAGTGGTGCCTTGAGATACAAGTAGTTGCACTTATGAGTTGTTTGAGACATGAGCTACCAGTTGGCCATTTTATTATTTTAATGCTATGACTTGGACTTGCTATGAACTCACACTTATCAGATACAGGTGCTGTATGGTGGCAGTTAGAGTTGGGCATTTGTCCATGCTTTTGTCTGTCGATGAGTAACCGTCTATATTTCAAACCCGCCCGGTCGGCCTGAGTCAGCCAAACGGCATCGCGAATGGACTGTACCAGCACCGCGTCACATGCAGGTGCCCCACTCCTGACACGCAGCCAAAGAAAAAAATAAAAATAATAAAAGAGTGTTGTTTTGGTCCTACAGATGAATTGACATATGGCCCATTTAGTTTTTATTTCACCGATCACTACGCTGTGCGTGTGTGGGTGTGTCTAGTTTTTATTTGATATTTTTTCTTTATTTGGCGGTGTCTCTTCTTGTGCGGCACCTGCGTGTGACGTAAAAAATATGTTCTCGATGCTGATTGGCTGTCGCCAACGAGGGACGGACTGGGACCACGTGGGTCGGCCGGAAATACTGCCCAGAAGATATAGACGGATAGACGATACCCAGCTGTGGTGGCAGTGAACTCAACTCACTGAACAAGTAGCACTTTTACTTTAAAAAAAAGTCATGTCAAGCTGTTTATTGTAACTCCCAGATGAAGTTTACTGTCAAACTAAACAAAGAGAATACATACATAAATCACATAGTTGACGCTTTCAAACTGCTAGCTTAATGCTAACACATATTGGCATCTCTGCTGCAGTGCTATACCACTTCAAGCAACAAAATGAACAGCAGCATGAAGAAAAAAAGACAATAGAAAGACAATGTAACGCTCCTTGCAATCATATGTTCTTTGTCTTTTGCAAAGAATGAGAATATTAGTGCAGTACTGATGCGCTGATAGTTGAGATGTGTCAATGAACAGTATATCTGTCTGTCTGTCTTATACTGCTCCCAGGTGGTCAAGACGGACACACCAGAAAAAGCAGAATGATTCATGCTTCATTCAAGCGATGCAGTGTGACAAAAACTGTTTAATTCTTTTTAATCCTATTTTGTTATGTAACCACAGTAAAGATGTACTTTTCCATCCGCTGTCTGATGGGTTTAATGCCAATCTGTCCCAGACGGATGTCTAAAAACGACTTTTCCCAGTTTTAAGTGGAGAACTTGCCGTGCCAGCTTGAAGTGCCCCAGTTGGTCCCGACAATGGGGGAGGGGAATCATTATAAAGTCACATTTTGCTTGGCTCGCAGACAAGGCCATGTCAAATATATATTTTCAAATTTTGCAAATGCAAGAACTTAGAAAAGTGAAAAGGAAAGGACTTGTTGAGATATTCTGCCAACAGATTTTGTAGTCCTGCTGCCCGTCAGTTTTTTAGAAGATAAACAAGTTTTGATTGACACTACAATATTAAACTACATGATGAATGTTGAATGATGAATATCTGTGCTGATATTGCTCATTTAAATTCCACTTGATTGTGTCTACTGTGTCTTCAGATTGTTTGAGTACCACGGTCGCGTGGTGCCACCCGCCCGGGCCGTCGTCCCGGTCAAACGCTCTCGGCTTGTCGTGCCGTCCGTCCCCCGCAGGATCAAGTCCTCTTTCTCCGTCCGGGCCTGCTCTTCCTCATCCTCTTCCTGCTCCTCCTCTTCCTCCCGGCTTGTCAATGTCCCGTCGTCTGTCACGGGACCCAAACGTATATTCTTTTTTCAGATTTCTTCTCATACTGTACAGCTATTGCATGATTGTGGATGGATAAAGCCGATCAGCAAAATATGGCACCGAGCATTTCCATTATCTATAGTCCAGTAATATCCGTTGCGTTTATTTTGCCATTACTTCCTAAAATTGTTTCATTAAATTGTATTCATTCATTCATTCATCTTGTACTTACATTTGACAACTCGCCGATATCGAGTGCAGATATTTGATAATGCATGTGGATTGAATTGTGATTGGATGTGGACTGAATTGGACAATCACAAACAAATTACAATCGGTGACTCACGCTCACACTCACACCCCTGGCAGTTTACCCTTGCACACGTACCAGCTGGCTGCAATGTCAAAAGTGCGACCCCTGTTGAAAGGTTTTGAGACGGCCCACACAGTGTCCTCCAAAGGTATTGGAGTGGCAAGGTCAATTCCTTTTTTTGTTGTTGTATACTAAAGGCATTTGTGTTTCAGATCAAAAGATGAATATGAGACAAAAGGTCAATATTCCAGCTTTTATTTCATGTTATTTACGTCTAGGTGCGTTGAACATCTCCGGAGAGAGCGCACCTTATGTTTGAAGCCACCCACTTGTCAAATTAGCAGAGGTAGTGGAACGGAAATTATTAAAATAAAGTGTTAATAACATTTAATATTTGGTGGCATAACACTTACTTGCAATTACTGCATCAAGCCTGCGACACCAACTGTTGACCAACATTTTCTTTAATTTTTTAATAATTTTTCTTTTGTGTTACGAATTAAACCAGTAAATGAATCGTAATTTATTTGTGTTTGGGTAAGGGTTAGGGGTTAGCCATAGCAGGAAACTTAATTTGTGTTGTTTAATAGCCTGCAATGTTGCAACGCTGTTTGCCTGCCAAATTTCAAATCCCAGTAAAGGTAGCTGCAGTTTGCTTTCTATACGTTGAAAAAATGTTGTTGTTTTTAAAAAAAAAAAAATTCACTTGTTTTTGTATGGTTTCCCTACATCGCTGCTTTTCACCAACTGTGGATGGGTCTGGAAGGCTCGCTTTGACAGGTTCACTGTATCGTAATCCTGCTGTTTCGTTGATATGTGCACTGTGCAGTGAAGACAGAGCAACTGCTGAGCATCAAAAAGGAACTGTCGCAGATCAAGACCAAGATTGATTCCCTGCTTGGGAGGCTGGACAAATTTGAGAGGCAGCATGGTAGGTCATGAAATGAATAAACCACCAAAAAATATATACATATATACATATGCTGGCTAAGTTTGTTCTTATTATATTAATGTTCTGGTGCGCTCTCCTTCTCCAGAGATGCAGAAGAAACACGAGGAGGCGTGCGAGTGTCACCATGGCGACCAGGCCGATCACTCCGGCGGAGAGGACCTGGGGGCGGCGGCCGAGGCTGAGGCGGGGGAGATGACAGACGGCGGAGACGATTACTTTGAGGATGAGGTCGCCGGTCACATGGTGAGGTGTCAGAATAATGACATCTGGTGTACACAACCTGTAATAATAATGCTGCTCACTTTTGATTGACAGTCTAATTTCAGTTTCCCATAGGAAATGATATAAAATCATCATAAAACCGTTATCAACTGTACAGGCTATGTCGGAAGCAACGTTTCCACATTACTGTCAACTGTAAAGAAGGGAATAAAGTATTTTTGTGATATTTCCTCATTCGGGCATCAAAGCCCTGACTAATGGGAAAGTAGTGGAGTAGCCCGGAGCTTGTTGTCACGTAAGTTGTCACATTGCAATTATCTTCTCCATGATAGGGTGCGACTAAACAAAACAAAAAAGGTTTGTTTATTTGTTTACAAATGGATTTTCCGGTTGTTGACTGATTTAAGTTTCATGATGAACTAATGCTTTCCTTTTCTAATTCCATTCAACCTGGAATTTTCCATTTAAACATTTGAGGCTGAGACCCATGGCCCACATGCCAGCAGTTCCTAAGGACTTTAATCCAATGCTTGTTGCATATTTTATTTACATTTGTTCAATGGCTATGTTAAACAAAATTTTCAAGTAAAAAAGAGAGAATAGCAAGAATCTCGTCCTTGTTTTATTAGTTCCAAACTCAGTGAGACATCTTACCCTATAGTATATTTATACTATATAGTGAGACAACTTAACCTGTCATGTTTACACTTTCTATTTGATTCTTTAAAACTCTGCACTGAAACAAAATATGAAAATGCCATCAATACAAAATATTTGAGAATTTGGTCTTTCTTCTGGTACACATTTTTTTTATACTGTATATGATGTAATGATTCCAAGAAATATGTAAGTGCAAAGATTGTGACATCAAGTCCTGGTCTCCCCTACTTGGTGTCAAGGAACTAATTATTATTATTATTTATTATTATTATTATTATTATTATTATTATGTTTTTTAATTGCAGAGAGAGAACCACATATCAGATATCGACAACTGAGCAAGGTCAGTATTGAACAACTACAGAATCACACATGAGCTTCTAGCATGACTGAGATAAGGCTTTAAACAAGCATTTTATTTTTTTAAAAAAAGGCCTTTATTTGCTTAACTGGGGGGCATGTCAGTTATTTATTAAGGGTATTTTTTTCTTAAGTGAAGAGGCCTTTTGGTGGGGATTTTTCTTGACTTATTGACATTTGTACATTTCATAAAGCAAATCCAAAAGTGTATTTATGTTTTGTTTTTTTTAGTACTGGAGTTATTTGGAGTTTTTTTTACACACCTTCATGAGTATTAGGTGTTTATTAATGGTAGAGAAGAGGCCTTTAATTTGAATGTTTCGTCACTCAGCATCAGAGAGTATCCGATCTTTTTGTATTTCTTTACTCAACTTAAGGGAGTACTGTACCAATTGTTTATTGAATGTACTGTGTTTTTTAATTAGTTGACGCCTCTAGTTTTTTACTCAACTACACATCATACAAGGCATTCATTTTAGTTTTCTTTTTTCCTTTTTAAGGAGGCCTATTAAGGGGAAGACTTTCTTTAAGTAAAGGGGGCATATTTGAGTGAGTGTTTGTCTATTTACCGGCCGAGTGTACCAGGTGCTTATTTGTGGTGTGGCGGCTCTTTTCTTTCTTTTGTTTCTTTTTACCTGCCTTCAGAGAGTACCAGGTGTTTATTAGAGGCATTTTTGTTTAAAGAAAAATGACTATGTGGTTCTTCTATTTTGTCATTGATTTTCCACAAATCTCACGTGACAACTTGCACTTTAATGTGTTTTTCAGTGAAGCGAAGGGAAGCCTACATTGCACAAAGATTGCAGAAGTAAACCAGCAAAGCCTCCGTCAGCCAGAAGGACTGTTCCAAATAAAAGATCAACAATGGAGGGAATGACTTATTTGTTGCGTGTTTGCATCACTAGATTAAAACAAACAGATGAACAAACATTGACACTCCCCATGTGTTTGTCATCCAAACTGCTGGTTTTGAGGGGCAAAATCAAGCGAAAAGAGTAATTGGCAAATGCTAACCTGTATATGCTGTGTGCTTTAGCCTCTATGGTCTGTATTGTCTATAATTCTGTTGTACAGCAAATGTATGTTGAAAATATGAATGTAAGAGAAAACCATTTGCTTTGCTTTACTTGTACAGTCATTCAGTTTCTCTCTTTCTGTCACGCAGTATCCATGTTACACTGTCCTCTCGTTATGTTCTGTTAAAGAAAAGAGGAATATTTTTTACAATCAGCATGTAGTACCAAAAAAAAAAAAGTGACTATCATGGATCATTTGTATTCATTGCTTTGGTTGTACAGCAATGGTTAAAGGTTTTTGGAATAAACCAGTTCCTCCCAGACAAGTTCATTTATCAATGGTGCATTTACTGCACGTATTACATTTACTGCACTTGAGTTAATGTTTTTTTTCTTAAGAGGCTTTTTTCTGTACAAGAGTCGACATAAGACGTTTAACTTAAGCAAGACGTTTTAAAAATGTATATGGGGTGTTACTTTATTCAGAATGTGGTGCAGAATGTTTCAGGTATTTATTATTTAGAGGTATGATGTTAAAGATGTTTAAATTATGTGGGGTGTTTCTCTACTTATCTTTTGAACGTGTCAGGATTTTATTTGATGAAAGGTGTTTTTTAAGATGGAGGCCTTTATTTAGGGTGCTACTTTGCACAACTTCAGAAATTACCTGCATTTATTAGTGATTAAGTTTTTTTCAACAGGTCTTTATTTGGGGTGTTGTTTTTACTTGACTGAAAAAAAGAGCAAGGCGTTTAAGATGTAAGACTATTAAAAAAGAGAGATATTTATTTGGGATTTCAATGCCAAGGAAGATACTTTTCGAAATCTGAAAGTCACTTGTATGCCAGCTGCTCCAAATGCGCATGCGTCGATTTCACGGGGCGCAGTTGTGGACTCCTCCCGGAAGTTAATCTGTGACGTCTCGAAAACAGGAAAGAAGCGGCTAGTTCAACGAAGAAGAAGCTAAACCAAGAGAGAGCCAAATACAGTTTTGCCAGGTTTACGATGAAAAAACAGTATTTCTTTTTTTCTTTTTTCTTTTTTAATTATTTTTGAACGTATAGTTTACGGCATATAGTTACCATGACCACATTTTTTATATAAAAGCGAACTCTCTAGTTTTGGTGACGTATATTACCCTTGTGGCTGTAACCTTTTGGATTGTCGTCGTTGCATGTTATGGAAGAAAAGGAAATAAGTCTCATTGACAAGAATATTTCAAGGTAAGCGACGTTGTTGTCCTAGTCGAGCTGATGGTATGACGCATGACAGTGCTATAGTATCGAGCCACAATTGAATACTACAGTACTTTGGTGTTTTAAAACTGTTGTAACACTAATGCGGGGTAACACAAACACTAACAGTTCATTCTTTTCAGCGATGAAGCAAGGAGTGCCTATATACTCAATGAAAGGCTTGCAAGAGATTTAATTATATATATATATATATATATATATATATATATATATATATATATATATATATATATATATATATATATATATATATGGTGATATTTTCACTTTTTCCTCCTGATATTTTTCTATTACTTGTTTACTAGTATTTGTGTATTTTGCAGCGCGTTTTTACCGCGTGTTGTGTCCCTCTCGTTGTTATTGAGACTGCAAACTACCCACCTTAGACATTGTTAATGTTGATAAACGAATAAAGAACGCAGTGTCTTTTCTTGTCTAGCTTGCTGGAGGTTCCCCTGCGTCCCACCATCACATCACTCAACCTGCACTGCAACCGCATCTCTAGGATCGAGGGCCTGACATCGGCGTGGCTCCTGAGACACTTGGACCTCTCCTCCAACTGCATTGCTAAGATTGACGGTCTCTCTTCTCTCACGGCCCTGAGGACTTTGAATTTATCCTGCAATGTCATCACCAAGGTTGAGGGTGAGCCCCCACATCACCAACCCCCCACCCCCTTAATACACTAGCCCACCATTTTCAGTACCCCCTCACAAAATACTTACTGGTAGCTCTCCAAGTACCAACATAAGAGCGACAAGCTGCTTTTCTAATATATCTGAGTGTATTTCATGTTTTAAATGCAAGATTTATGTGTACAGTTGTACCTTGAGATACGAGTGACCTGACCTAGGAGTTTTTTGAGATATGCCACCATTTGGACGGTTTTTGCTTTGACTTGTATGCGCAAACATGAGATATTCACTTCACAATAAGCAGCAGTTTAGCAAATAGTGAACAATTCTTCAAAAAAAAGGCCTCAAGGTGTTAGTGCCACTAGCAGTGGAAGTTTACTGTCACACTAATACACATGTAGTGTATTTAAAACAATCACATAGCTTTGCCGCAAGTCAAATTAGCCTAATGCTAAAAAACAATGCAAAACGCCATAATCAATAGTCACAAATTTAGATGCCTTTCAGAAACGGCTGTTTGAACACAAATGGTAGAATAGCATATGTATACCGATAATATGACAATACTCACAGACATCTTTTCTTTATTGTTATTAATGAATTCATTAATTATTAACGTTATTTTTCTTACAGTAGTAATAGAAGTACTATTCTTTTTCATTTGTATCTGCATGACTGCATTTTACTGCCTCCCGATGGCAAAGGTGCTAAATGAATTGCAGCATTAAATCATGATGCACAAACTATACTGTGATTATATTCTTGCTCTGTTTTCATAAAGTACATTATAGAGTGCTATTTTTCCTTATAAAAAAACAGGTTTTATTTTATTTATTTTTGGTCAGTTTTTTTATTCTTATTTTTTTGGGGGGAGTGGGGTAGAAAGGATTTCTAAAAATGATGTGAGATATGAGTGCTCTGAGCGTGGTCTTGGAACGAATTAAATTCATATTTGAAGACACCACTATAGTGATTTCAATGATTATTTTTGTGTACCACTAGTAAAGTTTTGCACTAGAAGACACTTCTGCTGAAATGACTGTTGGTTTTTTTTATAGCTCTTTTGTGACCCACAGGACTGACCGGCCTGGTGAATTTAACAAGGTTAGACTTGTCCTTCAATCAGATAAACGACCTCAGCGGTGAGTTCAGCAGGGACTTTCCAGGACCCCAATTGTCTTTTATTGGCGGTCATGGTGATTGTGATGTGCCCACCAGGCCTATTGCATCTCCACGGCCCTGGACGCAAGCTCAAGCACCTCATTCTCCATAGCAACCACCTTGGCAGTGTCGAGCACCTCCTGCAGTGCCTGCTGGGATTGCAGGGGTTGAGAGAGGTGCTTTTGAGCCGCGGCGGCAAGGACAACCCGCTGTGCATGACGCCAGGTGTGACCGTGACTGTCATTACAATGGGCTCCTCTCAAGTTTGTTCTGGGAAGCTACATAAACCGTCACAACAGTGTTTCCCAACCTTTATTTAGCCTAGGTGATGATGTTGTTTCAAGTTACTCACAAATTCATGTACTTATTGTCAAATCTGATATGTCATTGGCATTGATAGGGATGGGCAACTGGCGGCCCTCAACCACACACACTCTGGATAGCCCCTTGATCCCCCCCCGCCCCCCCTACACACACACACACGCAAACACACCCCTTTGCCATCACTGGTACCCCTATGTGGTGATATAAGCCAAAGACGAAGCTCTGTGTTCCAGATTTATATGAGTTGAGAGGAATTCAACGGTTCCACCGTATTTATTTTCTTTTGTGTGGTGCCGAGCACTACCTCTGTGTTTTATCACAGGTTATCATGAGATGGTGATGCAATCGTTGCCTCAAGTGTCATTTCTCGATGGCCTGGATCGTCTTGGACAGCCGTCATACTCCCCAATTGACAGTCCGTGTGACATACCCGGACTGGAGAACTATGTGGACCTCCTCCTGCTCTCCGATGCCAGCAACAATGAAGCGGTGAGTTTAAATACGCCTGCGGTTTGTATCACGTTAAGCTGAAAAAACAATGTATTGTACAGTAATTAAACAATAATAGTTTAAGACTGTGTTTCTCAACCTTTATTGAGCCAAGGCACATATTTCACATCGGAAAAAATCTCACCGCACACCACTTAACAAAACAATTCACAAAAAGTGGCTATACAGGGTCATTACCAGGGGTGCACATAATTTTTTTTCATGCGGTACTCGCATGAGTACCACGAGATTGTCTTTAATCACTAGTGGTCATAAGTCACGGTTCGGATCGTTCATGGATTTGGAGTCACGGATAGGATCGTTTTTTTTGTATGAGCAAAAATAAATAAATAAAATAAATAAATAGAACTTTTTCTTCATTTATTTAATATCTAATCTAATATGGCCATTTAGGATTTAAGATCCCAATTTAACGCAATTTTGTAAGTGGTTCAGTGTATACATTTCAAGGTATCCTGCCAGACATTTTGCGCTGAATGTTTTCTTATAATTATTAGGCAAACGTCATAAATTAAATGAAGACAAAGTTTTATTTTTATTTTTTTGTAATGAAAAAGACTTGAAATGCAATTTAAGGCACTTTTCTTAAAACATTAATGAGTCAATGTATTATTTGGTAAGCTTTATTTTGAAGGTAGCCTTTGTGGAGGCAGTGTGTTCATTGAGTATGTTTGTAAAACTCTCTTGTACATGCAACTTACGTGATCTTGTGAGTAACCTTCTCTGCTGAATGCAGACTAATCACGTTGCCTGTGAACGTGCATAGTTTTTTTCACCAACTATTCTGCGGATTGGCCCTCGCTGAACCGATGCTTGATCCTTACCAATCAAAGATGATTTGATCCACTGCACCACTAGTGTGTACTGGTACGCAAATGCGCGTCGTGACGCACATGACGGTACGCATCAGTGATTTCTGTTGCGCATGCGTACCTGCGTACCAGTTATGTGCACCCCTGGTCATTATGTACCTCCTGTCATCTAGTGGAAGAACATTTTATTGTTTTGCCTGTTACTATACATGGTTTGCATAAATAAATTAACAAAACAGTTTTTTTAATTAGAAAAAATTCTATTTTTTTTATGCAAGTTTTTTGCTAAAATAATTGTCATTGGATCATTTCCCACGGCACACACGGCATTAAAAAATGCTCTCACTTTAACAAAACAGTAGAGCAGGTCCGAAATGTACAGATTGTAGAGACAAAATGGCTTGCCGATAAACTGTGGTAAAATTTAAGACTGCTCGCATTACAATTAACATTTTAATGACCGTGACTACTGCTGCTACTCTGAAAGTCCTCATCTAGAGGCTTTTCCCATCAGATGTATGCCGCAATACCCAACAGCCTGAGGAAGAAGTGGACGCAAAACTTAAAAAAAAACCCATGTATTTTGTAATAAGTAATGTAATGTATTTTTTGTCTAATATTTTTTAATTTCATGTCTAATATATAATTTTTAATGTTTTCAACAACTTTTTAATATTTTATAATATTTGATATTGCATCAAATATTTTTTTTATTTTTGTCTAAGTATTTGGTATTGTTTTCTAATGTTTTTGTATTTTTCTGATGTTTTTTATCTTGTCTAATGTTTTCTTTGGTTGATTTTAAGTATAATTGTATTTTTTTAACATTTGTGTATTTTTCATGTAATATTTTTGTTTTTTATTTCCAATAGTTTTGTGTGTTTTGTAATGTTTTTTTCAACTGTTTTAATTGTGTGTAATATAGTTTAATTCATTTAATTTGTTCATTTTCGTCTCAATATTAGGTATTATTTTCTAATGTGGTTGTATTTTTTTCGACATTTTTTTCTTTTCTTTGTCTAATATTGTCATGGTTTTTGTCTAATTTTAAATGTTCATCATTTTTGGTCAAAATTTCATACCGTTTCATCTCTGGTTAAATGAGAAAAATGTCTCCCTTGGTTTAGGACACTCTTCTGACCACACCCAGTATCAGTGAAGTACTGACCCACTTTGGACAGAGCGTTGCTCCTGAAGCCTTTGGCGATCCAGTGGCAGCACCCGACAGGCAGCGCGTCCAGAAGCAGTATCAGCAGCAGGTCCACTCAGTAGATGTCAACCAAACACATGCCATTAATGAAGAACGGGTCAAGAAACTGGAGCAGCAGGTGTCCCGCCTTGTTCAGCAGGTGCTTTGTTTTTAACACTACACTCTCTAATGTTGTAGTAATATTTGTATTAGTAGTATTATATTCATTCATAGTGATATTTATAATAGTAATATTTATAATTAAAAAATGTGCTTATTTGTAGCGCATTTGATACACGAAGTATCTCAATGTGCATCACATAATTAAAAGTACAATATTAAACCGCATTCACAAACAAAAGAGTTAAAAACATTTAAAGCAAAGTAAAGAAAAAAAATAGCTTACTAAAAGAACAAGATGTGCAAAAACAAGATTTTGGAAAAAAATTTTTTTTTTTAAATGCTGAAGTTTGTAGTTTTTCTTGAGAGCCCTGAAAGTGATATGGGATGACAAACTCCCCTTCTTCGTATGGCTTTTTAGCTTATGCACTGTTCAAACTTCCAAGCAAGTTGTTACATGTAACATTTAAATCACGAAGTATTTAAATGATGATGAACAACAATTCATTGAATAATTCTAATTTATTATTTAACTTAGGCTTCTGCAAGGCACAAGTCCAGTCAGCCTAACGACTCTACAGTAAAAGCACGGAAGGCCACAAATGACACTGACCGCACATCGGAAAGCGAGTGCGACAGCGGCAAGGAAAACAGCGCTCGCTCCACCATCCCAAAATATCGTAAGCCCACATCGACGAGAACCAGCAAGCGATCAGACAGGTGATTTCTTTGTTCCAGTTGATGATGCATTTTGCTGTGCAGAGAGAGCTTCTCTTGGCATCAACAGATATTTCGATTTCACTTTTAGCCTGATTCAGCTGATGTCATCAGGTGGAGAGATTAGAAAAGGGAGAGATTTTCCTCCCTGTGGTTAACAGTAATGCCTTTTTGGTCCACTCTTTCATCTTGCTTCATCAGACAGAGATGAACACATAAGCTTAATTAGTTTTCAGTGAGAACTTCACTGTCAATCAGAAAATCACATGGAAATGTCTCAAAAAGTCACCTACTTTTCAACTTTACTGTGCTGATGTCTTGTTTCATACCAAAGAGAATCATTAATGGAAAAGGTTAAACTTTGTTGTTAGGTTGTGTTCTCCCGACGACAAAGACAGCGCAATGGAATGATGTGATTTTTTTTTTGTCTAATATTTTATATAATTTTTCAAGTTTTGGTATTTTTCCATTTAAAATGTTTTTTTGTCTTGTATTTTGTTCAAACCTTTCTGTATTTATCATCTATTTTTTTTTCATTTTTGTCCTTTTTTTAGGATTCATATTTTTGTTTAATGTTGTATTTTTCACAATACTTTAGTATATCTATTTTATTTGATGTTTTTATTCATTTGTTTTTTATTCTTTTTTTTAACGTTTTGATATGATGTGTTTTGCAATCTTATTTTTTCAAATTGTTTTGTAATTGTTTTCCTCATCATTTTTAATTGTGTAATATTTGTGTATTTTTTGGGCCAGTATTTGTATTTTGACCTGCAATATTTTTATTTCAAGTCAAAATCTTTTTTTCCTGATATTTCATATCGTAAATTTTGTGGATTTTTCATCGTGTATTTCTGGTAAATCTTTTTTCAATTTCCTATTTTTTTTCCACAACATTACCACTAATATATTTTTTCATTCGGTTCGATTCCTTTCATTTTGTTTCTTGCACAGTGATCAGGAAAATCCTAAACAGAGGGTTACAAAGTCTGCTGTCAGGTGGTCTTCTAGCACGGCCAAAGGGGGCGATGACGCATCAGTTCGGACGAGGAGGGTGACACTGAGAGCTGCCAAGGAGCCGATCGATGTAAAGTACAAGTCTAGTGAGGAAGAAACCTATAAGGTACGTTGTGGATGAGTATTTCCCTGTATCCGGCTTATGTCTTGATGCCCTCGGATCTGCATTTTTGGCAGGCTATTGTGGAGGAGCGGGACCAGGAGAGAGAGAGGCGCTGGAAGGCCGAGCAGGCCGTCACCAGGTTGACGGACGAACTCAAGAGCCTGAAGACCAAGGTCAACGAGGAGAAAGATCTGCAGAGTATGGCCATGCACACCACCGACAGGTACGAGATGCCACGCACACACTTGCGCAGTTCGAGAGCTGAATTTTTGTGATTGATATTGTCAGAGAAGTATTAATTTATCAGTTTGATAATGTGGGTCTGTCGTTAAACCTGCGCATTATCACACTGATATCTGTTCCCAATATTTTGTTGTTGTTTGTCGTTAGGTTGGTTCTTCTTAACTACTCTGTGTGAATGGATCTGTTCCACGGTCTGGTCCATTCTGAAACTGGTAAAAACTAAACTGGCAATGTTTTGGCAATGTCAAATAATGTTTTCAACAACTTGCCACACGTGTGGACGGAAGTAGTAACTGCTAGTGCTATTGATAATAATAAATAAGAATATAACACCCATCAATGGACCCAAGGACGCTTACGGGTAATAATAAGTTGTAAGGGTATATAATTTAAATGAATTGAAATGTTGAGTATGTTCCGAGTGCAGTGTTAGCGGGGTAACAGCCAGCGTTAGCCACCAGTTGCTAGCCGGCCAGCTTTGACAGCAAGCAGCTGTGTGATGGAAGATTCCAGTAGAGGTCAGACAGGCAGGTGAGCCTCCTTGTGGGGTTGGCGCCAGACAAAGACGGGGTGGTCAACTTGTAAGATGATGCAGCAAAAAGTCTGCATCATTTTAGCAGTTTAGTGATGGATGTTAACATCTGATAAGCTGGTATTGTGATGTGCTCAATTCAAGGTATAGTAAGTGACCAACTAAAGATAAAGATAGAAAAGACAGTACAAGGGGCCTTGAGATATTATTTTAATTTGTTCCGTGACCATGCGTGTAACTCAAACTACTATTTCAAATAATTTCTGATCTTTGTGATATATGTTTGCTCGGGACAATATTTCAGAGACATCCGACAATCAGGCCTTTGCTGACTTTGATTGGAACAGGTGAAAATGCTGAAATTCGTTCTGATAAGCGGTATGTGCGTAGCTTGTTTCAGCTCAAGTGGTGACACAATGGTTTGACCTTCCAAGTTTTGTTTGACTCCAGTCTGGAGGTTTTTGATTGAGCTCCAAATTGCACCACTTCCAAATATTGCAATCTCTCTCCCTCCATACTGTGATGCCATTTGGCTGTGACTCTTCCAGCTGCACTGCAAGAGAAGCCAGGCAGTCGGTGTGTGTGCAGCACAGATAAATCTCCAGTATGAGCCCAATTAAACGCATGGTGGCAAGCATATGCCGGCACTTATTGACCGCATCAGTCTTTGCCCTTGCTGTCTTAATGGCGGTCCACCACGTTAATCACGTCCACATATGTGAGGTGACTCCGCGTCGCGTCTCCCTCCAGGCTGAAAGACTTGCTGCTGAAGGAACGGTCGGGACGCTGCGAGCTGGAGACGCGTGTGGAGCAGCTGGACGGGAGGTGCCGCTCGCTGAGCCAGAAGCTGGAACAGGCGCGCGGCAGCGAGGAGCGTCATAAACACGCGCTCCGGCGACTAGAGGAGGACGTCGCCCACGGGGAGGAGTTGCGGGCTTGCCAGCAGGCCCAAGAGGTACACGAGAACACAATGAACAAACACTTTACTTCAGGATTTTTTTTATTTGGGGGGGGGGGGGGTCAAGGGGAAGAAAGTTTCATGTTTATTTTTCAGCCTGTATATATGTATTTTGTCTAACATTTCTTATGCAAATCATTTTTCTATTTTGTAGAGATATTTTTGTTTTGTATTGTAATATTTTTATATTTTAAATACTTTTTTTGGGCCTCCCCTTGTATTTGTATTTTTGTTTAATGTTTTCTTTTTTGTTTGTTTGTATTTTTCTGATATTTTTTGACGAAAATAACTTATAGTAATAGTTGGGTATTTCTTTGAGTCTATTTTTCTAGCATTATTATTTTTCAGTCATTTCTAATATTATGAAATATATAATCGAAGCAGGGTACACCCTGAACTGGTTTCCAGCTAATTGCAGCAATGTACTGGATGTAATACATAAAATAACTGCATAAAAAAATGTGTTGCTGCGAATCATTGACCCATCTCAGGGACTGGTAATAATAATAGTAACATTTATGGAAATTATTTTCATTTTGTGGAGTACTTGCCTTTCAGTGGTTAAAATAAAATATTTTAAAAGACATTCAGAATTCATTTGTAATATTTGTCATCTGTCAATGAAGTTGCCAAGCTTCCAAAAATCCATATATGATTTGTTGTCTTCCCTTTCAGACGAAGCAACAGCAGGAGCTCGAGAACAAGATGGCGGCTCTGAAGCGTGACTTGGATGTTCAGAGAGCCAAAGTGCAGCAGCTGCACGAACTGTTGGCGTGTCGAGAACAAGAGCACAGGTGCGCCTCCTCCTGGCTTTTAAAACGTTCATTTTTAAGTCCTCAATAGTGCCATGGAAACAAATACGACTCACAGCTCCTCATTTATACATACCTTGTGTCCCTAGAAAGCAGCTGGAGATGCGGCTGCAGCCGGGCGGGACGGACTTCCTGACAGCAGTGGCAAGAGAAGTGGCGTCTGAGAGGCAAACGTACACTCAAAGAGAGTCTGAGTTGAAGGGCAAAGTGGAGGAGGGCAGGAAAGCGTATGCAGCCCTCGAGGATGAATTCCGCATGGCGCTCACTATTGAGGCCGCGCGCTTCTCTGAGGTCTGCTAATAAATGTAGACGTGTCATACAATTACTGTCATGCAATCATATCTTGCGGGTTATTCATTATAGTTGTCATTTTGCACAACAGAAATCGATGAGTCATCCCATCATTTCTCTGCCCCTCTTGCAGATAAAGAAAGCGTGCGATCAAATGACGGCAGAGCTGCCGGAACTCCGAGCGACGCTGGCTCAGTCGCAGCGGGCGGAGAAGAAATCCGCCTCCGTGGTGCAAGAGCTCACAATGTTGGTGAAGGAGCAGAAGACCCGCATCTCAGAGCTCGTCAATGCCAAGAGAGACGCTATAACTGAGTTCAAGGTAACTGAGGGCTAAAATCAAAAGATCATAAGATGAATGGATAGAATGGTGAAATTGCCCCATCTCCTAACAGAGGCGCGCTCAGGCTCTGGAGGCCGAGCTGGATCAGGACCGACGTATGCGCCTTCAGCTGGAGGCGCTTAAGAAGGACAAAGCGCGACTGTCGTCACAGCTCGGCGCCCAGGAGTCTGTCATTGATGGTCTCAGGGCAGAAAGGAGGCTCTGGGGGCAGGAGCTCGCTCAGCAAGGTAGGTGAAGAACTATCAACGGGGTTTGAAGGACATACATGGAGAAGTACTGTACATTTTCTGGGTTCTAATTAGTGATGCAACGGATCAAAAAACTCACAGTTTGGGTCGGATCATGGTTTTGGCTCACGGATTGGATCGTTTTTCTGATCAGTAAAAAAAAAAAAAAAAAAAGAGAGAGAAAAAATTAGAAATTTGACTTTATTTATTTATAAAACACGTTTGCCCATGAAAGAAATAAACATTCAACTCAAAATGTCAAATATGCAATATAAAGCAGGATACCTTTGTGTTTTATACTGTGACCGTCAATGAGAAAGACCTCAAATTGCAATTTGAAAAAAAAAAACATTAAGGCCTAAAGCGCCTGGCTCAACAGCTCCCCAAAACCTAAGGTCGTCTTTGGAATTACCCTTGAAAACCTGGAGTTTTCCCAGAAATTCAACACCTACAAAATAATTAATATCTCAGCCCCTGTAGTAGACAGAAACATAATTCCAAAAGAATTTGAGAGCTCAGACGTGTGGCTTTCACACAGACCCGAGTTTATTCATCTTTATTCATCTCAGACCCGGCCCACCCCCTCCAGGGCACCCTAACAGCACTCCACAGCTCCTTCAGACTGTTACACCCTCACTGTGCAAAGGAGAGATTCCGCCGCTCCTTCTTGCCTGCTGCTGTCAGACTCTTTAACAAGAATATTGTGTAGTCTCTACAAACTGGCGGACATTAGTGCAATTGTGCAGACCTGCACCTGAGCTTATATCGTGCAATACCCAACATTCCCCACTACTGTAATACCGCGCAATACTCAACATTCCCCACTACTGTTAGTCTAGTTTTATTTTTATCCAATGCTGTTCCTTACATTTCACTGCAGCACTGCAGCGCAGCAGCACTGTCACTTACTTAGAGTATTTTTCCTCTGTACTATGTACAGGCTAAAATGAGTGTTCCTCATACTTTTTATGTAGATGTATGTTGGTGTGTATATACAGGTGTATATACACATAGTTACTGCGTATATTTACATAGGTTTGATCCTGAATGTTTGCCATTAATGTTATACATTAATGTCCCTGTGTGACCTATATCTTTGCTGCTGTAACACTGAAAATTTCCCCACTGTGGGATCAATAAAGGCCTTCTTATTCTCATTCTTCTTATTCTTATTTAACGTTTCAATCGACGAGGTAAAAATAAAGTGTCAGTGCAAGAGAATGCACTACTTTTAATTAAAACAAATAATCGAGTGGTAATTACCATCCTCTTTTCTGTTACAAAGACGTCAATATTGTTTTTATATATTGTATTTATTTATATTGTATTATCTACAAACATATATCTTAACCATATATCTTTACTGGTTCAAAGTCCACAATCGCGTTGTCTATATTACTGCCGTTATTCATTTCAGAGCTCCCGCGATCGACGGCGTCCGCCATTACTGCTCTAAAAAATTCCGGATATCCTCCGACGACTCTCGACACCGTCACATGTTTATTCTGATGCATTTCATTGGTTAAGAGACAGAGAATTAAATAATAAATAGAAAATGACGTATACGCTCTCGCGGCTTTCAGGGTAGAAAGACGCAACAGCGCTCCCGGCTCTAGTGGTAGAAACGCGGTTATGTGCTCCCGTCCTTAATGGGTTAAGGCACATCCTCTTCCTTTAACCCATTAAAGCCGGGAACGCACACACGCGTTTCTACCACTAAAGCCGGGAGCGCTGTTGAGTGTTTCTCCCTTTAAAGCCAGCAGAATGTATACGTCATTTTCTTTTTTTAATCCAATCCTCGGTCTCTTAGTCAATAAAATGCATCAGAATATACTGTACATGTGACAGTATCGTGAGTCATCGGACGATATACGGAATTATTTCGGGGAGTAATGGCGGCACAGTCCATTGCGGGAGCTCTGATATAAGTCACGGCAGTGATATAGACGCCGCTCTTGCGGACTTTAAAGTCGTGAAACCAGCCAAACGTGATATATGGTTAAGATATATGTTCGTAGACAATGACGATTTCAACGTCTTTGTAAGAGAAAACAGGATGGTAATTACCACTCGATTTTTGTTTTTTAATTAAAAGTAGTGCTTCTCTTGCACTGACACTTTATTTTTACGTCTTCTATTGAAACAGTAAATATTGAAAAAACATAGATAGAGTTGAAAATACAGGGGATGCTGAAAAAGAGGCAGACCAAGAAACAGATGGAAAGACTATTAAATCTGTTCCGAAAGAGAAACAAGTAGGTGAAAAGCGCACCCTTAACAGGAACATTTGAAAAAAGGTTTAGATAAAACAGCAACCCCGAATAGAAAAAAGCTGGAAATAAGTGTCTGAACATCCATCCACCCATCATCTATACCGCTTATCCTCACAAGGGTCGCGGGGCGTGCTGGAGCCTATCCCAGCTGTCTTCGGGCAGTAGGCGGGGGGACACCCTGAATCGGTTGCCAGCCAATCGCAGGGCACACAGAGACAAACAACAGAGAGACACTGACAATCACGCCTAGGGGCAATTTAGAGAGTCCAATCAACTTACCATGCATGTTTTTGGAATGTGGGAGGAAACCGGAGTACTCGGAGAAAACCCACGCAGGCACGGGGAGAACATGCAAACTCCACACAGGGAGGCCGGAGCCGGGATCGGACCCACGACCTCTGAACTGTGAGGCGGACGTGCTAACCAGTCGACCACCGTGTCGCCCCGTGTCTGAACATGTTAACATGAAGATGTTAGGAAGTGAGCACACAAACCAATCCACTTAAGTGCCAACAGAATGTGTCACTTTCTTGCGTATATCTGTACCACAGGAGCGTCTCTGGCTCAGGACCGCGGACGTCTGGAAGCCAGGATCGAGGCGCTGTGCGCTGAGGTGGAGGTGCACAAAAAGCAGACTGAACAGGACCGCGACACCCTCAAAATCAAAGGCAAAATCATGGAGGATCAAACGGAATCCATCCGCAAACTCAAAGAGGTGCGTTGAAGTGAAGCTAACATACAGCAGGAACATTACTGTCACTTTCTGTTCCGTAGACACTGCAGGAGCGTGACGAGCAGGCCCGCAGGCTGCGCGAAGACAAGGCCCAGGCTGAGAAGATGTTCCAGAACCGGCTCGAGGAGGAGACATCTCGGCTGTCGGAGCTGGAGGGACGCGTTGAACACCTCACCCTGCGCAAGGAGGAGCTGAAGCAGCAGTTGGAGGACAAGGAGGCCGAAGTCGGAGAGGTGAAACGAGTTCACAGGTAAATTCACCGTCTTGAGTGACTTTTTAACACCTCTGATTTTGTCATATGAAACAGTAATACGGTGGTGCCTTGACTTATTACTTGAATTTGTTCCATGACCATGCTCGTATTTCACATGATTGTATCTCAAATCATCTTTTCCCATTGAAATGCCCATTCAGTAGTCCACATCCGCCTGCCAATGACCAAACAATTCTATACATCCAAAATGAGACAAGTGTCTTTGTTCCATATACAAAATGAATGAAAACAAACAAATATGCATTGGCAATATTGTTACGAATCACAACATAAGTGAAGAAATCATTAATAGTCAAATGAATAACATAGGCTGCATGGCAAAAGATAAATCTGGTACAGGCACAACACAAACATGCAAGCGGGGAATGGATTGGAACACAATGGCCAATTGAGAACTTTTTTTTTTTTTTAAACTTAAACAACAACAAAAAAATAGAAATAATGTATACCAATATTTAGTTTTCCTAGTTTTAAGTTTAGTTAGTCAGTTTTAGGTTTAAAGCGTGTGGGAGGGGTAAAACTTCCTTTGCAATGATGTCAGGATCTGGAATGTGTCCCGTGTGGTGAACAGGAGTATCTATATAAGAGAGTCCCAAACAAGGAACACATTTACCATAAAATAAAAAAGACCTGTAGCTTATAAATATAGATAATCATTAAGCACAAGTAGTACTTTAAGAACATACAACCTCCTTTCCTGTTCATGTTTCATTTTTTTGTTATGTTGTGTGATTTCTGTCTCACTTCAGGGAATCCACTAAAAAGTGGCAGGAAAAGGCTCAGCTGCTCACTCAACTAGAGAGCCAAGTGAAGCACATGAAGGACACCTTTGACAGCAAGGAACGCTCGCTCCTCGAAGAGAATGAACAATTGACCGAAGCACACAGGTGTGTTTGCGGCGAGGTGTGGGAAAAGAAGAGCTCGCCTTCTTAAACTTCCATCGTGTTACGTCTTTCAGAGCGGCGGTGGAGAAGCTGCGCTGCATGGACGATGCTTTTCGCGCGCAGTTCGAGTCCCTCCAGGCTGCCCATCAGGCTGAGCTGCTTCAGCTGGCGAATGATAAGCACAATCGGATAGAAGAAGCCAATCAGAAGGTAAAGCCACAGATTACTAGTCTCTTTTCATCTGCATCTTTTCCGACTCAGAATTTGATGGGTTTGACGACTTAGGAGCGGTATAACCAAAGGTGGGCATTTTACTACGTTTGCCGGTCCGTCATTCGTCATCTGCCAGCGGCCTGGGTACCTGTCGGTCATCCGTCAATCCGTCATTTTTTTCTAGCCGAACCAAACTGAAATCGCCTGGCAGTCCGTCATGTTAGTTTAACCACGCTTCTATCATGTCATGTCATCTTCCAAACCGCTTATCCTATACAGGGTCGCGGGGAATTGCTGGAGCCTATCCCAGCCGTCAATGGGCGAAGGCAGACTACACCCCGAGCTGGTCGCCAGCCAGTCACAGGGCACACATAGACACTGTCACTGAGCGGGAATCGATCCCACGCTGCCCGCACACAACTCAGGCGTGTGTACCACTACACTATCAGTGGACCTACGCTTCTATCAGTAAACGTCAAAGGTTCAAAATTGTCAATCTACGGGGAAAAAATATCCAACAGATGAAACATCCATCCATCCATCCTTTATCTGAACCGATTTGATTAAAATGGTAAATGGAGTGCACTATGTACAGTACATCATAATGTGTCGTCTTGCTGCTTAAACAGCTTTACACTCACATACATTTGACATTTGACAGCATAGGTTTCAGGATCAGCCAAACAGAAAAAAAGGGTGTACCGAAAAATATGGTAAACAGTTAATGCAATTTCTTCAGGATGGTGCAACCTTAAAGGGAAAGTCGGCATTCTGATTAATTTTGCGTTTGAGGAATATGAGTTTAAGGAGCAAAATCCACCCGTTTTTAGCCATCTCAGCTTCAGAAAACAGGTCGGCCGTGATTGGTCGTTACCTGAGCCCAGAGTAGTTGTGATTTTCAGTCGACAGAAGTGACAAAAATGGCCGCCCCCAGAGATGGCTAAAAACAAGTGAATTAACTCTTATGCTCAGTGCGTTTTTGTGCCTTTTTTTTTTGTATTAATTTTTAAGGGTAATGTTGTAAGATGACTTCGAAATCACAAGTGTTTTGGGATCACAGTTTCTGGTATATTTACAGCTCAAACTATTAATATAGGCAAATATTTTTAGGGAGTGCTCAACGATTCACACTTTTTTGCCACATTACAACAAGAGCTTGGCCCCAGTCACCTGGAATGCTGTATCTTTAGTAAAGATTCTTTACACTCCTTTCTTTTTGGGGGGGGTTATTTTAGGTATTCGAAGTGGAGGAGGAGATGCGTCAGCTGCTGCTTGAGGTGGAAGCCAACAAGAGGATCACAGATGAGAAAATGAAACGTCTAAACAGTGTACTAAAAGATTTTAACTGGTAAAATATCATGGTAATATGTCAGATAAAAAATGTTTGTGTATTTGTATGTTTGTTTTTAATAAGCTAGTTTTGATGAATTAAATTATTTTAAATTACTGTTTTGAATAAGTGATTTTCCATATATGTGAAACATAAAAAGCCATAAAACAAAAGCACTAGAATGATCCCAAACCCCCAAAAAATAAATGATTCAAATTAGGAATGTTCAATACCGCTTTTTTTCACACTGATACCAGTACAAGTATTCACTCTGCTAAATTCTCACAGATAACAGGGTACCTATACCTCTAGTGCTTCTGATATGTAAAATTTCATTTAACACAATGACAAAGCCTTGCGAACAAAACCTTTCTTTCTGACGTAGATGATGTTTTGCCGAAGTCAAATTGTCACAGTATAGCGCCAACTACTGCAGAGAAGGACTTACTCGATGCCAGATTTTCTTTGCCTTGAGTATCAGTGGCTGGTATGGTACCTCAAAATAAGGCCAATATCGGCCTGATACTGATACCTGGTATCGGTACTCGTCCATCCATCAAATATTAGATTCTAGCAATCCAAGAACATCCCTCCATCTAGTGCTTATCCTCATTTGGGTCACAGGTCATCTGAATACACCTGATACAAGCCTAATACATCCTAGACTGGTCACCGGCAAATCACAGACCACACTTAATTGAACATTTTCATTTTCAAGAGTCCAGTAATACATTAATTTGGCCATTTTTTCTGAAATTGGTTAATTTAAATGTATTTCTTAATTTTTTATTTTATATTAATCTCAATTGATTTATTGTAAATAATAAAAACCATTAGTAAAATTAATAACTTACATAATGTTCAATACAATAATTATATTTTAATTCATCATAAATATGTAAACTTGTTAATTTTATTATTTTACATACACTTTTTTTTTTCAAACAAGTCTGATCAGCCCATTTAAAAACAAAAGGGGCCCGTGAACACAAAGGTTTGCCCACCCCACCTTTCTAATTTACGCAGGCGCAAGTCATGTAATGGGGAAAAAATTCATAATGTTGAGCATTTAGCTGACAAATATGTCCGAACATATTTGCAAATATGTTTAAACATACTTGCAATTACGTTTTCAACGTTTTGCAAGTGTGTTCGTACTTGCAAGTACAGTATGTTTAAATATATTTAGATACATTCGAACGTACTTGCCAGCTAAAGATATTTATTCCACATTGGCAGTTCCACGATTCCTTATGGGAGTGGGTTTGCGTCATGGATAAATGAGGAAAATGCAAAGTTGAATCCAGAACTTCAAAATTGTGAGGCAGATGTGCTAACCACTTTGTGCTACCAGCCAAATACACTGGAAAATAATAATGTTTTTAAATGAATCATTAAATACACAATAAAACATGTTGACGATGAAGTGTTGGTTTTAAACAAAAATGTTAAAAATATATTAATACATTAAAAAGCTAAAAGCAACAGATTTACTCGTTTTCTTATGGCGCTATTGTACTGTCTGATTTCCGTTTTTAAAATTCAAAAAAGGTTTTGAATGAGTACAGTTAGATTTGTGTATATGGACTTTTTCAAATGATCAAATATTTATATGAATTGTGTATGAACATCTACCATGTGCAGACGCCTGTCCACGGGCTCTATTGTGCGGAACTGCAGGGGCAAGGTCTACTTTTTAAGGGGAGTAGTTACTAAGTGGGGGGCGTAGAGACCGGGGTGGGACGGTGGTTGCTATGGCAACAGCAGGCTAACGTAAAGCCTGTTCATTTAAAGGGGCGGAAGAGAGAGAAACGAGACCGACAGGTGAAGCGAATTTTTTTCCGCCCCCCCCAATGAAAAATGGTCATAAGTTGAAGTTTGACGTTCGGCGAAAAGTAAGACCTTCCAAAAATGGAGTGCGAGACGATGGAGGCGGCTCGCTCGACGCCCACTCGCCACGAGAAAAGTTTGGGCCTCCTCACCATGAAGTTTGTCTCTCTGCTCCAAGAGGCCATCGATGGCGTCCTCGACTTGAGAATGGTCAGTGTAAACTCGAGTATTTTACTGTGTTTTTCTGGAGGTACGGTGCTCCCCCAGCAGTAGATGTGAAACAAAGAGCCTTCAGTCACCCAATCAAAGTAGGAGGGGGGCGCCGGCTGGTCAGGTGCACCACGCTGTGTTCAGGTGCTAGAGTCGCCATTACTAGTACTCCCTTTTCGTGCGAAATGTTTCATTTTAAAGACTACATTAACTGTTTAACTATGTGTAAACTTATTAAACAGACAAAACAATTTCAAACAATTGTTTATCCTTTTTTTTTTTAAAGCGGCAAAACAAAAGTGCTTTCATCCTTGCTATATTGTTCCACCATCTTACTTAAACAGGAAGTCAACACCCCAAAATTCTTTACAATTATAAGTTATATGCGACTCCACTCGTCTCAACACGACATTCTGATTAATATTGAATTTGTGGAATATGAGTTATAAGTGGCAACATCCGCCTGTTTTTTAGCCATCTCAGGGGGCGGCCATTTTGTCACTTTCTGTCAACTGAAAACGACATCACAGTTGCTCAGGGCTCAGCTAAGGACCAATCACGGTTCACCTGTTTTCTGAAGCTGAGCTGTGGTTGTTACCTGAGCAACTGTGATGTCATTTTCCATCGACAGAAGTGACAAAATGGCCACCCCCTGAGATGGCTAAAAAAGGGTGGATTTTGCTGCTTAAGGGTTAGGGCTGTATCACAAACGCAATATTAATCAGAATGCCTTGTTTCAACTAGTGGGCCTGCATAGAACATATTCTTTAATAAACTTCCACTTTAACATTACGGCACACTCTCCATACTACTGATGTGTGGAACTGCTACTGTGGAGGTAACAGTTTTGCCGGCAAATACATTTAAATGTGTATACGTTCAAGCGTATTTAAATATGTTTAAACGCTGGATGAGAATCGTGATATTACTTGACCAGCTGTGAGCGTATTTACTCCATCAGACGCGGCGGAAATGTGCCTGATTGCAGCTACCGGTAATCAGATTCCAGCTTTTCCTGCTAACTTTAGTTTGTAAGTTGAAGTAAACAGAATCTGCCAATAAATGAAAGAAGCATTAAATGGAAAGTAATAGCAACAATGACCAAACATGCAGGTAAACGCACAGCTGATGGGCGGCAATGACTTAGCGTAATCTTCCGACGATGAAGACAGAATGATGAGAAGTTTCTTCCCGTATCACTTGACTGGCGGTACCTCCAGAGTGACGTGGAGGAAGCCATTGTCAAAGATATGTCCAAGATATGTTGTCAAAAACAAGCAAAGGTGGGCAATTTACAAAATTTTGCTGGTCCGTCACTTTTCGTGACAAACCGAATTATAACCGTCAGTCTGACAGAATGTCCATTTCTGACAGAATGTTTGTAGGATAACAACTTTAAAAATTGTTTACATTGTAAGGCGTATTCATTATTCCAGAAGGGACTATTTTTAGTAGTTCACTCAAAGTTGGACCCACTCTAAAATTAGATGGTTCATCTCATGGGTTAGATCCAAATAAATAAATAAATAAATACTTTGTTGTTCTACATTTGCTTTACTGTTGAATAAAAACGTTTGAAATGAATGAAAAATACATGTTTGTTAATAAAATGTTGAATTACTCTATAATTATCTTTGTTATCAGTACCAATGTTTTAAAACCGGTAATTTTGTAGGTCCAGTGCAATATGACACCATGAACGTAAAGCGGAACCAATCCTAGCCTGGGTATTTACAGAAGGTGGGGGGTGGGGGGAATTGGTGGTAGACCTGCCCTTAATTGTTCATAGTTTTCCCTCTCTCCTTGAGCACCAATCTTAGCTAATGTTTACACTGCAGTCACATCTGAACATCCCCTCTGCTAATGTACTCTTCTGCCAACAGGTTTAACTTTCTGTTTGTGCAGCTTGATTTGCCAAATCCTCTCTTTGAATGTCTGACAGTGTCTCTGATTTCATCCCGTTCTGGCAGTATTTACAGTATTTGCCAGGTAGTCTCGGTGTTGGCGGCGTTGCGATGTGGTCCTGTTAAAATGCTGCCAATTACATTTTCATTGGCACTTGTGTTTTTAATCAACAGGCCGCAGACAGCTTGGCAGTGAAGCAGAAAAGGCGCATATATGACATCACCAACGTGCTGGAAGGCGTGGGCTTGATTGAGAAGAAAAACAAAAATATCATCCAGTGGAGGTATGTGGCAAAAAAAAAAACAAAAAACAAAAAAACATGTTTTGGATTTTACAATTGTTCTTCTTTTCTAATTGGCCATCGTTCCGTTTCATGTCACAATGTGGTGTTCGTCGATCGCCCCAACTCTGTTGAACACGCATTAAAAAAAATTAATCAGAAATAATACACAGTTGAAACTTTACAATTGTCCATCCCAACTGTTGTCTAAGTAGGGAGTAAAGATCCCTCTAATGTGGACAATCAATAAGTTGCCCCGCACAGTGTTAAAGACATTGTGTTAAGTGGCGATGGCGTCTTTAACGTCGATGAGCATTCCAATTGAGTCTGATATGTGATCCCGCCACAATGTTGTGTGCGTCCATGTTTGAGTTCCAGGAAGCTAGCAGTCCCTGTTTGCGGAAATACAGTGAATATGATGAGTGTGTTTGTTTCCCCTGTAATGAGACAGCCAACATCTTCCAAAATTGTCTGATTAGATAAATATAAAAATGGCCAGTGGCAGTTGTATGCAAGCTTCTTTTGTTTCCTTATGGTTTGCTGTCTTGCAGGGGCGAGAACAAGGGAAATCAGAACCAGGAAGTTCTTGACCAGGTTAGGGTTCTGCAAGCCCAGATCTCTGAGCTGGAAGCCCAAGAGAAAGAGCTGGACAAGCAGAAGACCTGGTTGCAGGAGAACAACGAACACCTGAACCACGATCCAGGCACTAGCATATATCCTTGCGTAGTTGGTGACGTCGGGCAGCATGTGATTTTCACCTCTGCCTCACAGTTTCGAGGTTTTGTGTTCACATCTTGTCTCAGTGTGGCGTTTGCATGTTAGTTCAGGGGGGTTTTCTCCGGTCACTCTGGCTTCCTACCATATTTTTACACCGAGCCCAGACTACCTTCTCTTACCAAATTGTCCGATGAGTCTGTGAGCTTGAACACCCCGAGAGGCTCCAAACACCTTAGACTAGACTTGCGCCAGCATGCAAACAAAGTGAAACTTGTTTTTACACCAAGCGCAAGGGCACCAGTCAACCAAAACAGCGGCCATTATGTTAAAGTCAGCTCTGTTTCAGGTTGCTGTGGACAACATGAGATGCTTGTGAGAAAATGCAGGGAGACGGACAGGATGGCCAAACATAACAGGGTGTGAATACCGTGAATACTGAATGGAATTTTTAAACTGTCACAAAATTTACCACAGCAGTCGCGGTGTGAATGAGAAATCTAGTCAGCTATAATAATCGCAATAAGTGATCGCAACTAAACCTCACAGCTACATAATGGGGTGTATCAAAAACTGGAAGATGCTGGAAAACATAGTGTAAATGTAGCCTTAGGAGCTAGCATCACTGTACCCGTGTGGAAAGAATGGGAAAGAATGCCGGGACAGGTGTGAATTTTAACCCCTAGCTCACTTCTCCAACCCTGTTGTCTTGGAAACGGTTCAACAAAAATGTTGGGTATTTGACGGGTTAAAATTTTAATTTGACATTGTCGCTCTGCAGCTAGGGCGATATCCCGCTTTCATTGGTTTCTGTATAAAAAAAAAAATCAAAGATGGGTGATGGCTTTATGTTTTCTTTCTGCTCTGATGCAGGAAGAGGCAATATTACCTGTGCTTGTCCCTGAACAATTATACAAAGTCATGCATGCCCTCTTTGGGACTATTGACTCATTCATTTCAGTCAGCCCCCTCCCACCCCTCCAAAAAATCCCATCTTGATCCTCTTAACAGAGAACAGAGAAAACATGCTGATGAGCGGATTATAAATGCAGTATAATTGCTATTGTCAACCAGGTTAATCCCAAATTGCTCCTGGTCTTGTTTTTCTGGTTTATTGTGCGTGTCCCCCCCCCCCCCCCACCACCACTGCAGTTGCATGTAATCCTCTTTGCTTAACATCCCCCCCACCTATAAATTTGTGACGCATGAGGACATCTGCAATTCCTTCAGCGGCGACACTCTCCTCGTCGTTGTAGCTCCGTCTGGGACGCAGCTGGAGGTGCTGCTGCCAGAGAAGGTAGCAAAGCCTTGCAAGACCACCCAGGAGTATTAATATAATTGAAAGCATAACAGTTTTTAAAATTAATGAAGCCATATTTCGGAGGTTGAATGTGTGCTTTGATCAAGGTCTATATTTTTGAGAAAATGATTGCATATTTTCAAGAATTATTTTGGAGAAATAACTTGCAAAAGACTTGTAGCATTTATAGGAAAATATCATTTAAATATAAAATATCTTCTGTTTTATAGAAAGGTTGAGCTTGCAAACAATGTATATTTTGCGAAAATTGAAGATTTTATTTGTATATTTTGGATAACAATGTTGGGGAAAACATTTTTTTTTTCTGTAAACAAAGTCATATTTTTAAGCATGAAAAGTTGTAGATATTGTTTTCATGTCTGATTCGCCCTCAAAAAAAATGGTCCCACTACGAAGGAAAAAAAAAGTGAATATTTTAAAAGCATTTTGCTGCGTCAACATCAATAGCTATAATTCAACACTGTTAATATTGCACCTTTTTACTAGGACAATATTTTTTGGAAGTTTACTTTTTCCTTGAAAATATATTTAAAAATATTAAACATGATTGTTTTTTTTCTTAATGACTGCTTTATTAAATCTTTTCTAAAATAATCAGAAAATACTTTTCCCCTTAGCAAATATACCATATTTTTCTGAATTTCAATTATCCCCCTCCCCCAGACAAAACTTTATTTTTGAATATGTATTATTTTTTCTCAAAAGCCAAACACACACGACTTAATACATTTTTCTAATGGCATTTCGATTGTTTTCCTTTATATTGTGTCTTAGGGCCACACTGGTCACAAGAACTACCAGGTGAACCTGCGCAGCAAGGTGGCTCCCATCAAAGTCACGCTCATTAACCAGGACTCAGACCGCAGCGCGCCCGTGGTCTTCCCCGTGCCCCCCACCGACGTGCTCTGCCCCTTGCTCACACCGCCCCTCACACTATCCGCCAGCCCGCACTGTCTCCCCTTCTCCACGGCCGACTACTCCTCCGGCTCCAGCACCACCGCCTCCTCCTTCTGCAGCCAAGACTCGCTCAGCTCAGACCAGCAGATGGCGCTGCCGGTGCATGATGGCATGCTGAGGCCAGAGTCAGCACACTCACACTTGGGTAAGAACTGAGTGTGTGCCCCGGGAATGGAGGTGTTCCAAATGAAACGCATCTATTATTATTTATATTGTAGGGATAGTTTACGATGATGTAGAACTCTGTGGTCAAGTTAACAGCGTTTCTAGCCTATTTGTGGGGGTACCCCGAAATTTAATCCCAGCACCTCCAAAAATTGTAATATGAACCCTTGAAGTGGAAGTCAACCCCAAATTTTCTTTACAATATTATATTCTATGTGTCTCAGTTAGTCTAAACGCGGCATTCTGATTTGCGTAATATGAGTTGAACAGCAAACTCCAATGAATTTGTGGAATATGAATTGTAAGTGGCAACATCCGCCTGTTTTTTAGCAATCTCAAGGAGCGGCCGCTGTCACTTGTTGTCGACTGAAAATGACATTCGGTTGCTCAGGGTTCAGGTAACAACCAATCACAACTCACCTCTTTTCTGAAGCTGAGCCGTGATTGGTTGTTCCCTGGGCAGCTGTGATGTCATTTTCAGTTGACAGCCAGTGACAAAATGGCCACCCCTTGAGATGGGTGGATTTGACTCCTGAACTCATATTCCACAAACATAATGTCGATCTGAATGCCATGTTTAGTCTAGTGGGGCTGCATGGAAGCCATTTGGGCTGTGTTGAACGAGTACAGGTGAAATTGAATTTGATTCTGTGTTCCTTAATTTAGTATAAAATCCTTTAGGCAAGCTGATTTTGACTATTGGTTTTCAGTGTGTTATTGTTTTATTTGTCCTGAAGAGGGCGCACGTCTTTTCCATTCCAAGCATGCCTGGCAACTGAAATACTAATTATGCACATTTGTCCTCTCCATTTAAGCCTCTGTGCAATGTCATGCGTCCTTCCTACTCCCTTGCAGGGCGTCCCGATAAGCCGACGACTATTTTGGAGTGGGAACAGATGGACCTGGCTGGCCCAGAATTCCAGTCTGTGCTAAGCATGAGCAGTCTGCTGAGGCACAGTAGTGTTGGGGACTACATGAATGAGGACAGAGATGGTACTGTCTTTATTTGGTTCGGACAAAAAGACGATGTAAAAACATATCGATAACAAATTTCACATGCCAGACAATCAAGCAGTCCATTTATAATGTTCATCTTTATCGCCTTATAGCAGTGCTTCTCATTTATTTTGTTACACCCCCCGCCCCCCTCTACACGCGCACAAATTCTCCTCAATTTGCCTGAAATTTTAAAAAAACTAAATGAGGGTGCCACTGCCATCTACTATAGTGGATGTGCAATTACTTTTTAATTCTAGTACGACAAAAAAATCCCACCTAGCGTCGCACGGTGCCCCCCTCTTTGAGAAGGACTGCCTTAGAGGCATGTGCTGTTCAGAAACAAAAAATGTTCTATTTTCATACTTTCCTGTAGAAGCTGTTGACTTCATTGATAAGCTGATGTCCTCTGATGGTAAGCATCTTAAAGGCTGTGCGATTTTGCCTGTATTGTGTGTTTTGAAAACTTTGCAAAACGAATGCTGCGGTCAGACTGAGCAGGAGTGGAGTGTTTCTAGTGACGCAATTAGCTATCGAGTTAATGCAGCTCGCGGGCGTAGGCGCAAATCTGTGCCGAGTGGCACCGATGATGCGTTTGACGTGACAGCAAAGGGGTCAAGCACATGCAAATTCTCGATCGCCTATTCGTGCACATAGGACATTTTTGAATAAAGTAAAAAATATATATATACTTTTCGTCTAGAAAATATACCACTTTTGCATAGAAAAATACAAGTTTACACAATATATTTTAAATTTATTTTCTTGGAGATAAAGATATTACACACACACACACACACACACACACATCTCCCCCCCCCACCCAAATCCCTAAATGAGTCTTTTGTTGAACATTGCTTTTTTTTTTTTTCAAAAGTGTTTTCTCATAAATATTGTAATTAGAATTACAGTCTTTGACTTTTTCTTGAAAGCTATCTTTATGAAAAACACTTTCCTTTTGAAAATATACATTTTCTAGAAAAATGAATTTATTCTTGAGATTTTTCATGAAATTATATATTTTATTCCCCCTCAATTTTTTTCCCCTGAAAATGTGTGACAGTTTTCTCCCCCTTTTTTTCCTTAAAAGGTTATGATTTTTTTTCCCCTCAAATGTATCCGGCTTTATGTTTGTTGTAAATTCTTTTAGGCATGGACTACAGCTTCACCCTGGACAATGACGGCGTGTGCGACGTGTTCGATGTGCAGACCCTCAACTCTAACGAAGAAGCTCAGGGAGTACACCGTCATTCTTTCATTTGAGTCATTTTGGAACTTCACAAAGTTATTTATGAAATAATTGCGCCTCTATTAACCCGTTGAAGGTTTACAGGGTAAAAATGCGGACAACATTTGGAACTGTGACAGTATTTAAAATATTTTTAGCGATCCACGTCGCTAGTTCACATTGTTTGACAGTTTACTGCCGTTGCAGGCCATGCTGTTTTGGTTTCGTTGTCTTTGCTTTATATTTCGCTAACCATTTTAACTATTTAAAAAGCAATCTATCTTTGTTTCATGCTAAATCTGCCTTATTTGACATATAATTGGCCTTATTCTTAGTTCAGTTGACTTGATTGCAGGAATTCTGATTTGCACATTTTTTGAATATTTTTTTTCAATAAATGATTGAAATCTCAATTCAGTCGTGTTTTAACTTGAGGGTTTGCAGATGTAGCGCCTTGATAACTCTTCCAGCCATGCAGAACCTCACTCTATTCACTTCATCAGTCCATGTGCGTAGTTGCCTTATTTTTAGGAAAACTTCACCTATTTTCAAGAAAACAATAATTGAAGAAAAAGTCAGACGTTGTCGAGAAAAATGTATATTGGGTATGGCTGGTCGATATGGCAAGAAAGTGTATCATGATACAAATATTTTATATCAGTCAATATTGATAGTTATTTATTTATTATAGTTTTTTAAACTATTCACAATAAGGCCCCGGAAAAAAGGGCTATATTGACTGAATTTAGGTAATTTTATTTTACAAAAATTGATGTACGGCGTACACAATTTGAAATGATCAAAAAACGTATAAAATACGGGGGAAATGTACAAGTTGACAGGTATGGTAACGTAGGTATGCCTACAACAGGAACAATACCGGGGTTGGAGTTTGCTTCCTGATTTCTTTTTCTTTTCTAGCCAACATTTTATCGAGAGCGTGTTGTATTCATTTTGATCACGTGTCCATCGAGATACATATTGATATCATTTTAGATTTTTTTTAATTTATTTTTTTTAGAATGAAATTTTTTCTTTTGCTTGAAAAAAAAACTATTCTTGAATGAAAAAGTTGATTTTTGTGGAATAAAAATGGGTCAAGTGGAATATTTATTTTTCTTTAAATATTCGCATGTTTGCAAGAAAAGCATTTTTTATGTCTGATAAAAGTTGTAGCTTTTTTTTTTAATTGGAAAAAGAAACTAGAAAAAAAGTTCAGTTTTTTTTTTTTTTTTTTGATGAAAACCTTATCGAAGTCTCACATTTCCATTGATGTTATATTTAAAAAAAAAAAAAAAATACAAATACAAATTGAGAAAAGTTGTATTTCTCATGCCAACTTTTCCAGTCCAGGCATCTTCACTCCTTTCACCTTCGACCATTGTGTATATTGATTGGAAAAAACTTCAGAGTCAATACGAGTGCTTGTTCCAAGTGTGTTTAATCAGCAGTGCATCACATTTGATTATAAATGCTTGATAGGATATTTGCACACTTCATGAACATTCTGACTTCTCCACAGCACAAGATCACCTTCTTTGAAAAGCCAGCTTCATGTAGCAGAGAGAAATAGAAAGCAGAGTTAAGTTTGATTACGTCATCATGTCAAGTCACGCTTGACAGTGGCGGCTGACAGGCTGATTCCACCATTTGGCACATGCTGAAGAGACAAAACAAAAGCGTTTGAATTAAAATCAAGTTAAAAAAAAAAAAACATAGAAGTTGGGCAACACTGAACATGGAAAGATATAATTACACTGAGAGACTGAAATTGTAATCTTGCCTTGTTTACCAGTTTTTTATGTACACACACACTTCACAAATCTTTATTTTTAATTTTTATTTTTTTTAGGAAAAAAGGTTTTCAAGAAATAGGTGATACTTTCCAGAAACATTTTTATTTGAGTTTTTTTTTAACTAAAAATGTAAGGATGGGGGAAAATCTCCTTCTTTAAAATCAGACAAACTTTATCTTGAAAGTATTTTTCTCCATGAGGTAGGACATTTTTTCCTTGACTTTATATATTTTCTGAATTTCAAATATACAACTATCTTCTTTGAAGACTGACTTTATTCTTAAAAATACACTTTACTTTTGTAAGTTTGTTACCTCAAAAATATAATTTTTGTCACTAATCATATACTTTTGGTAAATGGAGTTAAATTTCAGAGAAAATGGTAGTATATTGGCAGAGGTGGGGGGGGCATATTTTCATTTTAACACTTTGTTTTTCCGTTATTTTTCTGAAATATTCAACTTTTTTTTCCCCAAAAATATATTTTTAAAATGTCCTAGACGATATACAGAATTTTATCTAGTAAATACCTGTATATGACTTAATGCCAAACAGGTTTGACTTTTCTTGTTGAAAACATCCAACTTTATTCTTTGTGAGATTGTGGCATCTTTCTCTTGAAAATATACTACCTTTATTTCTTGATATATATATATATACACATATATATATATATATATATATATATATATATATATATATATATATATATATATATAAAACATTTTTTTCCTCCCCATTTTTTTTATTAAAATATGACTTTTTTTCTCTTAGCTTTCTGATTTTACTCTCATAGTGTATTGTTTTTTGTTTTTTTTTCAAAGTGCTGTAACACTCCTTGTTACAAGGCAACTTGAAGAATGCTTTCATACCTTTCCCAAAAGATAGCATGCTCCTGGTCTCAGGAAACAGTAATGATTATATTGATATTTTGGTTTTCTTCGTGGTGTGGCTCTTCCCTTTTAACAAAACAAACAAACAAAAAAAATCATCACCCTCATCCTAGACTACAATTCACTGACATGTTTAAGCACCAATAATGAGCTTCTCACCCGGTTTAGTTGTGGCTTACCCGTCAACCAAGTGGCGGCGTCGGCCGAATCTAATGCGGTGATGAGCAGGAAGGCCTGCAGACAGAACAGAAGCACTAACACACTTTTGTCCATGGTTTATGAAACTCCATGTAACCGGAAAAACACATAAGTTCCTTATA
Source organism: Filicampus tigris (assembly GCF_054856515.1). Lineage (NCBI taxonomy): Eukaryota > Metazoa > Chordata > Actinopteri > Syngnathiformes > Syngnathidae > Filicampus > Filicampus tigris. The sequence continues at coordinate 12,626,675 of NC_141226.1, forward strand.
TATAGAAAGCCAACAACCAAAACAAACACACTTCCCATCAGAAGCGAAAGGCAGCAGTAACAACTTCCTGTTTGTCCACATGTACTCACATCACATCAAAAGATGTCACATCAACATTTCACACCAGAGGGCTTTTCCAATAATAGGAAACTGTTCACATGAAAACCACAAAGGCTCACTAATAGTCTTGAATCTTTCAGGTGCTATATTGTAAATGTTAACTTCACGATGCCACGTTAAGTTTTGGGTACGAAGGTTCAAAGTCCAAGTGTGCAAAAACTACAAAGATATTTTTGAGGGTTTTATATTTTAAAAATGTTTGAATACATTTTGTTTGAAAGTATTATTTTCAAGAGTTGATTTTTGAGAAATGTGTTTTCCGGAAAAATGTTCAAATATATTTTTGAGGATTTCTTTTGTTTTTGAAGCAATGGTTTCACATGTCCGAGAAAAAAAGTTTCTATTTTTAATGAAGTCATATTTTTCAAGAAAAATATTTTATGTATTTCTGAGGAAATTGTTAACATTAATAATAATCATACAGCGCTAATTTTGAGGGGAAAAAGTGTCTTTTGGACTAAAAAGTAGTGTTTCTTATAGAAAATAATGTGTAGTTTTTTAGAAAAACAAATGTAGTTTTGAAAAAAAGAAACAAGTTTATTTTTGAAGAAAATAAATTGTTTATAAGTTGTTTGTATTTTCAGGGGGCAAAAACATATTAGTCATCATCTTAAGAGAATACTTTATTCTGAAAAATACTCCTTGTAAATTAACTGTGGTTGAGTACTGACTCACCGGATGTGCCTCAAGGCATAATCTTTGGCCCTGTGCTATTGTCTCCGCGCTGTACAGCACATTGTGGCCGTGGGTTGTCATTCCCCTCGGCCGGTCTTTTTAACACATTTTATCAGGTTGTGCACTTTGTGTGGGTGTGTGTGAATGATTGCTGATGTACTAATGGATATCTGTCTTGGGTTTGTTGGGAGGGAGAGCATGAACAGATTTGTATTATTTTTTTCTAATTATCTATTTATTTTTTATTATATATATATATATATTTTTTTAAATGTTTTGCTTTGATTGTTTTAAAGCACTTTGAGTTGCATTTTTATGTATGAAAAGTGCTATATAAATAAAATGTGATTGATTGATTGATTGATTGACTCTTAATGGAAAGTTTGGCTCACCGCTGTTGACAAAAGACAACACAAGCACAGTGTATAACCCAGATTTATAACAAAGAAAATGACTTAAACATGGGTGTGTAGTCAACAAACATGTTGTGTTTCGAGCACTTCTTAAGTATGACACCATCCAAGAAATTACCGGTACATGGATTTACACAAACACAAAATAGGAAGTGGCACAATTATAATGACTCAACATCATGAGTATTGTTTCACCACCAATAATGCAAGCACCAAAAACATCTTCCTCTTTTTTCAACAAAAGATGGGACCGGTGGCTGTAAAGTTTTTCATGCCATTTACCATGTCAAAAATCAACAAGTGGCAAAGCACCCCAAGTAACATAACATATGTGAAATCTGGAGTGCTTTCCATATCCGTGATCACTTGCTCAAGATGTCCTCATCTGATGATGCAATGGCCACATGACACAATGAGCCCAGGATCCAAGCACAGATCATTGGTTTATGATCCTAAATGCCCATACATGCTTCAAGATGACAGAAATTATGTATGTGACAGTTATTGGATTACAGTATCACATGACTATGTTTCGGTTAAAGTGATGGATTGAATACAAGATTTTTTTAAAATATTGATTATTGTCATCAGCCTTCAAATGGGGCAGGACCTGGATGAGGAGGGTAAGCTGGAAGCACCTTTGGAAACAGACAGACAGCACAGTTAGCTTTAACAATAGGAGATGAAAATGTTAGAAAAAATGGTGATAAATAACAATCACCATGGAGCCCCGGCTGCATCCTTCAGGTGTCGTGCTGCACTTGAAGTGCAGTTTCTTTCGGAACCGTGGTGGCCACTGTCCGTTTTGTCCCTGCAGCACATTCGTGCAACACAAACATTTTCATTTTTATTTACTTAAACACGAAAATACAATTATTCTGAAATGAATTCAAGTATCAAGTATTTTTGTTAGTTTTATGAATATATATATATATATATATATATATATATATATATATATATATACATATACATATATATATTTTTATTTTTTTTTATTTTCATGACTATTTACATTCTCACCGAATGCATCAAAACTATGTATGTGTGTATGTATGTGTATGTATATGTATGTATGTGTATATGTATTAATGTGTATATATGTATGTATATATATATGTACTGTATCTATGTATGTGTGTATATTTGTGTGTGTATGTATGTATGTATGTATGTATGTGTGTACTGTATGTATGTATAGCATTTAGCTGCCAACTTCATGCAGGTCCGTCATGTGACCAGAGCCCGCCAGGGGACATCACGAGAATATTTAAGATTGCTTTATAACGCAATACTATTGCATTTTATTGCAAAACTTTTGTGATTATATTATAATAATATAATTTTAATTATTGCAAAATAACACAAGGTTATATTGTACTAGTGAAATTATCAATCTTACAAGAATACATTACTATCCACAGTCGACCTTATTCTCATAAGATTACAGCTTTTATGTTGTCTGTTCTTGCTTTCCATTTTAGACGAATTGCATCAATGATGTTGGATGCTAAACAACAACATACCGGTCAGCTGAGGCAGCGCTTTCAAAATATACTATTTTCAAGAAAACAAGTTCAAGTAAATTCAATGAGAATTGTTTTAGTATGTTTATTATATTTCAAATAGTTTTATATTTTTGAGAAAAAAATAAACATTTCATTACTTCTTTTTTTTGTACAGTGTATTTTCTTGAGGGGAAAAAGTGATTTAGCGGAGAGAAAATATTGCATATTTAAAAAGAAAAGTTGAATATTTTTTTGAACAAAAAATAAAAAGGTCATAGTTTTTACCAGAAGCCCAAATAAATTCAAGGAGCAAATATTGTCATAAAAAATGTATACTTTTTAGAGGGAAAAAAATGAAGAAAGCCATATTTTCCAAGAAAAAATATTCACTATTTCCAGTGGGAGAAAACAGATGAACAATTTTGACACCGAAAATATTTTCAAGAAAATAAGTTGGGTATTTTTTTTAGAGAGAAAAAAACAAAGACAAAGGTGATGTTAAATGTTTTTGTTTTAAATCGTCACACGGACATGTTTCATATACATACATACATACATACATACATACATACATACATACATACATACATACATACATACATACATACATACATACCGACTGAGACAGCGGTTCTGCGAGGGTCGAGGCCGACAGCAGCAGCAGCACACACGACAGCAGCACCAGCACTCGTGTGTCCATGATGGACTTTTCATGCAGCGGACTGATGATGTCAGCTTATATACGCGTGCTGCCGAGAGCCGAATAGCACGTCCGCGCGCCAGCAAAGTAAAGCCTTTGATTTGTTTACCCAAAGTGCGAGACATCTAAATAACGATGTCTTCCCTCGAGATCCCTAATGAGCTTCTGCCTGTTACACAAATTGTCCTTGGAAGCCTCAATTGGAAGTCAGCATGAGAGGATTGACATATGGTAACAAAATACTTGTGTCCTGCGATGTGCTTTATTTTTGCCTCGGTCCATTTTTTTTTTTTTTTTTTGTATAAAGACAAGGAACCGTATTTGTTGACAGGGCTGGGCAATATGACTGAAAAATATATCACAATATAAATGTTTCATTTTGGCCGATATCGATATATATTGATTTTTTGCCTTTGTTTTAACTATTGAAAATAATGACCCGTAGAAAAATGGATTTAATTTATTTTATTTTGACATAATAACTAACACTCTCTTGCAGTGTATATACATTATCGTTGACCAACCGTTTTAGGAGTACTTGATCTTTTTAGCCGATTCATTATTGCCATACTCCATTCATATTTTACTTGCTTGATTTTAATTTGAGTTCGATGCCGAGGGTCGGACATGTCTATCACTGGCGCAAGCGTTTCAAAAAAAGGGAACTGCTTTACTTGTACACCGCATCCCCATCCGGAGGTGTTTAATCGGGTTATTATCCATATTATCATTGAATTGTAAGAGTTTTACTGAGTCGAGTGGTCGTTTATTTGACCAAAGTGCCACTGTCGGTTACGCCACAATCCACTGTCACTGAGACTCACAGTGATGCTTCTCTGTATGATGTGGCCAACACAGGTCATGTGGTGGTATGGTGAACTGCGAGCCACGGCTATCATATTACGTTCACTGTTCGTCCCAATGTAACCTTTCCTGTAGTGGAACTGGAGCTCCTTCTCAAAATTAGTGCAAATCACTACCTGCTTATTTGTTGTCCCATCTATATTCTTTTTGCATTTGAATTCCCCACCCGGAGGGCCAACCTGCTTTACTTCCATGTTTACATTTAAACACGCACTCACCGCTTGCTGCTCACTGCACTTCTGAGTGGGATTATGCATGGACAGGTCATTCTGCGTATGCGTTAAAAGCGTCAAATATTTTGACGTGATTAATTACCAAATTGTATTATCTTTCGATAACACGATAAGTTTGACAGCAGTAATATATATGAATATATATATTTATATATATGGCCACACACCCAACCATACTGTGAAATGACACAGTGAGACCAGCATCCAAGCACAGGTCATTTGTTTATTATTATAAATGTCCATGCATGCTTCATGATGATATAAATGATGTATGTGACAGTTATTGGATTACAATATCACATGACTACTTAAAAAGAGTTGGGACTGAATACAGGATTTTAAAAAGGTGCTCAAAAACATTGATTATTGTGGTCAGCGTCCAAGCAAACATCTAAATGGGGTAGGATGAGGAGGAAGCGGTGGTGGCGGTGGCGATGAAGGAGGACCTGGAATCTATAGACAGACAGCACAGTTAGCTTTAAAAAGAGGAGGAAAAAATGGTGATGAAAAACAACAATCACCACAGCTGCAGGGCTGCATGCTCCAGCTCTCCCACTGCAGTTGGAGAGCCAGTGTTTGTTTCGGAACCTCCGCGGTGGCCACTGTCTCTCTCTCCTCTGCAACACATTTGTACAACACAAAACTTTTTATTCATTTTAATTTACTTAAAAGAAACCACACAAATACAATTATTATTATTATATATATATAATAATAATAATAATAAAATCTTATACAGTGTAAGATTAGATTATATACAAATAAATTACCATTAAAATGATACAATAGGGCAAGAGTTTAAGATATTTTATTTTATTTCAGCCAATCAACCCCCCCCAAAAAAAAAAAAAAATATATATATATATATATATATATATATTTTTTTTTTTTTTATTTATATATATATATATATATATATATTTTTTTTATTTATATATATATATATATATATATATATATATATATATATATATATAAATAATCAAATGAAAATTGTTTATGTATGTTTGTTATATTTCAAATAGCTTTATATTTTTGAAAAAAAATGTATTTAATTAGTTTTTTCTGTATCGTGTGTTTTCTTGAGGAGAAAAAAATGATGTAGAGGGGAGAAAATATTGCATTGCAAAAGAAAAAATGTTGAACTTTTTGGGTGAAAAATAAAATAAAATAAAATGTAAAAATCGCAACGATATTTTTACCAGCCCTCCAAAAATTCACGGGACAAATATTTTGATCAAAACAGTATGTATATTTTAGAGAGAAAAAAAGACCTGTACATTCAAAAGGATAAGTTGATGAAAAGTCATATTGTTCAAGAAAAAAAAAAATCACTATTCTCAGTGGGAGAAAACAGATGAACAGTTTTGACCGGAAAAAGTATTTTCAAGAAAATAAGTTGTGTATTTTTGAGTGAAAAAACCCCCCACACAAACGTGACATTAGATGCTTTTCTATTATTGTTTTAAATCATCACACGGACATGTTTGACATACATACAGTACACAGATACATACATACCGGCTGAGGCAACGGTTCTGCGAGGGTCATGGCGTGCGTCGACTGTGAGGCCGACAGCAGCAACAGCAGTTGCACGCACAACAGCAGCACCAGCACTCGTGTGTCCATGATGGCCTTTTCATGCAGCGGACTGATGATGTCAGCTTATATACGCGTGCTGCCGAGAGCCAAATAGCACGTACGCACGCCAGCAAAGTAAAAACTTTGATTTGTTTACCCAAAGTGCGAGACATCTAAATAAAGATGTCTTCCCTCGAGATCCCTAATGAGCTTCTGCCTGTTACACAAGTTGTCTTTGGAAGTCTCAATTGGAAGTCAGCATGAGAGGATTGACATGGTAACAAAATACTTGTGTCCTGCGATGTGCTTTATTGCATGTATTTTTATACTATATAAGTGTGTGTGTATCTATATGTCTATATGTATGTATATATAGACATGTATATTAATGTATGTATGTATGTGTATATATATATATATATATATATATATATATATATATATAAAACAAAATATATATAACAAAAAAAAAAAAATATATATATATATATATATATATATATATATATATATATATATACTGTATAGAGAGAAAGAGAGAGAGAGAGAGTGAGAGAGCGTGAGATGTATTGTTGGAGTTTTGTAGGTCTGGAGTCCATAAGCCCAATTAGCAATTTACAAAACAACTACTTACTCAATGCGTGTTCGTTTTATCTTTCAAGAAGGTATCCAATATAAATAAAGACTCACACAAATCGATTGAATTTTCTCGTCAGTTTTCTTTACAATCTCTGAAGTTAAGGAATCATACAATGATCAGATCTGGGCAGCTTTTCCATCCTCGCGAATGCTCTCACCCGAGACGGGCGAGGGCAGAAAAGGGGCGCGGTCTAACATGCAGCCCTCACATTTGTACTGTCTTCAAAATCTAAACATAATGTGGGTTGGTCTCCTCCCTGGCTGGCCCTGCCTATGGGGCCGATCTTCACCAGCTGGTACCGTGCTCAGATCAGGGCACGCTGACTTTGAACTGATTATGCAATGTGTAATTCCCAATTTGGTTTTTGGTTAACCTGTTGGCTAATATAAAGCCATTCTTATAGATTCAGATCCTTCAGAATGTATGTATGTATATAGAGTGGATACAGAAAGTATTCAGACTCCTTGAAATTTTTACACTTTTTGTGTCATTGCAGCTATTTGCCAAAATCAAAAAAAGTTCTTTTTAATTCTCATTAATGTACACTCAGCACCCCATCTTGACAGAAAAAAATCAGAAATGTAGACATTTTTGCAAATTTACTAAAAAAGAAAAACTGAAATATCATATGGTCGTAAGTATTCACACCCTTTGCAAAAAAGCTTCATAATTAACTCACATGCTGTCCATTTACCCAGCTGTGTTTCATTAAACTGATTGAACTTGATTAGGAAAGGCACACACCTGTCTATATAAGACCTTAGAGCTCACGTTGGATGTCAGAGCAACTGAGAATCAAGAGGTCGAAGGAACTGCCCAAGGAGATCAGAGACAGAATTGTGGCAAGGCACAGGCACAGGCACAGGCACAGGCACAGGCACAGGCACAGGCACAGGCACAGGCACAATGTTGAGCACAAACGAGCCTTTTGTTTACATGTCACTCCTTTCATGCTGACTTCCAATGAGACTTAAAAGAAAACTTGTGTAAACAGGCAGCGTCTTATTAGGGAGCTCAAGGGAAGACGCCATTTTAGATGTCTCGCACTTTGGGTAGACAAATCAAACACTTTCACTTTGCTAATGCGCGGACATGTCATTTGGCTATCCACAGCATGTTTACATGAACTGACATCATCAGTCCACTGCCTGAAAAGGCCAACGTGGACACGCGCGTGCTGACGCTGCCGTTGCGAGTGCAGCAGCTGCTGCTGCTGCTGCTGCTGTTGGCCCCGCAGTCGACGCACGCCTTGACCATGGCAGAACCGCCGCCTTTGGATGAACCAAAATTTCTTTCAGTTAAACCAAAACGAAACGGAGGTAATTGTTTTCAGCAATAACAAAATTAGGATTGCTGTTAGAAAACACCTGGAGTCCACAAAGCAGGTTGAATGAAAACTCAAGAGTCTGCTAACCCTGAAAGGAGGGAAACTCTGACATTAAACGAAATCGGAGTAGGCATATGAGCAGCCCATTAGGCGCAGTATCACTGAAAAAGGTTTCTGTTGAATTTACTCACGTTTCTTTCTTCAAGTGGTAGCACGAAATATGATCATCTGGATTAAGATACATTTTTTTAAAAAGACTATACATCTACTAACTAAATGCATCTGGATCCAGATGATTTTATTTTGTGCAACCACTTGACGAAATAAAAGTGTATAAATTCAACCGTAAATGTACCCCCCCCCCCAAGAGATTATGCCGGGGTCATAACTCTTTGAATAATGTTCTTAAATTTCATCAGCTGTTAAATGCGCTTCTCCTCCGAGAGATTGCATCTAAATTAAATACATGAATAGGCGGAAGTAAGCCGTTTTCCACTATGATATTGCTGCGATTGAAAAGGACATGAAACTTCTGCATATATTGACCCGAGCAGCAAAAAAAATAATGAGGCTCCTTCCAGTGGCATTAATGGAAAAGACAGCTTGAGTGACATACACTGACCATTTGTTGAACCAAAAGAACAGCCCTTAAGACACTCAGATGGATTTGTGTTTGTCTTCATGGAAAAGGCATTTTAAGTAGGCTAAAAAATGCCCATATCCAATAAAATGTCATTAGCAGAAAACAGACAACTTTAGGAAACATGTTGTAAATCATAACATTTCATTTGGGATGCATAATGATGAAGACACTTTGGCATTAAAAGTGTGAAAAATATGACTTCAGATTTTTTTTCCTGAAAAATATTCGCTTTTGAAAGGTAACAACTGCCAATAAATCCAATGCTCACGTCCGTAAAGTGATTGATTTTCTATATAAAATTCGCTGGCGTACGTCTTTACCGTTATCGATCAAATTATATAATAGTATAATTTATTATATTGTTTACCAAATATTAAACTCTAACCTAACTTTAATTTTTTTGCCCAATGTATTATATTTGTATTTTAATTTCAATTTGTGATTTAATTAATATATTTTTATTGTAATCTTGTTTTTAGTCTCGTGTATTTGTTTTGGGTCATCTTTAATTGTTTTTTTTATTTTAATGTGGATTTGTTTTTATGTATCTTTAATTCGGTTGACTTGTTTAAATATATCCATGTAAATGTATTTTACTTCTACTTTGTTTTACTTTTAGTTTTCATTTTGTTTGTACTTTTTTGTTTTGTTGTCTATCCATTAGTTGTCCTCAGTGAGTTCCATTGACCTGTTTGTATTTTAATATATTTATTTTGATGTATAAATATTGTACATAGGTATAAATGTGCAAATATTGCATGTATGTATCAATAACGTTAATCTTTTTTAGTTTATTTATTCACATCTTCATTTACTAGGTTAGATTTTTTTTTAAAAATTGAGTTAATTTAGAAATTTAGTTAGTGTTCATTTATTTTATTTTATTTTGATTCTATAGTACATAGCCACTAGTTTTGCTCAGTGAGTTATATCTTACACACTCAAGAGGGGATTTGTGTGTGTACGTCTAGGTACGGGTGTGTGTGTGTTTTGTACCTCAATCCGATTTTCCTCATTATGTATTTCTGCTTACAAAAGCTGTCTGTTCTTGGGCTACATCCACGTGTCTTTGGCCCGGAAGGATTGAGAACAGTGGCGGACAACCCGAGGGTCATATTTGGGTTGCGTTCCAAATCTCCTAAAACATTGAACCCACAAACGCTCATCTCATGCATAATGTTTTCTTCTTACGTCTATGATAGCCCTCAACAATGGGAATCAATTCACTGCATCCGGCACCAGTTAGCGAGTCAGGAAAGTGGCCAGACCAAACAAATGGGTGGTTACATAAAGACTATTGTCTTCTAAGATTTGTATGCAGTCGTAGTTTACATCATCACCTCATTCCTGCTACTTTATTGTGCAAAGTGATTTAGGTGGAGGAAGCTTATCCTCATTTACTTGTTTTTTTTTTTCTTTCTACAAAGGGATTACAGAAGCAAGGCGGTCCTGTTCTCGTACAGCGCTGCTACACTTTCTCCTAGGTGGAGTAACACTTAAGGGTTCATGACTTGTATTTTACATGCTTATAGTTTCAAAATAAGACTTATGAAAAACATTTGCATTCTTCTCTGTTCTGACCAGCACCTCGGTAAGTCAATACATGTTTTGGTTTTCTGTACTAACTATCCCAGAGTGTATTTAACCCGTATTGACATTTTAATTGCTTGTCCACAACAAGAGTTACATTTTTTTTTTTTTTTTTTTTTTTACAGTATTTCTTCTTTTGATAGATTATATTATAGTTACCTTTTTATCATGAAAAACATTCACGGATTTGTGTCTGTGTTTAAGTAACTATAACTAATAACATCAATAAGATGCTTGTTGAAATGAAGTAAATAAATGTACAACAAAATTGTACAAACAAAATAGTTCAAGACATATAAAAGCCAAGTATTGAAATAAAAAGTAGCTTACTAAAATTACAAAAAGAACAAACAGTTCAAGAACAACATTTTGGGAAACATGATGATAAAACTACTTTGAAATACTTTAATAAAAGGTAGGGGAAAAGAACATAGTTTTCATCCTGGATTTAAAAGCATTTGGGGCTGACTTAAAATCTGTTGACAGCTTATCCCATTTGCATGCAGCATAACAGCTACATGCTGATGCACCATGCTTGCTTTGAACTCTGCAGACACCAGAGCTTGCTTTACATGCCATTAGCATTTCTTATATGTAATTAGGACATACGCCATTCAGTGATTCATAGACCAGTACCAGAATTTTAAAATATATTCTCCTGCTGACTAGGAGCCAGTGTAAAGTCTTCAGGACTGGAGTAATATGTTCTGATCTCTTTGTTCTGGTCCGAACCCGAGCCGCAGCTTTCAGAATAAACTGCAGCCGTTCGAAGCTCTTTTGAGTGAGTCCAGTCAGAGGAGCGCTGCAATAATTAAGTCTACTGGAGATAAAAGCATGGATAAGTTTCTCCTGGTTTGCTTGGAGTATGCAACCCTTCAATCTGGAAATGTTTTACAGCTTCTTAAAAGGTTGTTCTAGTGATTGATTGAAAGTCAGATTTGAATCAACAGCCGCCCTCAACTCGGTCTTTGGCTTTGAAAGACAGTGACTCCAAGTGTTGACTAACAGCAATCCTCTTTTCTCTATTGCTGTTTATTTTTTTATATTAAAATATTACATTTATATCTTGATTTTATTAGGTTGTGTAACGTGTACACAGCATTAAACAAATGTGACTTTTCAAAATGAAGCTTTAATTTTTGTTCTCAGGTTGTAAATATTGCCGTGCATCCTCATGTTGACATGACAGCGGGCTGAGCAAACATTTCAGCGTGTCTGCGATGGGCCGCAAGTTGGATCTGTCCGGCCTGAGCGATAACGAGGCCGAGCACGTGCTGCAGGTCGTGCAGCGTGACATGAGGCTGCGCAAAAAAGAGGAGGAGCGACTCAGGTGGGCACGTCGCACCCGGCGCTTCTCATTGATTGGCTCGCCACCTCCCTTGTGGCATCCCATCTGTGTTATTCATGTACTTGCTGTAGGGCTGTTCGATTTTGCCTAATAAGAGAATCCCGATTATTTTCTCTCAAACACGATTTTACGATTACGATTTCTTTGTAAAATAAAAAATAATGAAAAATGAAGTATTTTGAACGTCTTTTATTCAAACTTAATTTTTCTTTCTTTGAACTCAAAATGCCAGTCAATTTAAGTTCAATGAAGGGGATCGGCTGGCTAAAATGCAGCCTCCTACCAGCCTGACCAGAGCAGGGATGATTCAGAATGGTTCAGTTCTATTCCAGGCAATTTCCGAGTTTCAATCCTGGGCTCCTAGCTCACCACCGACCTGGCCAATTCCGTCAGTTGAGCACACGCTCCACTTCGCTTCCTCAACTCACTCGGCAGTCGGCTCAGATAGTCGGCTCGCGCAGCAAACAATCCCCCACGTGTGTCACTTTCTCCTCGGCCAGCGGACAATCGCTTCCGCATTTCAGCAAATGGATTGAACGCGCTACTCACGTGACCGCATGACAAACACCACCGGAAAACAGAGATCTTAATACGAAGAGAAGAGTAACAGAAAGTACAAATACGAAGAGAATGTACAAACAGAACACAATACAGAAAGTACAAATGGGCTACACTTCGATACACCAAAAATAACTAAATCAAACGTGCCAATTTGAACGTTAAAATCGCTTAATCGAGCAGCCCTAACTTGCGCACTTAATGACAAGTTAAAATCTGTCTCTAGATGTCATTTTACAGGATAAAAAACTATTTTGGAGCATTTAAAATTGACATACTCCCAGCCAATCATCAAATAAAAAAATATAAAATGAGTTTTAATCAGGCGGCACGGTGGTCGACTGGTTAGCACGTCTGCCTCACAGTTCAGAGGTTGTGGGTTCGATCCCGGCTCCGGCCTCCCTGTGTGGAGTTTGCATGTTCTCCCCATGCCTGCGTGGGTTTTCTCCGGGTACTCCGGTTTCCTCCCACATTCCACAAACATGCATGGTAAGTTGATTGGACTCTCTAAATTGCCCCTAGGTGTGATTGTGAGTGTGGAGTTTAGTCTTTGTGTGCCCTGCGATCGGCTAGCAACCAATTCGGAGTCCCACAGGCCAAAAAGTCCCAGTAGGACTCCTTCTTCAGCCAGACGGCATCCCTTACTGCCGGTGTCAGGGCCGGTAAAATAAATAAATACAGATAAGTATATGAAAATATAAAAAAATGTCGTTTTTGTTCTATTTGTATTTAATTTCATTTCTAAAATACATGTCTTTATTTTTTCATTATTGTTATTCTCGTCCTTTGTGTGCTTTCCTTATTTGTGTCTACTCTATTCTACCTATTCTTTTTTTGATGATAGGATTATGAAACAATCCGAATTGAAATACAATCTAAGTCTAAATCCAAATCTAATCTACTATTATCTTATTAGTGTTGGGCTCCATTTTCATTCCAGGCCTTGTAAAGATTAGGACAGACGCTCCAAACAGCAAACAGGAAGCCACAACCCTTTCCTGTTGTTTCCTCATCTCTGACAAATCACATATGTCCAAACTTTTACTTAAGGCTGCCCCCTCATGGCCATCCGACACAACGCAGCTTTAAGTCTTGTCCAAGCCTTCTCCGACTTAAGCGCCGCTTGCCCACCCCCGCACATTCCCACTTGTTCCACTCGCAAGAAACTGATTTTAAAGCAGCACTGAGCAAGAATTCGACCTTAATATATTTTTTTTCACAACTCTTTTGATGAAACTTTGACCTGCAAGTAGTTGAATGGGACTTTTTTCATGCTGTGGTGGGGGGGGAAGGGGGCTGTATCGGTTTTACTGGCACTAAGCAACTTTGAGGAGGATGGGAGCAACCCTGGCACACAAAAAAAAAAAAGAATACAAATGTCTTGAATTGCTCTACGGCATACTCACGTCCTCCTTTCGCGATAAGGACGGAAGTCGATTCGAATGTCTATGAGCTATTACTGGTGTCATGGCCCAAAACAAACAAAAAAAACAAAAGTATTGTTTGAAAAAAATTAGATTCATTAGCTCATCGCTATTCATCTTTCACACAGCCACTGGAAATAGAAATGTAATTCAGTCCAATTTACAGGCCGGCGAGGGCCTGGGAGGAAATGTGGTTGACTTTTGTCAAAACACTCCCGCTTTTGTCCACATGGCGCCGCCATAATCAACAAAAACTGACATGACAAATCCATTTGATCGGGCATGTCATGTCACGCGAAAACGCACAACATTTTACGTTTCAGCGTTTACCTGCCTTGAACGCACCAACTTGCTCCACTTCTAAAGCCGCTTACAAAAATCATTTGATTGGCAAAATCCCGAGGAGAGGTTCCAACGCTCAACATTTTCTGTTGCTGTCGAACTTAAGCGCCGCTAACTCCACTCGTGGCGTCGCACGGGAGGCGTTACAATGCATGACATGCAAAGTTACCGCTGAACTTGAACACCGCTTGCCTTCCTCGCACATCGCACGCATCCGCTTGCTCCCAAAAATCGACTCTCATGTTTTTGTTTCCAAATCCCCCCCTGCGCTCCCCCCCCCCCCCCCTTCGCCAGCGAGCTGAAACAGGCGCTGGACGAGGAGGGCAGTCGCTGCCTGCTGCTGTCACGCCAGCGCTACTTCAACCAGCGCTGCTGCATCCGCTGCTGCGCGCCCTTCAGCTTCCTGCTCAACACCAAGCGGCGGTGTCGCGACTGCCTCTACAACGTGTGCAAGGCCTGCAGGCTCTACAGCAAGCCTGACAAAGCCTGGCTCTGCTGCGCCTGCCGGAAGAGCAGGTAAGCGATGACTCTCACGCTGACACTCTGCGTGTGCATGCGTGCGCGCGCACGCGTGACCTCAGCGCATATTAATGCGGTCTTTGGCCTCTGCTCCAGAAATGGATTTAATATTTGTTATGACCAACTCAGTCAGCAGAATGAACAGCACAATTTTTGTCCTTCTCGTGGTACTTAGAACACATTGTACGTTCGCATTTTCTTTGCTGCTTTAGCAAAACTAGGTTATAAATGTGCAGTACAGTATTTTTGCATCACGGGTTGAGAAACAATTGCAATGATGGCTTGGGATACGAGTGACCCAACTTAGGGGGTTCTCCAAGATGCGAGCCGTCGATCGGATGATCGCACCTGTTATCTGAAGCTGAGCTATGATTGGTTGTTACCTGAGCCCTGAGCAACTGTGATGTCATTTTCAGTCGACAGAGGTGACAAAATGGCCGCCCCCCAGAGATAGCTAAAAACAGGTGGATTTTGGTGCTTAATCCATATTCCACAAACACAATATTAATCAGAATGCCGTGTTTCAACTAATGGGCCTGCATAGAATATATTCTTAAAAAATATATGTTTGTGCTCGGAGAATTTTTCATGAACATGCTGGTGTGTTTTTCAGGTTGTTAAAGCAACAGTCACTGGATTGGTTCTACACGCACGTGAAAGGACGCTTCAAGCGCTTCGGCAGCGCCAAAGTGCTGAAGACCATCTATAGGAGACACTTGGCCGAGCACAGCCCAGTTTCGGAGCTCACGGGTACATCTCTAATGGCCTCGAGTGGGAGCGCAGGTCTTTATGGAGGGCTGGGGGGGGCGGGAGTAATTAGAATTAAAGTCACATAACTTCAAAAGATTACTCGGAGCGCTTCCAGATTCCCATTAGTTGTTTTTTTTTTGTTTGTTTTTGCTCTCGTGTTGTGTGTTGAAATGAGAGATGCAGAGTTCACTAGTGCTGCTGTGGCTTCAACATACAAATACAGGGGTGCCTTGAGATAAGAGCGACTCAACTTACGAGTTTGTCAAGATAAGAAACATGCGTTTCTATGTGCAGTTTCTCTCATGTGGCTGGTTGTAAACCTCCTCCCTCCCCACACGTGATTGGGAGTGACCCTGCGTTCTGTTGTGACCCGGCGACTGGTAATACCACACACGAGGCCAAGCGCTAATGCACTTACATAACCACAAACGGCCGCATTGTTGCATGAATATCGACGTGACGTGGTCAGAGCTCAAAGCTCAGTTAGAAGGGGAAGCCGTCGCTATTAGAACTCCTTCGCTCTTGACCCACAAGCCCTCAGAGGCCTCGGCTCAGTCGTCGTGGCCCGGGGAACATAAACGGCAATTCTTTCTCATTCTGTAAAAGTTGGAAAAAGCGTATTTGTGTTTTGCAGAGGGAAGTACCTACGAGGAGAGCATCTGCAATGAAGGCAGCGTCTGTGGCAGTGACGCCACCTTCTACAGACAAACTGAAGGTGACCAACGTTCATCACTGGAAAAGTTGAAAATGGACTCAAACCAAAGCTGTCAGTTCTATACACGAACCTGCCAGCCCACAGCAATGCCAACAGAATTCAGTGGACAAAGCCACAGTGTACTGCGTTGAACCACAAATGAACTGAACTAACTGGATGTTTACTGCACCAATGCAATGCTCCAATTTGGTCATTTTGGTTCAGGAACCTACCAGTTCCCTGCATTTGCATAATGATGACCGTACACTCTAAAAACAGTTGGATTAAAGATAACACGATTTTGGGTCAAAAATGGAACAATCCACAAATTTGAATTGTTTTGTACAAAACAGCCCAATTTTTGGGGTTGTTTTGCAAAAACACACAAAAAAAACAACAACACATTTTTGGGGTTGTTTAACTGCAAAATGACCCAGAAAGTTGGGTCGAATTGTCCCAAGTAGTGGATCGGTCCATGTTTGACCCAAAATGGTGTTATTTTGAACCCAACTGTTTTTGGAGTGTATCTTTAATATGCAATAACATGACAATTCACTTCACTTTTTTGTGTTGTTGTTCAGAGCACAGCATGGCAGAGACGCTCACTGTGGCCTTCCGGGTGGCGGAGGAAGCCATAGACGAGGCCATTTCCAACGCGGAGTTTGATGCCGCCAGTCAGGTTATTGTCGCTCAGCATTCTTATTTCACCAAGTGTATGCTAAATCTCCTCTGTGCTAGCAATTTCAAACATGCCACTGTTTGTACGTTAAGATTTTCCTGTTGCTAATCTGTTTCCCCAATGCAAAAACGCAAAGCTTTTGACCTGAGATATGTATTTAGGACGTAATCAGCTTATGTTTTTTGTGTACTTATGTGTCATCAGAATGAAGCCCAATACCTGCGCGAGCACAGAGGAGAGCTCATTGAGGAGCTGGCCAAAACAATCATGCAAAAAGTAAGCAAGAAAACGCCGGATTTACTGAACAGGTTCGATGCGGCGCGATGAGACTATTGTGTGCGTGGAGCCCTCGCACGACCTCATGCAAGAACGCCAGCTGACGTTCTAATCACGCATGTAAGATCATCTCCAGGAGGAAGACCTCGGCTGACGTGAGGGACGAGTACGAGCGGGGGGGATCGCCGGAGCGCGATATCCACCACCGTGGCGACCAGGCCGACGGAACCATTAAGCACCTCAAAGGCCTCTGGGTGCGTGACAACACACAGCGCCTCACCATTTGCACTCAACAACGACAACTGCTGTCCTCAAGTGACAAACCACCGAAATTGTTGCCTTGTCTCATTTGCAGAGGTCGCAATCTGCCTTCTCGCTGATGGACGACAACCGAGACGCTCGTCAGACATCACCTAAGGAAGGGGGTTCAACCATGTCTCCTTGGACAAGCGTTGAGCGTTTGGAAAACTCTGGTACGTTGCATTTGTTTTTAGTTAGACTCTCCAAGAGCGGGGGGTGTCAAACTCGTTTTTGTCGCGGGCCGCATCGTAGTTCTGATTTCACTCGGAGGGCCGTTACGACTGTTAACCTGCGTAAATGTATGATCGACTTCTCCGCAACTAATTGATGGATCACTAGTTTTGAAATCAGAAGCCAGTAAATACAATACAATGCAATTTATAGAGCGCATTTAAATAGTTTGCTCAACTATTTTTCGATGTATTCTAAAGGAAGGATTGGTAAGTTCAGTTTGGCAGTTCACTGCACATGGAGGCCCTCTGCATCAACCAACCAAACTACAACCAATATGACAATTCACTCCCCTAAATTTGAGGTTTATTGCACTAAACTACAAGTCGTTGCGCTAAACTGGATTTCATTGCACTAACCCACCAGATTGCGGCACTAATAAGATAAGTCATTGCATTAAATTGGAAGTTCACTGTGCTAAATTGACATTGCACTGCACTAATATGACAATTCCTGAAACCAAAATGGAAGTTCACTGCACTAAACCGACAAACTGCTGCAGGAATATGACATTAAACCGCAGTAAATGTGAAAACTCACTATGATAAATTGGCAATTAATTGTTCTAGTTTGAAAGTTCATGTCACTTGAGTGACACTCGACTGCACTAATATGCCAATTCACTGCACTAAACTGGAAACACACTGCACAAACACACCACCCAGTTCACAGCATGTCCATGTATCATCTACAATCCCCTTCAACAATTTCCAGAGGGCACTTAAATGTCCACTTTCATAATTTTGTGTCCTCGTCTTCATATTTGTCCCCACATGCGCGCACGTACCTGCACAAGGAGGTGTGTCCTCTGTGCTCAAGAGTCCAGACGGGAACTGGATCGCCCTGCAGAGCGCTCAGCTGTCACGGCCCAGCCTGCTGGCCAAGAGGAAGAGTCTGGTCTACAGCGCCTTGGAGAAAGAGTCCGGAGCGGTGTCCGCTTATGAGGGCATGGACTCGGACAACGAAGCCAAACCAGAGCCGGACTCCTCTTGGGGCGCTATCCTGCAGGAGTTCCACAGGAAGCTGACAGGCTCTAAAGTCCGTCGAGATGCCGAGAATAGAAAAGAAGCTCCGTCAGAGTCCGAAGGGAAGCTTCAAAAATCTCCAGCGGCTACTGTCAGGAGGCAGATGCTGCGGCCATCGTCTCACCGGACCGGCATCATCGACATCACCTTCAACGGGAAGGCCACGCCGGATGAGAGCGGAGCCGCAAGCGAGGCGGCATCTGGAAAAGCGAAGAGATCACGAAAGAAGAGAAGAAGTAAAAGAAGAGCAACACTTTCTGGACCTCTTCTGATGGTAAGGCAAAATTGGGCCTCAGTTTTCTGTAATCACAATCCAATTCACTGCACTCAAGTGTAAATTCAGTGCTCTAAACTAATTATCCGCTACATTAAAATGACATTTCACTGCATTCACCTACCAGTTTACTGTCCAATTATTTTTGCAGATCTCTGTGCTAATCTGACAATGCACCAGCGGTTGAATGACTGCAGATTTTTTGTAGTCAACGCTAAGGAGATGATAGGAGTCGACTTTGACTAATTGATAACGTCTTCTCTTTTTTTTGTGTGGTCATCAGGGCCTCCAACCACAAGCCGACGCAGAGATTTACTGTAGCAAACCTGCAGTGTGTTACGTGGCTTGTTGCAAAGGTTTGATAACATTTGATCGGCTGTGAGACCCTGAAGGTGTCTGTGATTTGTGATTGGATGAGAGAGTCGGGGTGGGGGCTAATGAACGATTCAGAGGATTGCAAGCATGTATCAACTGGAAGTAGAGTGAAGGTTAAGTGAAACATAGTTGAATAATTTGTTTGGCAACATAAAAAAAAAAGAAAAGAAAAAAAAAAAAAGAGGTTAATGTCTGACCATTCCAGTATACGTATTGTCCTTTCTCTGTTACAGGAGCATGTTGTGTGAATTTGCTGTCAGCTGGCTTGAGGATAGTGGATACCTTATCAGCTCGGCATGCATAGCACTTGTGCTTTTGTTGTATTTTTGGAGAGATTCGCATATTTTGCAAGTGCCAAAATGCCACCTGTCTCATCTTTTTCAGTAAAATACTGCCACGCACTTGAAGCCAGTTTGCCGCGTGTACCCACCACCTGTTGATTTAGCCGAGGCGTCCGTGTTGTTGCCAAAACACGCGTTCGGCGATTAATTGACCTCAAGCCATAACCATCACTGCAGAGTGGTAAAATTGACGCGTCGACTCGATGGTTCAATCCCTACAGATCACTACTGCATTTACTTACGAATTATTTCCACTATTAAAGTTGAGCCCCGATGTGCTGAATGAATCAAAAACTTACCTAACTCACTTACCTGTATTCACATCATACCTTCTTCCAATTCACAGGACTATAACAGGAAAGATGTCCATTCCCGTTCCCCCTCCGACGACGACGACACTCCTGACACTTTGACACCTGATGCCGTGACTCCTGATCTGCTCCACCAGAACGTCAGCATCAGTCAAGTGGAGCAAGAGCTTATGTTGGATGCACCACAACCCGCAGAACACGTCCCCAACTCCTCAGTCAGGGATGAAGGTCTGTACTACGCAAAAGACAAGAGTGACGTGCAGGAGAAAGAAATGAGAAGCCAAGATGATGACGAGGATAACATGGAGATGGACTTGGCAGGAGGGAGGGTGGAGGATGAGAAAGAGGAGGAGGAGGAGGAGGAGGAGGAAGAGGAGGAGGTGAAATATAGGTTGTACAAGTTGGTGGCAAAGTCCAGACTGGCATACTTTTCGTCCACTGACGATGAACTAGACCGAGCAGGAAGGAGCGAGGAGGACCAAGGGTGCGAAGGTAAGGATCACGGGGAAGAGACTGAAGGACTCACACACCAACTCAGCCAGCTGGAGATGGAAGTCCGAGCCACAATGTTCTCCTCCACAGACGAGGAGCTTGACCGAGCCACGGATGAGGAGGATAAGAAGGAAGAGGGAGAAGAGGAGGAGGACAAAGAAGCGCTGGAGGTGAAATTGTGCCGGTTGGCCACTCAAGCGGGCGCTACTCAGTTTTCCTCTACCGAGGATGAGCTGGACCGCGAAGATGCTGCTCATGAGGAGACACTGTGGAGGCTGCAGCAGGACAAGGCGGCACAGGCCACTCAGGTGCGCCACTTGGCCAGTCTCGTCAGCGCCTCGCAGTTTTCTTCCACTGAGGACGAGTTAGATCGAGTCGGGGAGGACGAAGGAAAGCTGATGCGAGCTGAGGAACCATGGGGGGAAACGGTGGGGGAACAATGGGAATCCATGGGAGAAGAACCGGTAGAGGAACCAATGAGCGAATTTTTTTCAGATGCAGCAGTGGAAGAATTATCTGGTGATAGGATGGTATCAGAAGAGGAGGAAGGGAGAGTAACGAGAAAGGAACGGGATCAGTTGGAAGCGAAGCTGTCAAATCAAAAAGGGGAACAGGAAGAGGAAGACATCAGAAAAGACAGCGTTAGGAAGTGGGAGAGCGAGGAGGAAGATGTCGAGTTTGACAAAATCATTAACAGCATGTTGACACTGACACTGGCGGATATGCAGGAACATGCCAAGGCTGAAGAGAAGAAAAAGGACGGAAAGACAGAAGTGAAGAAGAACAAAGATGCAAAGACTGACGGGGAGAGGAAAGATGATACGATGACAAACGGTGAAAGGAAGGAGGACACAAAGACAGACGAGAGGCAGAATGAGGATACAAAGACAGACGATGAGCGGAAGGAGGATGAAAAGACAGATGAGACGAAGAAGAAGGATGAACAGACAGACGGGAACAGGGGTAAGCACGCAAAGACTGATGAGGAGAGGAAAGAAGATGTGAAGACAAACGAGAGGCAGAGTGAGGATACAAAGACAGATGATGAGTGGAAAGAGGATGAAAAGACAGACGAGAACAGGAGTGAGGACACAAAGACGGATGAGGAGAGGAAAGGTGATGTGATGACAAATGAGGAAAGAAACAACGACAAAAAGAAAGACAAGAACAGGAATGATGATATTAAGACACTAAATGAAACAGACAATGACAAAAGTGTGCAGTTAAAGACAGACAAGGATTTAGGCGGTAAGAAAAAAGAGGACTCAACGACACATGAGAACAGTAATAGGGATGCCACTACAGATGAGAGGAATGAGGATGAGAACAGGAACAGGGACGCAAAGATTACCACAGAAAGGAAGGATGATATGATGACAAATGAAGGAAGGAATGTGAACACAAAGACAGACGATGAGAGGAAAGAGGACGAAAAGACAGACAACAACAGGATAAAGGATGTAAACACAGACAAGGGCAGGAATGAGGCAATTGGAGTCCTGAAAGAGGACACAAAGACAGACCAGGACTCTAACAAGGATGCACAGTCAGACAATGTGATAAGAGAGGATGAAAAGCAAGAGAATTGGAACAAGGATGAAAAGACTGAGAATGAGAGGACGGTTGACACAATGACAAATGAGAAAAGGAACGAAAACACAAAGACACAAAAAGGCAGGAACAGGAATGTAAAGATGGACAAGGAGACAAGCGATGTGAGTAAAGACGAAACAAAGACTAGTGAGAATACAAAACTGGACACCAAGACAGATCAGAGGAATGAGGATGAGTATAAGGACTCAAAGACTACTAAAGGCAGGAACGACAACTTGATGACAAATGAGGAAAGCAATGAGGACATAAATACAGACGGGAGGAGCGAGGAGGATACAGCTAATGAGAGGACTGAGGCAGAAAAGATAGATGCGAAATCGAACAAAGGTATAAACACAGACAAAGACAGGAACAATGATATAAAGACTGGCAGGGAGACAGAAAATGAGAAGAATGAGGATCTACAGACAGATGAAAATAGGAACAGAGACACCAGGACAGATGAGACAAAAAAGGCCACAGAAACAGACAAGGACTGGAACAAGGCAGATGAGGAGCTGAAAGATGATAGAAAGGAGGGCAACAATGATGCCAACATAGAAAAGAAAACAGAGGATGAGAAGAAAGAGGAATCAATGACAGGTGAGAACAAGAATGCAAAGGAAGGTGAGGAGAGGAAAGTTGAAACAATGACAAACAAGGCAAGTTGCGAGGACTGGAGCAAGGCAATTGAGGACTTCAAAGAGCACAAAAAGACAGATGAGAATAGGAATGAGGGTGTACAGATAAACAAGGACATGATCAAGGCAGCTGAGGATCTGACAGAGGACACAAATACAAACAAGGACAGTAACAAGGATGTAAAGAGAGACAAGGAGGCAGGGGGTAGGATGAAAGAGGTCACGGGAGCCGAGACAGACGAGAGGAAAGAGGGCACGATAACAGAAAATGAGATAAAAGAGGACTTGAAGACGAACAAGGACAGGAACAGGTCTTCAAAGACAGATATGGAGAGGAAAAACAACGTGAGGATCGATGAAGACAGAAAAGAGGACACTAAAGCAGATGAGAACACAAACAAGGAACAGCAAATCGACAAAGACGTGAAGTCAGATGAGGAGAAAAAAGAGGACTTGAAGACTGACAAGGACAGTAGTGCGGATGCTCAGACAGACAAGGATTGGAACAAGGATGCAAAGACAGACACAGACAGGAACAAGGAAGCCAACACAGACAATGACACAAACAAGGATGCAAAGACAGATAAGGACTGGTGCGAGGAAGCAGAGATAGACAAAGAAAGGAAGAAAGGCATGGACTTGAGCAAGGATACAAACACAGACAAGGACAGGAACGTGGATGCAAAGACAGACAAGGACAGGAACGTGGATGCAAAGACAGACACAGACAGGGACGAGGAAGGCGAACCAGACAAGGACTGGGACAAGGATGCACAAACAGAAACACATCGAGACAAGGAAAGCAAGACACACGATGACGGGAACAAGGAGGCAAATGCAGGCATGGACTGGAACAAGGATGCAAAGACAGAGAAGGATAGAAGCAAGGATGCCCCAAAAAATAAGGACTACAGCAAGGATGTACAGACAGGCAAGGACAGGGACACGGATGCAAAGACAGACAATGAGGGGAGTGAGGGTTTAAATAAAGACAAGAATAACGACAACAACACAAAGGCAGACAAGGACGCAAAGACAGACAAAACCTGGAATGAGGAAACCAAGACCGACAATGAGAGGAAACACTTGAAGACAGACAAGGACAGCAAAGAAGATACTAAGAGCGACAAAGAGAGGGAAGATGTTGCCAAGAGAGGCAAGAACAAGGATATGCACACCAACAAGGAGAGCAAAGATTATACAAAGACGGACAATGAGAAAAATGAAGACTTGAAATCAGTTAAGAACAGGAACAAGGTCAAAACAGACAAGGACTGGAAGGAGGCTGACACAGAGGAGAACCGGACTGGGGATGACAAGACTGGCAAAGAGAGGGGAAAAAAATTGAGGACAGAAACGTTTAAGAACAAGGCCACCAACAGTAACAGGGAAAGTGGTAAGGATACAAAGAAAGGCGAGACAGGAGATGTAAAACAAGTCCAGGAAAACCAAATTAGTCTACTCGAAGATGCCGAGAAGCAAACTGGGGGACAAATCGCAGAAACACACGAAAGTTCTGAACTTCTGCTCAGTCATCCGCCTGGCCGGCAACAGGAACAAGAAGTGGAGGCCCCGAAAGATGAGGACAGAAGAGGAAACATGGCCGCTGTGGAGGAGAGTTTCCTATTGCCGGAGGAGATCAGAAACGTGAGGAACCTTTTAGCAGACCTGTCGCTTCATCTTGAATTAACCAAGCGCTTGCTTTACTAACTTCTTGTTCCTCTTCCTGCTTGCGCTTCCTCAATCCTGTAGACTTGTGACACTGAAGTGTACCATGCGGTACACTTCATATCGACTCTGCTGGAACAGGTGAGATGGACCAAGGGCAAGCTTCTTAGCCGCATTTGCACAAAGCGAGCAGTACAGTTTGGTTACGGTAAACCGGACAACGGACGGCAGGAGCTAAGTACGTAAATAGATAGCCTTGGTCTCCATTGGGGTTGTGGATGAGCTGAAGAGTATCCCGGCTGACTTTGGGTGAGAGAAGCGGGTACACCCTGGACTGATTGAAAAGCAATCACAGATAATAGATGGACTCACGGACTATTAAAGCGAAAGTCAACCCAAACATATTTTTTTCAAGAATATGTTCCCAGCAAAGGCGGCACGGTGGTCGACTGGTTAGCACGTCCGCCTCACAGTTCAGAGGTCGTGGGTTCGATCCCGGCTCCGGCTTCCCTGTGTGGAGTTTGCATGTTCTCCCCGTGCCTGCGTGGGTTTTCTCCGGGTTCTCCGGTTTCCTCCCACATTCCAAAAACATGCCTGGTAAGTTGATTGGACTGTCTAAATTGCCCGTAGGTGTGATTGTGAGTGCGGATGTTTGTCTCTGTGTGCCCTGCGATTGGCTGGCAACCAATTCAGGGTGTCCCCCGCCTACTGCCCAAAGACAGCTGGGATAGGCTCCAGCACGCCCGCGACCCTTGTGAGGAGAAGCGGTATGGATAATGAATGAATGAATGAATGAATGTTCCCAGCAGGCCTACTAGTTGAAACACGGCATTCTGATAAATATTGCGTTTGTGGAATAAGTGTTAATGCACTCGTTTTTAGCCATCTCTGGGGGCGGCCATTTTGTCTTCTGTGGACAGAAAATGACATCACGACTGCTCACAACGACCAATCACGGCTGACTTGTTTTCTGAATCCGAGCCGGGATTAACACTTATTCCTCAAACGCAATATTTATCAGAATTCCCTGTTTCAACTAGTGGGCTTGCATAGACCAAGATATTCTTGAAAAAAAAAATGTTTGTGTTGACTTCCACTTTAAGAGTCTTCAATGGGAATACTTGGATAAAACCCTTGAAAAACTGCCTATCCCAAACACAAGAAAAGTTTTGCTCTATCATTTTGCTCTATCTTCCTCCCACATTCCAAAAACACGCTAAGTGCATCGGAATCTCTAAATTGTCCATTGTTGTGAATGTGAGTGTGAATGTGAATTTTTTTAATCTATGTGTTCCCTGCAATTGGCCCCCAACCAGTCCAGGGTATATCTTGTTTCTCATCCCAGGTCAGTTGGGATAGGTTCCATACCCTAATAAGGACAATCGGTATAGAGGATAGATGAATGAAATTTGATGTCCTCCTAGTCCACATCCATTTTTAGAATCACTAGACTAACATTTGCCTACGCAACTGTGGTTGGAAGTCCAACATAAAAAGTTAGCATTTTGTACCAAACTGTATCGCTGAGCAAAACTAGGCAATTCCTTTTTCACAAAATTACCAGTTTTGGGACCAAAAGCTTCTGTTCCTTCTTGTAAATGGCGTCTACATCTGTGCGTAGAGGTACACAGCAGCGTCACTGTGCAGCATCACAACTGAGGTCCTGAAAGTTCTGAACGCCACAGAGGAGCTGCTCCAGGGGGTGGAGGGCCGGGAAGGCCGCCGTCCATCTGCCCTCTCTTTGCCTGCCAACGCTGATGCCAAGAAACTGGATCAGCAGTTCTCCGCACTGGAAGAGAAAGTAGGTTGGAGTTTAGGTCTGGGCAAATCTTTGTGCACAAGGGCCACATTGGATTTTTGAAATGGATTGATGTGCCATGTCATTGGGTTAAGACGGGTTTTAAAATTGATTTCAATCAATTCATAATACATAAAATAGTAATAATCAGAGCTGGGCATACCCGTCACTGACGGACGCCCGCTTTGCTGACGGTTGACGAATGATGGGGACATCTTTAAAGTAGAGTGTCGGACTTGCCGATGGACGGCCGTTTAAAATTAGAGGCGGACCGGCCTATAGACGCGCTCTATGTTTTTTCCCCCCGGAAAAAAAGGGGAATGACAGAAGCGACAAATAACGGATGCTAAATTTTTAGTAAAATGACCAACTCTGGTAATAATAATTATTGAAATACAATAATTATTTCATAAAATTATTTTAATGTATACACAATTTTATTTTTGATAAGGTTTATTATGTTATTGTTTACAGTGAATACATTAACCAATTATTTAATGAATTGAAGAATTTATAAATTTGGGAAAAAACAGCTAAATTATAGCAGCACTGAGCAAGAAATCGACTTTTTCACAAGTCTTTTGATGAAATATTGACTTACGAGTACAGTAGTTGAATGGGACTTCATGCCCTGAGGGGGTCTGTATCGTTTTTACTGGCACAAAGCAACTTTGAGAAGGATGGGATCAATCCTGGCACACAAAAAAAATACAGATGTCCTGAATTGCTTTACGGCATACTCACTTCCTCCTTTCGCTAGAAGGACGGCTCAGGATTTCACGACACTACGCGCTGGCACGCATGGGAAATGTGGTTGATCTTTGTCAAAACACTACCGCTTTTGTCCACATGGCGCCGCCATAATCAACAAAAACTGACATATGTCATGTCATGTCATCTTCCAAACCGCTTATCCTATATAGGGTCGCGGGGAGTTGCTGGAGCCTATCCCAGCCGTCAATGGGCGAAGGCAGACTACACCCCGAACTGGTCGCCAGCCAGTCGCAGGGCACAAAACTGACATATGACATGTGACAAATATTCCAGGGCTCTTGATCATGTAAATGCTTGGTGGTCTGGATTAAAGTACGAAGCGATGTTTTCTTTAGCGGTGGAAGGTATTTTCAACGTAGTACCCCGCAGGTGTACGTGGCAGCGGGCTCGGTGTACAGCGTGGAGGATGAACTTGGTGAGCTGGAGGAGCGCGCCAGGAGCATCTCCAGCAGCACATCCGACACAGAGCTGTTCTTCCTGGAGGAGCAGGTTGCCTCAGCCGCCGCTCGTGTTCAACATTCTGAGCTACAGGTGAGCATTTGTTGACCTCAGGACATCTCAAATCTGACAGTTTCATAAAATCTGTTAAAGCACAGTAGCATGGAGGCACACAACATTGTGGAATAACTACATTTCTGACAGAATGTGGATTCCGAATGCGGATCCCAGGCCTGTACCACTGAAAGCGAGGTTGCAGGGAAAACATGGAATTGATTTTTAGTAATAAGAATGCTCTCAATATGATTTTGTGGAAGGGTGCACGGCAAGGAAACGAGGAACATGCTGATTTATGGTCATATTTAAAAGAAGAATGATGAATTAGGTGTATATTTATTTTTTTTAAAATTCGCCAATTTACATTTGGTACTTTTGGCTACAAAAAAAAATAGTAACAATAATACATTAAATATAAAAATAAACAAAAGAAAGCATTACATAATGTAACTTAACATAACACGACAAAAACGATATTAAAAAAATGCAAATTGTGTAACGCCACTTATTGTAGTGCCACATGTGCAACAGTATCACATCACGTAACGCCGCATAACGTAATGCTTCATATTGGAATGTCACATCACGCAACCTAACCAAAGTGACAAAAAGGTTCCACAACATAATGCCACACAAACATACCATCACGACATACTGTCACATGATGTCATACCACAGAACGTAGCGCGGCGCCGCATATTGTCACAAAACATAACAAAAAGGCAAAGTAACGTAAACATAATATAATGCCACATAACAAAAAGACCATTTAAGATATCACCATAATGTAAAAAGGCTCTACATTTAATCCATCTGAGAGACTTCTATAGGTACTGCTGTTTTGGTCAGGAACACAGTCATTAATGTCCGTGATCAATAGCATCTATGAACTGAAAATATTCTGTCGCAGATCAGTGACATCTCTGCGAGAATCGCAGCGCTGAGAAGCGCCGGCCTGGACGTGGACCCGCAGTCCCGCTTCGCCAAGGCCAGGACCGTCCCGGTCATGGTAAGTACTGTAGCGCCTTTTGCGTTCTCACACGTGCGCGTGATGTGACCTGACCCGCATGATATCATTGGCCACACACAAAAGACGACGTTGTCTCTCCAGCCTCTCACACTGAGCTCATCCAGACAGCTGAGGAGACGACTGCCTGCGCTCCCACGTCCAGGTGAGCACAACACAAAATATACTGTACTTGTGTACTTTCATTCACATTATCCAACCTCGCATAGCCCCGAAACCGAGATGGGGAAGATTAATGCCGGAAAAGAACAGAAAAAAAAATGGTGTTACTCTTATTTGAGTAAAATTTACTACTAGTAAAATTGATTACTACTACTTATGATTACTCTACCCACCTCTATGTTAGGCTTGGTACAAGAATATAGCATTTGAATTCTTTTTTTTGTTTGTTTACAACATTTGTTGTTACATGTTTCAGAAGACAACAAAAGCTGATCTGAGGACCGAGGACTTCCGCAGTGCCTTCTTTACTGATGCCTTCTTTCCTGCTACTGTTTGTTGTTCACGAGAAAGAAAAGACTACAAAATATAGCAAATTTGTCATCATTTTAGAGATCATTATGATCACAGTACAGTCTAGAAAAAAATAATACCCGAACAAACATAAAACATGTATATTTTTTGACTCCTCCCCATGTTTATATATCATAGTAGTGTACATATTTGTACAGCAGAATAATCAGTAGAAAATAAAGTGATGCTTGAAGATGAATGGCAGCAAAGACCTTTTGAACTTTGTACATGAAGGCGGACAACGTGAGGAATTTTGTTTGTAATTTGGAAAAGAGGAAATGACACTGGGTGAAGACATTCCGCCATCGGGAGGAAGTTTCTCCTGGGGAACGCTGACACATAACAGCGATCTTGGCCAGAAACTCAGTCCGTGTTTGTCTTTGCAAATAACATTAAAGCAGTCCACTGGCAAAGGCGAAGCGCGCATAAAAATACTCGTTTCCTCATAGAGGTATAAATGTAAGAGAGGGCTGCGTCCCAAAGCGCTCTGGGAGTTGTGGTCCAGGTCAGGAGCTCTCCGAGCAGAGGAAGCGTTCCCTCGGGTCGGTGACGATGAAGCCCTCCTTCTGCTCGCTCTCTCGTCTGATGGCCATGACGAACGACTGCTTGGGGTCGATGACCGCCACGC
Organism: Filicampus tigris; assembly: GCF_054856515.1. NCBI lineage: Eukaryota > Metazoa > Chordata > Actinopteri > Syngnathiformes > Syngnathidae > Filicampus > Filicampus tigris. The sequence goes on from NC_141226.1 coordinate 12,656,045, forward strand.
CGTCTCTGTCCACGCCCTGGGGCTCCACCTCGGCGTAGGAAGGGTGGCCAGAGCCGCGGCGGAACTTCATGGTGGGCCAACGGGCCGGACGCCGCTGCAGACGAGCACATGGAACGTGTTGGGTGTTTAAAATTCTGCTCATCTTATTTGCAACCTCGTTGGGGTTTTTGCAAAATTCAGCCCCCGAACCCAGTTTTACAAAGCAACGTGAAATTTGGTAGACATGCCTATCATGAGTCGATGCACAGGAAAGTCATGAATAGAAGCCTGAAAACATGCAGGAATTCATTTTTGTGGGCAGTGGCCATTTTAGGGACGTTTTGATGAAAACGGACGTTTGGTAGAATGCTCGGCATGTTATTTGAAAAGTTTGCCCCGGAAGACAGTTTCATTTGGCAATATAAAATTTGGTATTCATGTCTGTCATGAGTAGACCCACAAAACAGATTCAAGATGCATGCAACACCACACATCGGGATGAAAGCAAACATCTTTTGTGGAGCTAATAAAGTGAGATGTTTAGCCGTACATAGTGTCACTTGTTGTTGTAGTTACTGACCTCCATGAAGAAGAGGCTGGCGGTAGACGTCGGGTGATTGTACACGTAGACGGACACCAGGATACCCATCACCATGACGACCATCACTATGACCACGCCCACCAGTAGACCCGCCTGCTCCCGTTGGCCTGTGTCGTTGTCCTCGCCGCCCGCTGTGAGAACATACGTTTGGAAATGTATTGTTATGGGATAAAACAAATATTTGGATCACATCTTAAAGGATACTTAATTATGCACACCTACATAAGAATGAGATCCAAGATGGGCTGTTTCAGCACTCCTTTTGCCACTGCTTATGCACTTATGCTACGATGTAGGTGCTAACTGCTGCACAGCAAGCTTTATTTTGTCACCATTTGCTGTATCTAACTAACTAAGGCACTAATTAACTAATGAATAAACCAACAAACAAAAACTGATGAACTAACCCATCAATGAACAAACTACCTAACAAATTACCGAACAAACTAACGAATGAACTAACTTGTGAATGACCTATTGGAATTAACCAAATTATAAACAAACTATTGTAACTAATTGACAAACCACCTAACTAATGAGAGAACTAATAAAATAATGAACAAACTAACAACTCATGAATAAGATAACAAAATAATGAACAAATTAACTGATGAAGAGACTAACAAACAAGCTACTTGAACTAATGGAAAAATTAATTAAATTAATTAATTAAATTAATTAAAACAAGCTAGCTAATGAGGGAACCCAAAAACTCCTGTAATAACTAATGCATAAATAAACTAACTAAACAACTAACAAATTACTACTTGGATGAGCATAACATTGGCACTTATATAATAGGTTTGCATGTAAAAATGACATCAGTACTAAAATGCCCAACTCAAAAGACTCTGTAGTGATTTAAGGACTTTTTTTGTGATTAGGTTTACAACAAATTTCCCCGCCCCTTTGTGGGGCGTGGCTTATGTTATGTTTTCGGTCTTAGCGGTCTATGTCACGGGAGGGAGCCAAGCGTAGTAATATTGCTCGCTTTGTCAGTTCTGTTGTCTAAAATGGCGACCGATTGCCACCAAAATGCAAATGCACATTACTACACTTCTACCTGTGAAAGTATAAAGCACTTTAGTTTGGAATTATTGACATAAAACGTGATCTCATCATGATCGCCTCCACATAATCAAAAAAAACGTGCCGATTGCTCCTCCACTTTCACAAGCTGAAGCGGACAAGAGCATGAATGCGCACACGAACCCCAACTGTTTTATATTTCGGACATTTAGCGACGCTAAACTCGTGTCAACCCCCAGGAATGAGACGGCGGCCTGCAGCGAGCAGCAGGGCAGGCAGATTGGCGCTTTATACCCCCACCCCCTTTCCTCCCAGGCTAAAGGTAGGATAACGGGACAGCTAATAGCAACAACTAGCTTCAGGCCGTTGAAACAAAAGGTGTTAGCACAACAACATTAGCTCCTTACTGTCCGCGCAGCGTGTGGAGGTGATCATGAGCCTGTGTCTTCATGCCGCGGGGTTGCTTCCCAAGCAGTCGCGTGCGTTGTCCGACACCGCTTGCAGCCGCCAGCAAGCTTTAATGTTCAGCAAACAAAAAGTTCCAGCGAGGAGGCTGACTGCACAGCCGAGTGTGGCTGCATTGGAACGTTTCGTACCGTTTCGGCTGTTACGTTCCATTGGACGGCGTGTTGTCGATCGAAAAACTGTGGCCATTCCTCATCCAAATAAATGTGCACGTCTCATTTCCACTTCAGTCTCTGTAAATATCCTGACTGGGGTTAAATGCCTCGCTCGTCCTAAGCGTGATGAGCAAAGAAGCAGTGGTTTTTTTTGGTGTTTTTTTTAAGCACAGGAGCAGTGTGCACTCATCCCAGCATAAATCTATGTAGCTCATGCTCACTTCCACATTTCCTCATTCTCATATAAATCAGCCATAGAGAGGTTAATCCTTTTGATATGTTGAAGTGGTCATTAGTAAGGATGTCCACATAAATTTTGGTGCCAATTGATCACCGTTTTTGGACGTTATAAGCAATGAAAGTACAATGATTTCCAATGGAGAATTTGGAATCGGTTCCTCGCGTGACTCTGGCCGAACAAGAATAGAACGGTAGGGGGCGCGGCCATTCTCCTCATTAACAAGAGGTGTTATTCATGGAGTCACTTATTTCCTAATTTCTCACAAATTCATTGAGAAAATAGAAAATGACAACTCTTTCCATTTTCCTGATCAAAAAATATATAAAATGAACTTGTTAGTGAAAACATGGCCATACAGGCTCCACCATCCCTTTAATGAACAAACTAACTAATGGACTAGCTAACTAATGAGGGACAAAAAAAACTACAAATAAAACTAATGAACTACAGTATTAATGAAACAACAAACGAACTAATAGGAAACTAACTCATGCACAAACAAACTAATGAAAACTGATGAGCAGATGAACAAATTAAGTAACTGGGCTCAGGCACAAAGTCCCTGTGTGGACTTTGCATGTTCTCCCCATGCTTGCGTGGGTTTTCTCCGGGTACTCCGGTTTCCCCCAACCTTCCAAAAACATGCATGGTAGGTTAATTGGACACTCTAAAATTGTCCCTAGGTGTGAATGGTTGTTGGTCTTTGTATGCCCTGCGATTTGGCTGGCAACCAGCTCAGGATGTACCCCACCTATTGCCCGAAGACAGCTGGGGTAGGCGCCGGCATGCCCGCGACCCTCGTGAGGGTAAGCGGTTCAGATAATGGATGGATGGATGAATATGAACAAATGAACTCTGGTGGGTTGCAGTAACTAACAAATAAGTGAACATTCAAGCACACTAATGTAACTAGCTAGCTGACTAACTAATAAATTTATTCACAAACCACCACATGAACGATATAAGTAAGAAATTAAACAATCCATAATGCACAAGTAAGTGAACTAACTGGTAACCAGTAACTACTATTAACTACATAACTAATTAACTGTGAACAACACTGAAAATAATCGCCTAACAATTTTTTATGCTGATGAAAATGTTCCGTGCTTGTACTGAATGTCATATTGCACAGAAGTACTCAATGACTTACATTCCTCATCCATGTGAAATGCCACTTTTGCGTCATCTACAAACAAGAACACACATTTAAATAAATAACAGTTCCTATTACGTTTAACTTTTTCACCGAACCAACAACAACAACAACAAGAGAACATCACATTCACAGGGTGGTCAACAGTAGCTCCTTCGGGGTCCCATAAATAACTGTCTTCCATGTTGTGAGCCAACAACAAGGCGGCCACATAGACGCACATACATTGAGGACACTATGCAGTATTTAACATGGCGCTGTATACACTCAGCTATGTGTTAACAGAGTACTGGCAAATAGTTCAACACCCCCCCAACCCCACCACACACACACACACACACAAGTCAGCACATGGCAATATCATAACAAGCATGGCGTGATGATGATGTACTAAACGTGTCTTTTTATCCCCATATTTTAAAAGTATTTGCATTATTGTAAAATATGTATTTATGTTTATTTATATGGTTGTAATAGATTTTCTGTTGTACAGGGTTAGTTGGTATATTTCACAACCCCAAACACCACCATGTTTTTTTCATTTGGGTATCTTATTATGAAAACAAAAAAAAAACAAAATCTAAGATTCAAAATATTTAAGTGGTATGTATATTTTTGTAATAGTTATTAAAAAGATCTGCCAGCCGTGTTTGAGTGGTTAGGCGGGGTACACCCTAAACCGGTCACAAGTCAATCGCAGGGCACACATAGAAAAACAACCATTCACAATCACACCTAGGGACAAATGAGGGTGGTTAATTAACCTATCATGCATGTTTTTGGAATGTGGGAAAAAACTGAAGTACATGGAGAGAACCTACTCAGGCACACGGTCAATATGCAAACTCCACACAAGAAGGCAGAAGCCCTGAATCAAAACCACAACCTGTGCACTGTGAGCTGGATGTGCTAACCATTCGTCCACTGGAAACAAAAAAATCAATTAATAAACAACTTTTATTTTTAACCCAAACAATCCCCCCCCCCCCCAAAAAAAAACGGATAAACCTAAAAAATGTTTCCACTTAAATCAGGGGTTGCCCCATCCTCCCCCCCAAAAACACCCACCAAAGAACCCAAAACACACAAAAAAACAAAAAAGTTAAGAAATACTGAAAAAAATCTGCAAATGTTTAGGTGCCAAACCGAAGTTTGTTTGGGGGCCACTGTCTCTGAATTTTAAAAAAAATTGTGAAGCAGACCTGCAGGTTGGCTGGTGGAGGAAGAAGGACTGGATGTCGCCTTCCCGCCGCTTCCTGTCAGCTGGTTTTCGGCATCGGACGTCTTGCCAAGTGGGGCGGCGGTCGGGCTGGAGGTCTTCTGATGTCCTGATGTCGCCGTCGATGCCACCCCAGCAGTGGGCCCCACCGTGAGCTGACGTGATGACGTGTCTGTGACGTCGAGTACTCTCAGGCAACGGAGATCTCGTCTCTGGAGGAGGCACATTTGAGGCTTCGGTGGGCTTTTTATAACACTTCTTTTGAGGCTTTATCAGGGGATTTTGGTCAGTTTTGGGGGTCACACTTGAGCTCCTCCTCAAAGGGAATTCACCTAATAACCACCAAAGTTGAAGTGGTTGTTTTGTCCAGTAATTCCTCATTTATTGAGGGGGTTACATTCTAGACCACCCCCGCTTTAGATGAAATCTGCGAAGTAGCAACAGATTATTTAGGGCCGACTATGTGGCTTTTGCGTGGCGCTAACCCGTAAAAATGGAGCAAACAAGATAGCATCTACAGAGAGTAATTCACAAAGCACATCCGTATGGTTAAATGCTTCACTAACTGTACTGCCAAGCAGATTGTACTTCTGCACTTTCGCCTTCGAATCTACCTCACCTGCGCGTTGCGTTTTTACTCTTTTTAATTTTTGGAGACTATTTTTATCTTATTTTTTATTTATTTAAATTTTTGTTAATCTCTGGGTCGCTTGATCTCGCGGACTAGCATACAGCTAGCGTGAGACGGAAACGGGCTAGCTTGGGGCTAGCTTGGAGCTAGTGTATTAAAATGCCTTCAGACGACAGCGACGAACACAATGGCCTGCTGGAGAAGGCAAATAAGACAATCTCTGACCTAAGAAGGGATATTCGTCGTCTCTCAGAGGAGCTCCATGAGAAGGAATCGGTCATCTCTTGCTTCGCGACCCGTTTCCCCGAACTCTCCGCGGTGGTCATGAGAAGGCGCGCTCGTGAAATCCTGTCGGCGACAATGACGGCTGAGGCGGCTGGCCTCTCGGACACGGCGAAGTGGGATCCAATTGCCTGCCCGGGGCCATCCTGCTCGACACCGTTGCAGAGTGACACCTGGGTCAAGGTGGTGTCCCGCGGCCGGAGGGCCGGGGAGCAACCCCACCGCCCCCAACTGGTCCTGGGGAATCGGTTCGCCGCCCTGGCGAGTGAGTCTCCTGTTCCCATCACTGCACTACAGCAGTCGGAGACACCGACTGCTGCGTCCGACGCTGGGGCTGTGCTCCCAGGGGCTCCCTCGGATTCCCCGCCACCCACGGCGACGACCTCGGCCGGGAACCCCATGTTGGGCGGGTCCGCCGGTGACACGGCCGTCCACTCACGCGTCGGGCTGCTCCGGGACGCGGTGTCCCGGTACAAGGGTGGTCGTCATCACCAGCATCATCGGCGACACTCATCGGTGTCATCCACCGTCTTCACTCGGCCTCGGCGGAGCCATCCTGGACAGTGGGGTCGTGAATCTTCCGCCGGTGGTGAGTCCCTTGGCGTTCCCTCCTCACGTCACCCACCGACCACCGTTATAATTGGCGACAGCACCATTAGACGTACTCACTATCCCGGCTGCGTCACCCGCTGTTTTCCCGGAGCGAAAGTCATGGACATAGTTAACATCCTGCCGGGTGTTCTTGACTCTCTGCCATCATCCATTACCCGGCTCATCGTTCACGTTGGGACAAACGAGACAATACGCCGACAGTCTGAGCAGACGAAGAGAGACTTTCACGCCCTCTTTGCCTTGTTAAGAACCTGCGATCTCTCGGTCTGGGTGAGTGGCATTTTGCCGGCATTGTCTCGCGGAGCCGAGCGCTTCAGCCGCCTTTTAAGCTTGAACACGTGGCTCCTACGCACTTGTGGCCACCTTGACTTTGCTTTTATTGACAACTTTAACCTATTCTGGAATCGCCCGTCTTTTTACCAGCCGGATGGTGTTCATCCGAACTCTCTTGGTAGCAAGATTTTAGCCGCTAACATCCACCATGTCGTAACCAATTCCACTCCCAGCTGACTCTTGTTTACCAATCATATTTCTTCTTCTACTCATAAACGCTGCAATGACAATGTCACTACCATCACTTACAGGCCAATACCAGCTGCTCACAGTACCACCACCCTCACTAGCTCCCCCTGCAGGCCCTCATTATCATTACCACTATCGGACAATTTTCCCATTGAAACCATCACCGGCAGACGCTTCCCTTGCACACACAAACAACGTGGTTTTAACAGTGGTAATCTAGTATATGTTAATACTGCTCATTCGTACCACCATGAGCGCACGTCCAGCACAATAATTAATCTGGCCGTGCTGAACGTGCGCTCCCTTTTAAACAAAACTTTTATCATAAACGACCTGATTTTAGACAATAATTTACATGGTATACTTTTGTCTGAGACATGGCTTGGTACAGATGCTCCAGTTGCTCTCAACGAGGCTTGCCCACCGAATTTTAACTTTTTATTTTCTACAAGGGATGGCAAAAGAGGAGGCGGGACTGCATCAATTTTTATTAATACTCTTTTATCAAAGGAGATCATTTTTAGCAGCTATTTATCGTTTGAACACCATGCCTTTGTTTTTAGCAGTCCCCCTATTCTCTGCATTACCGTCTATAGACCTCCCCATCATTCCACTTCTTTTATTACAGAATTTTCAGAATTCTTATCCATTTTATATTCCAGTTATAACAGAATATTAATAACTGGCGATTTTAATATACACATGGACAACATCTCGGACCCACTATCCAGAGATTTTTCAAACCTTTTAAACTGCTTGGATTTTAAACAGCACGTCTTGCAGCCAACTCACAACAGAGGACACACCCTGGATTTGGTTATAACCTATGGCTTGTCTGCTGGTGTGTCCTCTGTTGTTGACTTGGCAGTGTCAGACCACTACTGTGTCTATTTTAACATCGCCAGTTTTAACCATCTAGCAGTCCCGGTCAGAACAGTGAAGAAACGCTACCTATCTTCTGAGGTGGCAGCAAATTTTATCGAGATCTTAAAAAACACTCCTGCTGACATTTTACCTGCACCCTGTGATCTTATTGTTGACAATTTTAACCTACATCTTAAATCATCATTAGATTCAGTAGCTCCACTTTTAACTAAAACAACAAAAACAAAGACTGTACCCCCGTGGAGAAACAATGCTATCAAAATATCAAAGAGAAAATGCAGGAGTGCAGAGAGGAGGTGGAGAAAAAGTAAACTTACAGTACACTATGAAATTTTATGCGAACAACTGAAATCTTACAATAAAACAGTAAAACTGGCAAGATCTTCCTATTTCTCAAACCTCATTACAGTCAATAAAAACAACCCCAGGGTTCTCTTCTCCACCTTTGAACTTTTAACTAGTTCTGATTTTAATAAGTCCCCACAGAGACCAACAGATGCTCTCTGTGAGGACTTTGCAGACCACTTCAGAAGTAAAATCGATGACATAAGATCCAGTCTTTTAGCCCGTCAAAACACAAGTTTTAATAAACCCGGACAATCATATTTACATGAGGAAACACTGGAAAGTTTTGCCCTGGTTGATGCAAGGACACTTGTTCGAGTTTTCTCCCAGGTAAACCCAACAACCTGCCTTTTGGATCCAATTCCCACATTTCTTTTTAAGACATTTTATGGATTTTTTGAAGAACAAATTTTAAATATAGTCAATTGCTCTCTTCAGACAGGCGTCTTCCCAGCTGCCTTTAAAACGGCGGTGGTGAAGCCCCTTCTGAAGAAGAGCGGTTCTGACCCGAGCGTTTTTAATAACTACAGACCCGTATCCAACTTACCGTTTTTAAGTAAGATTTTAGAAAAACTGGTTTTCATCCAGTTGAATCATTTTTTAAATACAAATAATATTTTGGAGAAATATCAATCTGGTTTTAGGATGAACCACAGTACGGAGACTGCTCTTTTAAGGATCTTAAATGATATTAGGTGCACTGCAGACGTGAGAAAACTCACAGTCTTGGTGCTACTGGATCTAAGCGCTGCTTTTGATACAGTAGATCACCAAATTTTATTAAATAGACTTAAAAATCTAGTGGGCATCTCTGGTACTGTTTTTGACTGGTTTTATTCCTATCTCACAGACCGATATTTCTTTGTAAGTATGGATACTTGTTCCTCTAAAACTCATGAAATTAAATGTGGGGTTCCTCAAGGTTCGATTTTAGGCCCCTTACTTTTTAATCTTTATATGCTTCCCCTCGGGGATGTCATCAGGGGACACGGCATCAGCTTTCACAGCTATGCTGATGACACGCAGCTGTATATTGCCGTGTCTCCTGATGACACAGGACCCATTGATACCCTTTTAAATTGCATTTTAGATATCAAGTCATGGATGGCAGATAATTTCCTACAGCTCAATGAGGACAAGACTGAGGTCTTAGTTATCGGTCCCGAAGGTCAGAGAGAGAAGCTTTTACCAAAACTACACATTTTTAATCCCTCACACTGTGTGAAGAACCTTGGCGTCATTTTTGACTCTGAGCTCAGTTTTATTCCTCATATTAAAAATGTAACCAAGATTGGTTTTTATCACCTTAAGAATATCGCCAGAGTCCGCCCGTTTCTCTCTCAGGCTAACACGGAAGTGCTGATGCATGCCTTTATTTCCTGTCGTTTAGATTACTGTAATGCCCTGCTCTCTGGCCTCCCGAAAAAGAGCATTTCACCACTGCAACTACTGCAGAATTCAGCCGCTCGGGTGCTGACGAGAACCAGAGGGCGGGAGCACATTACGCCAGTTTTGAAATTGCTGCATTGGCTCCCTGTGTGTTTCAGGATCGATTTTAAAGTACTTTTATTAGTTTATAAATGTGTTAATGGTCTTGGGCCATCTTATTTATCTGATTTGCTTTTATCATACCAGCCCTCGCGGATCCTGAGGTCCTCTGGCGCCGGCCTTTTATTTATTCCAAGGGTGAGGACCAAAATGCATGGCGAGGCTGCATTCAGCCATTTTGGTCCTCACCTTTGGAATAGCCTGCCAGAGGATGTCAGGTCTGCAGAGACTGTTGATATTTTTAAGAGGAAGCTCAAGACACACCTTTTTAGTTTGGCTTTCAACAACTTTTAAATAATTTATCTTTTCTTTTGATTGAAGATAATTCTATGTTTTGCTTTGAATGTTTTAAAGCACTTTGAGTTGCATTTTTATGTATGAAAAGTGCTATATAAATAAAATGTGATTGATTGATTGATTGATTGTGTCTCGTGCTCCAGTGTTATTTGCGCATGTTTAAATGAGGTAATATGTATATATTTGGTAGAGAAATTGCATGCGTCATTGACAACACCTAATTCACGAACACCAGTGCTAAAAGCTAAATATGCTAAATAACGTCTTTAGAAATCTGGTGTAAACTTGGCACTCCTCTGTGAACTTCGGAAAATATCAACACTATCGCCACCGTATTTCGGATTTTATGGGCATTATAACGTCTTCCTCTCCATAAGCACTCAGACCCAAATAGTGAGTCGATCATTTTGATATTTTCAGAGATTTATGCGGGCATGAGTAGAGATGTGCAAGTCAATTTTGGTGATGATTGATAAGCGTTTTCTGACTGTTCCCTTCACGCCTCTAACGAGCAGCGCCAGGCTATAATAAATTAGCTAACAATGTTTACTTTACTGTCTACGTGCAGTTGTCTAACTTAAGACATTGTTAGACTTTGCAATAAGCCCTTTGAACTTTAGCTTCTTTTATTGAGGGTGAAAATACCTTTAGTCTTTAGTCTGTCTCATTCCTCCTGGCTCACACACACTGTATCATTTAAGTAAAAACAATTTAAGTGCGAGTAAAAAAAAACAAAAAAGGTGACCCTGTAGTAGAACTGCACTAGACAGACTGATGAGTGACAATTAATTGTGAAACATATGACTTTTCATATCGGGTCTGGACAGAGCTTGGTAGTAAAAGTTGGATAATTGCCCATGAAACACCAAAAGTCAGAGACTGGCCATTCTAGTTTAAAATGGAGATTCATCCCATGCCAATTCCAATGCAATTTCAAATAATTGAATGGATTCCATGGGGATATTAGACGGTGGATCATGGTTAGCAAGTCTGCCTCACCGTTCCGAGGTTTGGGTTTTGAACCAGTAGTTAAGTCCCGCATCATAACATCTCGGCCGGATTACAGTAAAGTTCTTTACTTTGGGATCTGCCAGTCCTCCCTCAAGCGTCTCCTGTTCAAAAATTCAACAAAACCCCTATTCTGGCCTCCCCCTACTGGCTGCTTGAGCACTTTAGGCTTCACTTTAAGATTCTGCTATTTGTTTTTGAACTCTTGAAATGGTCTCACCCCGCCTTCCATCTCTGAGCTGCTCCGTCACTACATTTCTGCCCGGTGCCTGAGGCCAGCTGACCAGCTGCTTCTGAAGGAATGACCTGATGGTGTACATTAGACAAACTGCTTCACTGTCATTTTTTTCACCCACCTTATTTTTCATTCATTGGCATTCCACATGGCATGAAACTTGAGCCCTTATTTTAGTGTCTAATTTCTCGTTTTACTTTTATTGTTGTTAAATTACATTATGTACAGCATTTTGTTTCACTTGCAATTTGTTTTTAAAGTGCTCCATAAGCAGAATTGAGTTGTCCTGAGCTTGTTTGTGTATACTGTTTGTGCCCTTCGATTGGCTGGTGAACAGCCCAAGGTGTATCCTGGTCTCTGACTTCCAAAGTCAGATGGGCCATGAGTTACCCACACTATTCTTAACTACTAAATGCCAACCTCGTCCTGGCATCCGTGGTCCACCCAGTCCTGGCGGTTCCGGTCAAAGCCACTTGAGCATCTGAAATAAAAAAACAAAAAAAAAAACCAAGAAAAGGTTGACGTGGTGATACGGAGAATGACGAATGCTCCACATTCCGGAGGCAATATGCTGTGTGTGCTTTTCCATTTAACCTCTGCAAGCGAGAGCACCAGCTGCAGTTGAAGCCAATCTGAGAAGTGACACACGGAGCACAGCCGGAGAACTGCAGGCACGCTGAGGACAGACAGACACAGTCAGGAAGGCTTTTCCGAGCCACTAATTCCTAACACCTTCATAGATACTGGGGAGGGGCATTTCATTCAAAAAGTCAGCATCACATGATGGCATACAAAAACTAAGAGGAACTTTAACCTCATATTTGTAAATATGTGTTCATCTTTATCTCAATTACATCTGTTTATATGGTTGTCATGGGTTTTATGTTATTTACCTTGTTTTTTTTATTTCAGTCATTACGGATTGGTTAGTATTTTTTATGTTAATGTTGTTACTGTTGTTCACGAGATTCAGTTTTTGTTCCCTTAATTGTTCTGTTTTCATCCCTCCCTAAAAAAGGATTGAGGATTCTTTATATTTTATGTCGTGGTGCCTAGAGATAAGTTTGTTATATCGTTACCATTGAAATGAATGGAAATGCCATTAATCTGTTATATCGCCACCCGTCACTGTCCGACCCCCCAAAAAATTGGTGTATTTTTAATGAGGAAAAATTGCACTCAATAATATTGTACTTTTTAAAAACGGAGTAAGAGTATAACCAAATAGAATGGAAAGAAATAAATAGTCTATGCACTATGATTTAAGCCTACAATTCAATTTGTTGCGCCTGTCCTAGTGTGCCCACCTTGGCCACCTGGAGGAGGCAAAATACAGCCATGAAGACACAAGTGAAGAAGAATCGTAATACTTTTTCTACTAATACCACTTGAAATGCCTCAGTAAAATGCCGTAATATTAGTCATTTTTCATAGAGGATTAAATAAATATGTTATATTATCTGTGTATTGTGTTCAAATCTTGAAGCTTCTTTTTTTAAGAATTGTTCAATAGGCTATACTATTTTTTGGACCCAACCTAACCCAAACTACTTGTCTATGAACTAAGCCTTTGCATGTGGTACTATTTTTGTAAACTTATTATTGTTTCATTCCATTCATATTTATTTAATATTTTTCACACTTATCACACATTTATGCTTTCTTAAAAACATGAAAAAAATGCTGCAAATTGTGTATTCTTTTTAAATCATTATGTATTTATTTTTAGTCAATAGTTTTCACACATCACCATTTCCAATAACCGACTTTTGTTCTACTTTTCTAAATTCAGTTGACTTGCAGTGGATTGACTTACTTGGGAGAGGTAGCATCTCTATGGTGGTCGCATTGGAGATTTTGGACTTGAGAATGTCCACTTTGTGGTACTCATAGATGGTTCTCCGCCGCACATCTACCAAATAGAAAAAGATGCTGTTAAGTCGATAGTTTTTTTTGGTAACTATGTCATACGATGCGTGTGTACTGACAAAGAAGTTACAGATCGGAAGAGCCCCCAGCAAGGGCTTTAATTTGACATGTGACTCATTGGGGTTTGTTGTAAATTGTTTTTGACCTCACTACTTTGACCTTGTGTGATCCATTTAATGTCAAGGATTTAAGCTTCTTTTGCTTTGCACTTTGCCAAGATAAAAAAAAACAACAACAACAACAACGAACGCAGAGCTGGGCACCGCCTAACCGTCACAAAGTTCCCGTCTGCATATTTAGCCGACCCACATGGTCCCTGTCAGTCCAAGTCAGCCAAACGGTGTCGAGAACGGACTTAACCGGGACCACGTCACACGTGGGTGTCGCACACCTGACTCGCAGCCAAATAAATAAAAAATAAAACAGTGTTGGATACCTGGCAATGACAGGTGCCCCATATTGTTTTTATTTCACTGATCACCACACTGTGTGTGTCTGTTGTTTTTATTTGATATTTTTTCTTTATATGGTGGCGTGTCCGCTTGTGTGGCGCCTGCGTGTGACGTGTACATTATAAGTTCTTAACGCCGATTGGCTGTCGCCGACGAGGGACGGACTGGGTCCACGTGGGTCGGCTAAATATGCAGACGGGAACTTTGTGACGGTTAGGCAATGCCCAGCTCTGAACAAACGTCTCATCTTTGTGCTAGCAAGATAACAAACCATAAAATAGACGCAACAAAACCTGCCTTTGTTTGCATTTTGGCAAGACAAAAAAAAAAAAAAAACAACAGATAAGAAACGCATCTCTGCTGACACTTGTGCTTTGTCAGGATAAATAGACGAAGCCAGATAATTTACCTTTGGCGTATGCTTTGGGTGGGTAAGAAACATGAAGCTAAATATTTTGTCTTCGCTTGGGCAAGACAGCAGACAAAGCAACAACGTATTATGCCACAACAGATGGAGAAACACATGATTTGGCAAATGACAAACCCACAAACATAAATGTATCACAGCGAAAACTAGATTGACATGCTGTATGAATTCACACTCACTCGGGATCTGCTCAATCTTGTGAAGCACCACGAAAGCGTCCGAGAGGCCGACTTTGACCGGATGATTCTCACTGCTGATGTCGATTATATCAACAGGAATCTATAGGGGAAAAATATTTGCAGCTTAAAAAAAAAATCAAGAAAAAGTAGGAGAGCATGACATGTAGATGCCGGCCACCTCTTTGTAGGCGAAGACAATGCGCCCGTCGCTGTGCAAAACAGCTTGGAAGCTGAACGTGCCCGAGTGGACGTTGTCCTGCAGGTGGAGGCGGATCCACTGCACCACCAGGGCAGAGCCTGGCACGGAGGCACCAAACAGCACAATGAACAGATTTTATAGCTAATACAGAAGACACAGGGTTTCAACTGTATTTTTTCTCTACAAAAATGGGAGTATGACTGTATGAAAAGAAATGAAACCCATAAGACAAGGACAAAATGCATAAATGTAATTATTTTCCACATGAAAACTCAATCATATAAAATGAAATGATACAAAAGTTTTCCATTAAAAAATGTGGTGAAAATGATACAATAAAAATTACAGTAAATACTTTGAAAAGTGTATTTTGTTTTAAACTCTACATAACACAAATATATAACAGAAAAGTATATGTTAGACTTATGATAAACGCAATATATTTTTTAAAATGTATTACATATGAAACACCCATATTAAAAAAGATATGAATACTAAGCTAAGTAATGTTTCTGTATACATTCCCAAATTTAAAAAAATGATATATTATATTTAAAAAATATAACAAATACAGATACATTATCTTATAATGTTGTATTCAGTTTGTTTTTGAAAATGAAATTTAAAATGAAATTAACATTTATTTTGTTTATCATTATTATTACTTAATATTCTAATAAGTAATATATAGTTCATGTAAAATTAAAATTCAACAGTAAAAAAGAAAACAAATTTCCACATAAAATTACAACAGTAAAATTGTTGTTTTTAAATCTTCAAAAGCACCCGTTTTTTAAAAGTTGTTTTCCACCTAAAATGGTTTTGTAATGAAATATTTGAAAAATGGTACAACATATTTTTTTCATCCTAAATAAATGAAAATACAAATATCATATTTAAACAACATAATAATTAGAATGATGATTATGATTATTATTATTATTACTAAAATGTTTTATATTATCTTACACTTGTACATAAATCAAAGTAACATTTTAAATTGTTTTCCATAAGAAATAGATTTAGTAAAATAATACAAATTTTCCAAATTGTTCCAAATGAAAACATATTTCATCCAAATGAAAATGATATATTTTTTTCTAAATACATTTCCAAATAAAACAAATTCATTTCAAGTAATCTATTAGAGCAATAAAATGATCTTCTCACCATTATCATAGTAAAAGACGGAGGAGTTGCTGGAGAGGCTGGGGTCAAAGTCGGCCATGAGTGGCGCGATGTACTGAGTGGCCGTGAGCAAGCGGTGGATGATATCGCCAGTGTAAATAAAGCCTGTCCAGGGAGACTATACACTTCATTGTACTGTTTACAGATGTATAACTAAC
Source organism: Filicampus tigris (assembly GCF_054856515.1). Classification (NCBI taxonomy): domain Eukaryota; kingdom Metazoa; phylum Chordata; class Actinopteri; order Syngnathiformes; family Syngnathidae; genus Filicampus; species Filicampus tigris. The sequence continues at coordinate 12,671,787 of NC_141226.1, forward strand.
GAAGCAGCCAGTGAGTGTGAATGCACTCGCCTCCGGTTGCCACGGTGACTTCCTTCAACATATGACCATAGAATGGAAAATCAAAGGAAAGATTGACTCTCTGGAAGAGATACAAGTGCCATCATGTAAAAACATATGCAGTATGTTACGTGGATGATGATGATGATGATGATGATGATGATGATGATGACTACCTCAGCTTGGCGGTGTGTGCCAGACAGGAAACCGCGGGTCTTCCACTCGTTCTTGTTGGCCCGCTCCATGTTGACCCACACGTCTGCACCTCCTGCATCTCCGGGACCGATGATTTTAGACATGTAGTAGACATGATCCATGTTCTGGCACAAATGAAGGAAATTAATCATTATTAGTTCGTCATTAATAATCACTTGCTATTTCTACAAATGAACTCCAATTCTTGTAAATTTGACACACCACACAGAAGTGTTGTTAACAACCCTGCCAAATGTCTATGATCGAAAAAAAAAAAGCCAAATATATCAAATGAGACTAAAATCAAGGCTTTCTCCCCTCTCTCAAACGCTGTGGGCGTGTCCGCTGAATGTGCTGAAACCACTCCCTGATCAACCGTCAACTGTCAAAATTAAATACCACACATCTGGCTTATTCCTACACATCTCGATATGTTTGAGTCATGAAAATGTATCCACTTACGTGTCTTAAGCAACCATGCTAGCCCAAAGCCCCGTCCCACACGCTGGCTGTCAGATCATTTACATTTTCCCCTTTCTTTTCTTCGTTGTGGTGCTTCCGCCTTTCTCACCGTGGTGAGCAGGCATTCACGGCTGACAGCGAGGCGCTCTAATGCGGCCACACCATTAAAATACTCCTTCTCGTTTGAAATGGTAAAATAATGTTCTGCCCGCTGGTCATTTAAATGCTAGTGGCTAGCCATCATGCTATCAGCTACAATGCCCTTCGTATATGCATGTGCTTGGTCCAGTTCATTTGTGTATGTCCGCGACCTGGGCACCCTTCTGTCATCGCACATCCGTCCTTATTCATAAAATAGTCGTCATCCGTCCCCATCCGTCCTTGTCCTTTTAAAGCGCTTCTGCCCTTACATTGCAACAGTTCCCCGCCCCCCCGTCATCTGTGCAGAGAGGCTAACAGAAGAGGTTTCATAATTCACAAATTCATTATTTAAAGCTCATTAGCTGTCTTATTTCCTATTCACATCCACTTACCAGCTGTGAGTATCGTGAGTGGATTGAATTCTTTACAACAGTATTTTAGATAATGGATGGGTGGATGTTTAAGTGTCACCCGAGATAGCATTTAGCTGTCAACACAACCGGACTACGGATTTGCCGGGGGACATCACAAGAATATTTAAGAAATTTACTACTGCGTTTTATTCCAAAACCTTTGCATTATAATGCAAGTTTACTGTCTTATTGCATTATTTTGCAATAAAACATTTATTGCAAAGTAACGTAATGTTATTTTAGGAAAACAACAAAAGACTTCCACTTCCGGGCCGTAGCCTTCCAGTGTACGGTGGCACTGGCATGAGCATGAATGATGGTTTGGAGAGATTTTTTTACCCTCTAGCGATGTACCAGGCAAGGACATACTTCGCATGCAAAGGGTTGGTATGGAAAGGTATGTACCAAATGCTAACAGTTAGTTAACAAAACAAAATTGCTATCCACCTTTTTCCGATGCCCCATACATACCTTACATTATTACACATTTAAAACAGGTTGGACGTGTTTCTGTCCGTCATCAGTGAAATGGGCATCCTGTGGCCTAATCCATGGTATTGCATTGAACCACTAGACGGCAGACTATGCCTGTGAGTAAAATGTTACTACAGGGAACGCACATGAAAAAGAAAAAAAAAAGGACTCTACATTGTTGTTACAGGCAGTCGCAGAAGACGTCAGTTTGTATTTGACCCTGTTTGGGACGATTACAGGGACGGATGAAAACCCACTTCTCGTCTCTGCTTAGTCCGTCTTTTTTTTAAAAAACCTCTTGTCCTCCGTCCCCAAAATGGCCGTCCGTCCGGGACGGAATGCACACCTCTGTTAAATGAATGGTACTGCTCATATGGGAGTGCGCAGAAAGACACTTTCCTATGTCACCATGAGCTCCACTTTCTGTTCTATGGTTATCATTTTGCACTAGCTAAAGTGGTGCGGGGGTCCTCACCACAATCTGCGTGGAGTTATCATGCCCTGTCTCCAACAGCACGTCGTCTGAGTCATCCGGGCGGTGCCGGTCTCTGTAGAGGCCTCTGGGATCCGCGGCCCAGGCGGGGACCTTGGACGTGGGCCTGGACGGCAACCTCTTCCCCCTGTTCTCACTCTGGGGGGGTCTGGGTGGGTTTTCCATGACAGTTGATTGTGTCTGGCTTGAACCTGAGAGTGCAAACACAAGACATTACTTACTGTGCTTTGTGTGTGTTTTGCAAATGTAGCAAGAATGTGACAGGCCCGGCTTTTGAAAGTCTTGTAATGAAATGGGCTGTATATTTTTCTGTACTTGTATAGCGCTTATCTACCTTGGGTACTCAAAGCGCTTCACAGTGTTCCTCATTTGCCCAAGCTCTAACAATAACCCAAGTACTGTGGCGCCTACAAGTTTGATTCATTCCATGACCAAACTTGTACTTTAAAACAATCTTCAACCAGAGATGGGCACTTTACCCTATTTTGCCGGTCCGTCTTCCGTCCGCGACCTGGGTACCATTCTAGTCTCTCAGTCCTTATTCATAAAAGTAATTGTCCTCCAGCCCCCGTCTGTCCTCGTTCTTTTAAAGCACTTACGTCCTTACATTCCGTCCCTCCCCCCCCCCAAAAAAAATGCATCCGTTGTGCACTCATCAACATTATTTCAAGCTCATTAGCTGGCTAATGTCCTATGCACATCCACTTACCGGCTGGGAGTATCACAAGTGGAGTGAATTGTTTACAACAGTTTTACCAATATAGCATTTAGCTGCCACAATACCTACCCCTACGCTTTTGGGGAAGAAAAACATATGACTGTGCATACTGTTAGACAGTCTTTCGTCATGTGTTGCCACACTATTTGTGTTCAGTCCGTTGCTTTTCCGCAACATTGATGCTATTGAGAGATAGCATTAAGCTATTAAGATAGCAGATTGAGGGGCTGATATGTGGTAGTTTTAAAAGCACCATTTGTAATTCTCTCAAGACCAGAGTGGAATAGCGTGCACCCCCTCTTGAGAGGAGTGGTACCAGAGCCCAAGATGTGAGAGGAGGCAAGCCCGACTATGTCTAGCCGAAACTTCTCAACCTGGCACACCAGCTCAGGCTCCTTCATCTGGCAGAGAGGTGACATCATCCCACGTCCCTAGAATCAGCTTCTGTAGCCAGGGACGGACAACCGGCGTCCATGCCTCTGGCCGCCACCCACTGCATCCGACCCACTTGGCACCTCCCACAGGTGGTGTGTCCATGGGAAGGGGGACCCACGTTGTCCTTTTGGGCTGAGCCCCAAGGGAGCTCACCAACGAGTCCCACCTCCTTGTTTAGTTTGACAGTAAACTGGAGAGGGTAATAAATACCTTCAAGTGCTAACAAGTAAAAAAATAAAAAATAAAACACTACAGAAACGCCAAAGTCAAGTCACTCGTATCTCAAGGCAGCAATGTAGTGTAACGCACATGGTCCGTGAAGGAATCGTTCACGCGGAGGCCATCATGCTTCGCTAATGGCCATCACGCCGCTGCCAGTGACTCACTTTGCTCTTCACAGCCCAGGGTGAAGAAGGCAGCCTCCGCACATTCTTCACACCAGCAAAGCTGCAGCAGTAGTTGCTGCTGTAGTTGTGGGTTTGTCACATGCTAAATAATCAATCAGCTACTGTTTGTGGGCATACTTGCATTGCACTGTGACATGGACGCTTGGAGGAAAACAGGATGCATGATAGTGAAAAATGTTACATTTCATAATTTAAAGTCTTTACTATATAACACATCCATCCATGCATGCATGTATTTGTATATAACTGTATAGTTTCAAACGGATAAATATACATTTAAAATGAGGTTTCTTAATTAAATTAAAAATAATAATAGATGTTAAAAAAATGACCAAAAAATCATGAAGAATTGATACATTGGCATCACTCATGTAAAATAAACTAAATATGAATTAAAATGTGAGAGTATACAAGCTTTTTGTTAGACTGATTATGTTATAACATTTTTTTTTAATTCAAAACGTTGTGTAGTGCAAAAACACACAACCAGAATGATTGTCGGGGAGGGTCCCTAATATTTGCAAAATTCTGAAAATAGATTGCCGATCAAATTTACTCTGTCACGTCAATCCAATTAACATTTACATATATGAATAGTAATATGTATGTAAAAAATAAAAACAAAAAAGCTCTGTGTATTTTGGTTTAGTTTTATACAACTGTAAACCTGTTCAAATTTAGTTTTTTTTGGTACCTTTTCTTCAAAATTGAAAACAAAAATATCAGTTATAGCCAGATTAAATGAAAAGTTATGTTTTCTTTTGTAGAAATGATATTCTTCATATTCTAGTATTTAAAAAAATAATACATTTACATGAATACAATTCTGCACATTAGATGCGTTTTAATACAGTATATGCCCGAAGACAGCTCGGACGGGTTCCAGCACGCCCGCGACGCTCGTGGGGGTAATGGATGCATAGATAGCAATTTATATTGAGAAAAAAAAAAAGTGTTGTTTTTTTGGGGGTGCGGGGGGCAACTTTCATTGTTTTTTTTTTTTCTTCGAATTACATACAAAGTTTTTGTTTAAAAAAAGTTGTGTGACTTACCAAATGCAGATCTTGGCGTCACGTAGCTGACTGGAAGTTGGAAAACAACCAGGAGTCCCGCAATAACACGAAACGTCTTCATTATTTTCTCCTAAACACCGGCGGTATTTTTTTCCGGACAAGGAACACAATTTCTTGGCGAGTTGTTTAAAATGTCAAGACTTACAAACTGGCGGCAAACCAGCTGGCTGCCACTTTTATCGACCCTAGTGACAACCAGGGCAACGTGAGGTCCACGCTGACTTCATGGACCGTTGGAAACGTCAACACTTTTTCGACTCAAAGTAGACATTTGTCTTGTCACAAAATGGTGCTAGGTTTTTGTTATTTTTGGGAGTAAGTTTAAAGGTTTGGTGAACAATCAACACATTAACGCAGGAAAACCGATGTTGCCATACGCTAAAATAGATTTTAAAAAATTCCAACGTGTTATTGAATGTGACAGCAGTTGAGCGTCAATTATAGTTTTATTTTTAGACACTAGATGGCCATATAACACAACTGTGGAACCTGTCCCCAACGCCGTATATAAAAGAGTTTATATACGACGTTGACGTGACTTGACTGCATTAAAAATGTTGTAAAGGTGGGAGTTGTTTACGACTTCACCTACATACGACGTTTCGTTTCGAGGTCATAAAACAATACGTCGTGAGGCAGAATGCGGCGTTGAGTCATGTAATTGCTGTTTTTAATCATTCAGACTGCACCTTTCAAGGGTGTTTTTTCATGTTTCCAAGGCTTATAAGCGATTTTCATACAAATATGCACCGTAAATATGACTAAATACTGTAGTTGTATATATAAGACACAAAGTACAAAAAATAAAATAAAACTCGTATAAAAGTTGTAATGACAACATATCTAATAAAATGTCAAACTTTTTAAATTAAAAAAGATCTTTTTGAGAGTTATTTATATGTATGAGGAAAAAGTAATTTAGGATTGTGTTCAGTCAATTTGGAAAATGTACATTTTAATAGAGTTGTTCAGGAAAGGTATGCTTTCAAGAGTTGCATTTTGTAAAAATTAATATTTTCAAATGGAATAGTTAAGAAAAAATATTCAAATTTCATGACTCATATTTGAGTCAAATTTGAGGAGAAAAAAGGCAATACATTGGAGTCATATTTACAAGACAAAGTAACCGTATGAAAAACTGCATAGGACAAAAAGATGCATATTTTAAGAAATACTTTTTGGGAAAAAGTATATACCGGTATTTACAAAAAATGTATTGAGTCATTATTTTCAGACAAAAAGTATATTTTGGGAAAAAGTCATCTGTTTAATTAGAATAAGTCATTGTATAAAAATGTTTGTAGAAAAAGTCGTATTTTAGAAGAAAACTGTTTTTTTGGGACAAAGTTGAATATTTAATGGAGAAAGTGGTCTACTTGAGTAATTCCCAGTTTAAAAATAAGTTGTACATTTTCGTGGGTCATTTTCAGAAAAAGTAGTTGGGACATTTGGGGGAAAAAAAATGTATCAAATTTTAAAAGAGTCAATCCATCCATCTTCAACACCGCTTACCTTGTTCAGTCTCGCAGGATGCACTCGTTAAAAAGCATGTTTGAGGACATGGTATATTTTAGAAGGAAAAAGTCATTTTTGAGAGCGCTGAAAATTTTTTGTTGGAAAAAAGGAATATAGTTGAGAAAGTACAAAAAAAAATGAACTACTTTTTGATTCAGATTTTCGCAGAAAAGAAAAAGCATATTTTGAAAAAGTGATACTTTTTATGAGAAAAAGTCACATTAAAAAAATATTGAAAAAGATGTATTTTATAAAAAAAATTAAGTTGTACATTTAATGAGGATAAAAAGCAGAATATTTTAGTCATTTTATAAGGAAAAATTATATATTTTTTCAAAAGGTCAATTCATCAGAAAAAAGTTGTGCATTTTCTGAGAAAAAGTCCTAACGTGTGTGTGCGCAGTCATCTTTGACATTTTGAGGGGCCTCTGTCGTAAACCAAAGGCCCATGTTATATACTGTTATAATAATGTGTTTGGTGCTCAAGTACAGCACACAAGCTGGGAAACAACTTCACTTTTTAATGGTGGGCTGGGGAACCTGCAGACTATGGGCCATATCCAAATCATCATCAAATGGATATGTCCTCTTCGGATTTCCTGAGCACTAAGTCCCATCAAAATCTCTCCTAATGACAACAACGTAGGCATCCATATGGTGAACTCATTTTTAATGCAAGAACACAAGAGTGGGACTACTTCTACTGGTTGCCTGCAGCGGAACTAAAAGCAATAACAAGGACACCTGAGTTCCCGGTATGATAGGATTGGTGCTTCAGTCAGAGGCCTACATCATTTCTATGCGTATTTTTATTTTTTGCATGTGTGCCGAAGCTGTCAAATTCATTTGGCATTAATCTACTGCTAATTGATGGCACCGCGGAATGACAAGAGCTGCGCTTGATACAGCATACTGCTTGGATGGGCACCTGAGTTTCGAGTCAAATTTAAATACAAACCCTGCTCCACTACATTATACAGCTAACAAAAAGAAGAATCATTGAACGGTACGCGTCATATTAAAAATGGGTGGGAGAAGAATGATAATTGTAAAAGCCCCTGACAGCATCTTCATTTGTCACGGATGAGGTCGAAGTGAGGGTGTTGGGGGATTCACATAAGTGAAAAACACTCAAAAGTCGAGAAGTTCCACTTCAAAAAACAGGGTGGCATTGGCTGGGATGACGGGAGGGAAGCCCTTGCTGCCATACGCATAGTCCGGTGTGCAGGTCAAGCGCGCCACTTGCCCCTTGCTCATCTGGAAAACAAAACGGACGACGTTTAACGTAACATAACAGAAATTTCCTTTGGGGATGAATTTAGGATTAAAAAAGTAGGATTTAGGGTAAAGGTTAGGTGTTTGTGTTATCCTGCTCAAACAAATTGCCTAAAACTCTCATTTGCAAATGTAACATATGCTTTTAAAGACAGTGGTGCCGTGTTTTAACAAGGAAAAAAAGCACACTAATACTGTACTCTAAAAAAAAAAAAAAAAACACCGCATCATAACAAATACATTTAATTGACAGAATCAAATAGTTTTTGCATCATGGTTTAACCCAATGACGCCTGAAGCCCCTCGTGAGACCTCTCTCTGAAAGCTACGGTCGTCTTTGGAGTCACCCTTGAAAACCTGACATTTTCGCCACCTACAAAATAATTAATATCTCAGCCCCTGTAGCAGATAGAAACATAATACCAAAAGAATTTGAGATCTTAGACATGTGGCTTTCACACAGGTCTGAGTTTATTAATCTTTACTGTTTCAATCGAAGATGCAAGTGAAGCACTATCTTTAATTTAAAAAAAAATCGAGTGGTAATTACCATGCTGTATTCTCTTACAAAGACGTTGAAATCGTCATTGTCTACGAACATATATCTTAACCATACATCACGTTTGGATGGTTTCAAAGCTTTGAAGTCCGCGAGTGTGTCGTCTATATCACTGCCGTGACTTATAGCAGAGCTCCCGCGATCGACTGTTGCCGCCAATACTCCTCGAATAAATTCCGCATATCCTCCAACAACTCACGACACCGTCACTTGTATATTCTGAAGCATTTCATTGGCTAAGAGACCGAGAATTGGATTAAAAAAAGAAAATTACATACGCTCTCCGGCTTTAAAGGGAGAAACACGCAACAGCACTCCCGGCTTTAGTGGTAGAAACCCGTCCTTAATGGGTTAATGCTGCAATCCAATTCATTGTGATGCACCTTCTGGCGTGCCAACGTTAGCCACCGGGAGGCATATTGTATTATATTATATGTATTATACAGTCAGGTAGACACAATCAAAGTAGTAATGCTTATACTACTACTGCTACGTATTAGTGACTCAGTAAGATGCCGTAATATTATTCATTTCTTGTAGAGGACAAAGAATATATGCATGTGAGTATTGTTATATTATCTGTCTAGGTGTTACTCCACTGTTTGTATTCAAATATCCGTTGCTTTTAAGACCCCAAACTACCGTATTTTACGAACCATTGGGCGCAACACATTAGGCACAATATCAACGAGCGGGTCCATTTAAAAAAATCATACATAAACCACCCTGGGTGATAAGGCGCATTATTTTTGTGAAGAAATATATATGAAATAGTTTATTCTAATGGTACCGTATGTTTGTTTATTTGATAGATTTAGCGCTAGTATGCTAGGTTCAGACCGGCTGAAAACAGATAGCACCACGTGTCTCATTCGCTTTTGTTTGCCATGTAAGGGGGGTTGCTTCGGGCGGAGGAGGGGATACTCTGACAGATGAAAAAAAAAGTTTGAACATAGCTAGTCAATCTGGTGACCTGTGGTTGTGTTATTATTTTGCCTGATGCTAAATGCTATCATGGTTGACAGTTCAAGAGCTGGAAATACAGTATGGAAATACAGTATGCTGCCAGAAAAGCTTTGGGTGTACCGGCGACCGCAGCTAATAGGATTACACTTCCCATTATCCTTACACACAAAAGCAGGAAGTAATTCTAATTCCGGTATGACGAAAACAAGACATTTGCAAGCGATTAGATGCAGATGAGAATGAGAACGCAAACATGAGTGTGAACGGACAATAAATAGGAAGGAATTTAACTTAACATTTACCTCCCACAGACCACAATGATATTATACCACAATGTAACATTGGAAACGCACAGCCAGAAATCCTCAGCTGACCGCGGCATTAGGCTCGTAGAACCACACTTACCATGATTCTAAGATACAGAAGCAGGAGGTACTCCTACTTCCAACGACAAAAAAATAGATGCCTGCTAGCGATATGGGCATGAGAATGACAACGCAAATGTAATAGGAAGGAATTTGAATTTGACAAACTGAAAAGCCCACATTCACCCATATATAGGGCACATTGCATTATAAGGTGCACTGCCAATTTTGGAGAAAACCAAAGATTTTAAGTGCGCCTTATGGTCCAAAAAATATGGTATTGATGCTAACCATTAGCATGTCAATGGCATTTTGCATTGTGCAAAGAGGACTTTCGAAAGGAAAAGCCACTGTATTTTGTTGGTTCAATTATGAAACTATTAAACATTAATAATAAACTGATAAGCATCTGTTCATTCTCGTACAAATGTTGCCTGCGCAGTTTTTGGGATGGTGACTGTTGACATTTTCCTCTCCAAACAGAACTTTGCATGCTCTCCCTGTGCTTAAAGCGAAAGTCAACCCAAACATATTTTTTTCAAGAATATGTTCTATGCAGGACCACTACTTGAAACACAGCATTCTGATTAATATTGTGTTGGTGCAATATGAGTTGAGCAACAAAAACCCACCCATTTTTAGCCAGAAGTGACAAAATGGCCGCTCCCTGAGATGGCTAAAAACGGGTGGATTAACTCCTATTCCACAAACTCAATATTTATTCAGAATGCCTTGTTTCAACTAGTGGGCCTGCATAGAACATATTCTTGTAAAATATATGTTTGGCTTGACTTCCCCTCTAAGTGCATTATCTACCGCATTATCTACGGCTTCTTCCCGGACTGCAACGCCATGTGTTTCAGGTTCAATGAAGACTACATCGTTGAGAGGTGCAATGTGCCCTGTGATGGGATAGTGAAAAAGCCCATTGTGTAATCCGCCATTTTCCCCCAAACATAGCTGGAATAGGCTCAAGTTCATCTGCAACCATAATGAGAATAAGCACTCGAGAAAATATAATTCTCTAGAACTCTATATTCTTACACACACATTATTGACTGAATGGAAGTAACTCAAATAAAACATAATTACCACAATGCAATCTGGTGACATCTAACAATAGCCGGTTTACTTGGAGCCATGTCTTCTCATTAGAAAGGATCAGAATGACCAAATGGAAGTAATACGCTCCATGTAAACACCTCAATCGGAATAAAAAGTCAGAATCCAAATGGAATTTTATTTGGATTCATAGGGGTGGTATATTCCTTTTGCCAATCCGAATGAGCATCATGTTAACGGTTCAATCAGAACAGCCAGGCTGCGTCCGGTATGCGCATGCTCTGTCTTGACATCAATGCGTAGTGATGTCGTCGTATATGCACTTTAAAATTGAAGCATCTTACGAGAGCTCTTCTGTGACGCGAGAACTTATTTTAAAGTACTGCTAATTTGTTTTTATAAAGATGCTGCTTTAATAGAAGTGTTTTAAAAAAAAAATCACAAACACTGTGGTAAATAGATGAACTCCATCTTGATAAATCACGGGATGTTTACATCGATCTCCGTGTGACACACGGCTGATCTGATGAACAGGGTGGAGAATGTAGACAGCGGAGTGGAAAAGATCACGTCACATGAAAACAGGTGACTAGATCTTCATTCGGAATGATTTCAATCAGAATGACAAAAAAGTCTCCATGTAAACCCGGCCGCTGTCTACTTATTTTTCCTTACCTGAGCTACACCTTCATCCCAGCCACGAATGACCTCACCGTGGCCGATCTTAAAACGGAAGGGCTTGCCTCGGTCTCGGGAGGAGTCAAACTTCTGGCCGTCTTGCAGTGTGCCTAGATCACAATGACGACAAATTAAAATAATGTCAAGGTTCACCTTTGAAGAGAGAGGTGGTTGCAGTAGGCATCTAACGTTTCGCTGGATCACAAACTGTACAGCAACACCACTTGGACAAACTACATGGTCAAAACTCAAAATAAAGCTAAAGATGCTAATTTAAATATTAAAACCTGTGGGCCAGAAAAACTTTATAAGCACAAAAAATAGCAATACATTTGTTTGGAGTGAATGGAACTTTAAAATGTGCAATTTTCTCAAGTGTATTTTAATACAAATGAGAAAAATATAAACCACTCTTCTACAGACGACGAAGAAGAAGAAGAAGCAACTGCCACCATAAGAACGGAAGTAGAAGAACTGTAGTTACGGCACTTTGGTTTTTGTTTCCACAAGGCGCATTAATCCACCAGGACAATCGAGTGAAACTGCAACAACCTAATAAACCGCGACGTAGCGAGAGAACACTGTCTAGCTGTTTCCCTAACAACGTATAATTGTGATTAGTAGAGGTGAGCATCAGACTGACGGATGCCCATTTTGCTGGCGATTGACGGGACACCTTTTAAAAATGGACTGACGAATGACAGAAATGCTTTTTTATTCGTCGGTGTAATCGTCTCTAACAGGGTCCATCAGTCCGTCACTGGCTGACCGTTAGTCAGTTACTGGCTGACACCCATTTTTCTGAATTTTTTGGGGGGACAGAGTGATGGACCAATGGACTGACTGACAATTACAATTCAGTTTGTCACGAAAAATGACGGACTGATGAATAATGGACGGATACCGGCCACTGACGAATCAACAAAATTTATTAAAATGCCCACCTCTAATGATTAGTAATTGAGATTACTATCTTGAGCCAAATAATCATGATTATAATTCATGTACATTGAAAATCAAACAGCACTTGCTCATTTCTCAACTGGTTTTATAAAGTTTACTTTGTCAAGGTCAAAACATGTACTATTAATACAAACATTTTATCAAAAAAAAAAAAAAAGTCTACCGATTTAGCCAGCACTTTTGAATATTTTACTTTTTAATCCTTATTTCTGTTTTCGTGCAGTCTGCCAACCTTAACTGCATTGAAACTTTGCCCCCACTAGCTTAGCCAGGAAGTAGGCACCCAGCTCAAAGGGGCGTGACGTATCTATACCTCTGACTTTCCCCATTTTCCCAAAATGGCGGGGAGAATGTGTACATGCGCAGTACGACGGATTGGTTACCACAGGCTAGATCGAGTTAGGCAGTTAGGTAGTCATTCGTTTTACTTTATTTAGCCTGGCGTAATAATAGATACGCGTATCACTTACGAGGAAGACTTAAAGCAATGGCAGAGCGCTCAGCCAAGTTTCAATCAATGAAAATGCAGGAAGCTTGACGTTAACGACAGTATGACACACCGCTCGCTTGCTATTCAAAACCAAGTACTAAAATATTTAAATAAAATACACACATATTTGAGTAAAGTACATTTAAGAAGTCAGATACTCCCACGCAAAGTGATCCTAAAGAAAATGGTTCGTCAAAAAAAGGTATTTCTCTTTAGAGCAGCTGAGGTGGGAGAAAACAATGGGAGCTCACCGACGTAGTGCACGGATACGTTCTGGCCTTTCTTCGGAAAACTCACGCCTGAAAAGACAAAAACAGGCATCAATAATGTTTCCTTTTCCATATCTATTGGAAGAACATACACAATTAAACGTCATTTACCGTCTCCTGGCTTTATGACTTCAACGGTAACACCCATTTTCGCGAAAGTGACTGGAGCCCTGTCTGTCACGTTTAGTTTGCGGGGCAGTGGGCGGTGGCCGTGTGGGCTGACGCTTCCGGTGAGCCTGCGCCTTCTCGCGTCAACAGCGCCACCATGGACGCATTAGTGACATCTGTGGTTCGGAGTATGAATTACAATACTAATAATTAAACGGACAGTGTGTAGAATGGTTTGATTTTTGAATGTTCATTCATTTTAAAAACCCATTATTAATTTCGATAATATGCAAACAAATATGTTCTATCACATCAATGTACATTTAAAAATATATATATAATCGTAGGTCTAGTAATCGCTAATTACGGTATACTGCATTACATGGGGTGTGTCTCCACGACAGGAGGCTGCGTTGCTTCGCTGCCATCTTTCTGCTACGGATACCCAAAGGAGAAAAACTTGGCCAACGTAGTTCCTCAACGTCATGACTACAGCATGTGTAACAAATACAATGCACTTCGTCACTTGAAATACTAAAAGTCTTTTGTGATGACATTTTGCTTGCCCCTCTGCTGAGGAAACTGGTGGATGGCTTGCGACGTATGGTCTTTCTGAGGCACCGTCGTGTGTGTGCTTCAAAATGCATGCGCTTCAAACATAGATCGTTGCATTCTATTAGTTCACTACTAGGCGGCAAATTTTACAAAATGTCCCTTTGATATGAATTATTATTTGTTTGTTTATTTATTTTTTTAAAAGAACTGTCATCGGGAGCAAGGCCTTCTCTTTGGTGGTTGAAACAGTGTCAGAAGCATTGGCCTACATTTGCAACCTAAATTCAGTGGTGCACACAATGATGCCTTTTTCAAGCATACCATCAAACTAAACATAGACCAAAGAGAATTACCGGTACACATTGTGTATGTACAGCAACATCCAATGTCCGCTTAGCTTAATGCTAACAAACACTGCAAAACGCCATTGACATGCTAATTTTTAGCATTGAGTCACGGTTTTACAAGCAACATATTTTTTGCTAACAAATGGTTGTGTACTACATGTAGACTTATAATATAACACAGGGTTCAACGGTTTTGGATAAGGCTACTGTCGTCTAATTGCGATTTTTTTTTCCCGTCTCAAAATTGCAATTTAGACTTCATTTGTGATTATTTTTTCAAGGTCCTTTTCAACAAACATTTAATTCATCTTTATTACAACAAACAATATCAGGTCTACTTCATGTTATTAGATACTAAGATAAAGAAAATGAAGCATTAATATGAAAAAGTTTATCTACTACGATTACATGTGTAAGCTTAGTAATTACTCGTACGTGCAGTCAAAGCATTCACCATGACAGCATAATTTACCACAGAGGTATGACATTAACACTATACCGTAAATCAGTGAAACATATGTAAACATGTGGACTGCACTTCTTAATCACTCAACCTATCATAAAGGGCGTTAAATAAAACATAAATGTATAAAAATGTTTACCAATCTAAAGACCACATCACACATGCTAAACTGTTACTCACACTGCCATATGCTACCATTTGCTTCACTTAGTTCTTTTCAGGAATGCCATTTGCAATCTTTTTTCCAGCCACAACTTGTCCGAGCATGTTACCCACATCTTTATGCTATATTTAGATGGCTTGCTTGGCATAATACTGAATTGGATTTGAGTTACATATGAGTGGTAGATGCTTCACACTTGTCCCAAACGTCTGTGGTCGCTGTCAGATTGTCTTGTTGACAACGGCCTGCATGGCCTTGTATCCCAGTTGTCTAAGACAGTCAGCTGTGACATTTGGAATTTTTTAAGTGACACGGTGGACTGAAAAAAACATCCAGCAATACTCTACATCCCTTAAACTGCCCGTAGATTTTTTTTTCTGGATTTGTATACACCAGCAGCACATCAAAAGACCAATGCTTGTGTTTATATTTTTCTGGTTTAGTAACTTCCAACTTACTTTGTAAATTTGTGTCCCTTTCAAGTTTACCACAGTGGTTTCAACGGATTCACAGCTCAAAGCAAAGCTTTGATATTATCAGTCCGGATACGGCAAGTCGTCAACTACCTTCTACAACAAATAACTTCACTTATGATGTTTGATCTGGCATTGTACGACCACACAACGAACTGTGTGCCAAAGCGTCAAAACAAAAGCTGATCTTCTAATGTGTGAGTGCAGCTTCTTTTTGTTGCAAAGTTGAATTAGTGGGATTTAAATCTATGGCAAAGTACTCGTAACATATGGTGGATTTTTTTTGTGCCGCGACAAGCCTTTTGCATATATTCAAACAGATTTAAAGGTTGAAAAATAGAATAATGTATTGGAATTTTTTGGGGTCATATTGTTAATGTTTAACATACAAATGACAATATTTAAATTGCAAAGAACTGCAAAAATACATGGTGACAATAGCAGTTCTCTCCAGTGGTTGTGCATGCATGTGTGCATGCATTTTTGCTTAGGGCAGCGGTCTTGGCACAAAAATATGTTTTTGCACTCGGGCCTATCACCATGACATTAGTCCTCTGCAGACAGGAGAGGGAGTGAAGCAGCGCGACTGAATGTTGATGACGTAAGTAAACAAGCACGGATGTAAATGACCATTTATCAAGTCTGACAAAAACTACGGTAAATAAGTCGATATAGTAATCATCGTGACGGCCTATATCACGGAACAAATTAAACTCGTATCTCAAGGCACCACTGTCATTTCAAATGTGTTTTACTTTAGGGCTGCATTGTGCGGTAGTTGTTAGCACGTTTCCCTCACAGATCTGAGGTTTGCAGTTCAAATCCTTGCATTTGCATGTTAGGTTAATTGCAAATATTGAATTTCCAACAGGTGTAAAGGGTTGTTCATACCTGTCATCCTGGGCTGTGCTGAATCTTACAAAAGTTGTAATTTGCCCTACATTTCTGTATATAATTTTACACAGTATTTATCGCTCAGCGGGAGAGGTGGGGGAAACGGAACGGATATTTCTATATAGAATCTTACACAGTGTTTATCGCTCAACGGGGGACGGGGGGACGGACTTTGCTCGTGAAAGTCGGCCGAAGTCTGCAGTCGGAATCGCTAACGGACGCTCCAGATTAGAGCCGAAATGGGCAAGACGAGATCGGTCTAACAAAAAAGAGTTTTTAATTAATTTTTTTTTTCCCGTACAAAAATGTTTATACGGCGTACACAAGTTGAAATGATCAAAAAACGTATAAAATACGGGGAAAACGTACAAGTTGACAGGTATGGTTGTTTGTAAATGTGCCTTGTGATTGGCTGGTGGACAGTCAAGGGTGGTCTCCACCCCTCACCAAGTTACCTTAGGCTCTAGCAAACCCATAACGCTCTATAGAAAATGGATGGATCTGAGTAATTTAAAAGACACCAAGAATTCTTTAGATTGCTGTTTTTATATATAAGAAAAAAAGTAATAACATGTTCCAATCCAGAAAAAAGCAAGTAAGTTCTATATTATGTTTTTACATATTCAAAATAAGTAGAAAACACACAACCAAAACGGGTTTATCTTTTATCCTTATTTCTTATCCTCATACTTTCACAGGTTTGAAATAGACTGCTAAACAAAAATAATGGGATGTTGATGCTAGCCACTGGTTGAATCTGTGTTGGTTTTACTTGAAGAGCCATCGTACAGATTGTTGAAGAAGGACATGTTAGATACACTCCCGTGCTCTGTGCTCTGAAAGGAAACAAACACACACACACACATATATATATATTCCTATTAAAACAGTGGAAAACGAGGGGTTTAAAAGACTCTTCAAAGTACTAGACGTTACGAGCTGTGTTCTTATGTTTACATTCATGGCACATTTTGATAAAAATTGTCACTATTCAAATTAAAACCTGCTCAAAAAGGTTAGCTGACTTAAAATGTCATTTTTTTCCTTTTTAGTTTTATACACATTTTAAATGTTTAACATTAGGAAAATGGTCAGAAATGTATATATATATATATATATATATATATATATATATATATATATATATATATTTTTTTTTTTTAAATTATATTTTACTATTACTGTGGTTCAGAGAATCCAAAAAATTCTCAGCAAATCACTTACACCTATTCTGCAGTCAAAGAGGTCAAACGCGGAGTTCTGACTGAGCACATTGTTGCTCGTCGCAGATGATCTGCACCAGAAAAACAAAACATTAAAAAAGAGAGTATGTATGCTTTTATGTATACATGCTCGCATTTGCAGGAATTAGCCATACTTTGCACAGTGCTTCCAGTATAGTATAGTGAGGAAGATGACGATGACGACTCCAGCAAGGAGAGTCAGACCCACGGCCAGGCCCACAGACAACATATCTGCAGAGAACACCCCAAAAATGGAAAATGTGTATACATAACAGATATACCACTGTATGCATATACATATATAGCCCCCCCCCTCTGATACACAAACATGAAGAAAAAACAATAATTACAATAACAATGAAAAGAAAATATGAAAAAAAAAAAAAAATAACAAAAACAATCAAAAATTAGCCAAAGCACACCTAACAAAACCTTCCATGCTCAAAAGGGTGTGGGAAGAAATCTAGACTTATTAAATCCCACCCCTTCTCCACTTTTTTCTCAATTTATACCTCTGTTCCTCATCTATGGTAAAAATAATACTAAAGTTAATAATAACAGTAATAATAATAATAATGTACCACTACATAGTGCTAATATAAATTAATAAATACTTATCGTGTACATACCATCATTATAAATCCACATAGACAAAGGTCCAAAACCCATCAGTCAACATTAGCAAAACACCCGAACCAAACTATAGTAAACATAATTATCCAAGTACAAATCAGCAATACTCCAAAACACCTAGTGACTCTCTCCCACTCCCTCTGTATTCCATGAATATATAACATTTATATTTCATTCTAAATTGATTTTTGTTTGTACAGTGTTTTAATCCCTCACCTATATATTTTTTTTTGTTTGCTTGTTTTATTTTTTAAAAATGTTTATCCTATCAAGTGTGTCAGTGTTACCTGGTTTATCATCATCAGGGTCAACGGTGGGATTGGTGTGGCAGGGTCCATGGAAAATGCCGATGTCATCGAGGGCAACACTCCCACCTGCGACCCCCCCCCTCTGATACACAAACACAAACTGGGGCACAAAATAACGCAATTAATTTAGTATGACATAAAAACCTTTCTGTTGTATGTGAATATACATTCAATGGTCACTTAATTTGGGACATCTGTGCAATTTCGGGCTGCCGCACACTGCTGATTATTCGGAACCCAAATAGGACCAGACCATTGCAAAAAAGCACAGTTTTCTTTGTGAATTGTGCGAGGCTGTATCGGGTTCTGAGGCTCCCCATACAATATGTTGTACTAGACCAGTTTTTTTTTTTAATTTATAAAAAGATAAGAGGGTGAGCCAAAGAAGATGTACGCTTGCTACAGAAAGAGGACGTGGGTGAGAATAAAGAGGAAAGTGAGGATATATTGAAATGTGGGCCTCACTACCATTCATTTGAATGTACAGTGCGTGGTACATAGCGTATTTTTACCACATTCTTTGCTATTTCAGCTAAAGGTACATATGAAATTATAAAAATGGTTAAGTATTGTCATAAAACACAATATACTGTATACTGTACTGTATATACTGTATACTGTATTGTAATGTATATGCTGTATTTTTATGACTTGCGGTGACCGGCTGTGTCTCTGTGGCGGTGGTAAATAAATAAATATATTTTTTAGCGTGTGTGACACCTCCTGTACATTTGGATTGGCGGTAATTTACGACAACACTTTATTGTAAAATTGTGATTCAAATTTTGAATTGCCGTAAAACCAGAGGCCTAGTGATCAAACAACACTAGACAGTAATGCAAGAAAACAGTTGCCGTACACTGCACGCTGTGTGTGGCCCTTAAGTTAAAACAAATATTAATAATACTTTTAGCACAACTATTCATCTTCAACTAATACTCAAAATTGTGTCACAATACAAT
The DNA here is from genome assembly GCF_054856515.1 of Filicampus tigris. Lineage (NCBI taxonomy): Eukaryota > Metazoa > Chordata > Actinopteri > Syngnathiformes > Syngnathidae > Filicampus > Filicampus tigris. The sequence goes on from NC_141226.1 coordinate 12,690,908, forward strand.
GTGGTACATTGAGACTTAAGTATAAATCGTTCGTGACCACGCTCGCAAAGAATCTTAACCCAGTGAAATATGGGGGAGATTTGTCTGAAAATTATTCATACAAATACAAGTTTCAAGTTTTTCAGATCCACAAATATATTTGAGATTTTCACGCGTTTTTCCGAACCACAAATATATTTGCTATTTTCACGTTTTTCAGATCCACAAAAGCACATTCGACACTACATAAACAGAACTGAATATTTAAAAATGATAAGTCATGGCACACACAACATTAAAAAAAAAGTGAAAATACCAAGTATACAGTAGTTAAGGATCTGAAAAAAATCACTATCAATATATTTGTGGATCTGCAAAACGTGAAACTCGCAAACATGTTTGTAGATGTGAAAAACACGTGAAAATCCCAAATATGATTGTACATCTGAAAAACACATGGAAATCACAGATATATTTGTCTGAAAAATTTTGAGACAAATCTCTCCCCGAATGAAACAAATGGAATTGCCATTAATCCGTTCTAAGCTCCTCCCAAAAAACTAACAGAAAAAATTGTAATGTGCAATGTTTTTAAATTTAAAAAAAACACTAGAATATTGTATTTTATAAAAATATATATACAGTAGTGATTAAATTAAATAGAACATTTTGCTATATTTTTTGCTTCAATTAAATAGAATTATGAAGGTCCGCTGATAGTGTAGTGGTACACACGCCTGAGTTGTGTGCGGGCAGCGTGGGATCGATTCCCGCTCAGTGACAGTGTCTATGTGTGCCCTGCGACTGGCTGGCGACCAGTTCGGGGTGTAGTCTGCCTTCGCCCATTGACGGCTGGGATAGGCTCCAGCAACTCCCCGCGACCCTATATAGGATAAGCGGTTTGGAAGATGACATGACATTAAATAGAATTATGCTGCTCCTTCTTGCGCCTTGGCCACATGGGGGCAATATGATACAGACACATGGCCATACATGGAGCCTGGTCAATACTCAGTAAGCAACAGTAATGTTGGTCATTTTTAGCAGAGGAAAACTTCCTGAGTATTGTTATATTATAGTTATATGTTTTGCTAAACTGTTTGTGTTCAAACAGCCATTACATAATGGATTATAACACCATGACACAGATGCTCTTAATTAGCCCGTCTAGAGTTTAGAATTTTTTGTTAGCATTAAGCTGACAGATACTTGTGCAATTGTCTTTTTTTGGTTTCCTTTCACGGTAACATTTCAACTCGAAGTGGCATCAAACAGCTTGAAGCCTCTTTTTTGAAGAATTTCTCACTATCTGCTTAACGGCTGTTTGCTGTGAAATGAGTTGAGTTCAAAGTAAAATATCGTCCGAACAACAGCTCGTGTCTTCAAAAACTAAGTCAGGGCAGTCATATCTCTAGGCGCCACTGTATTTGTTATCTTTGGTAATTGCTACATTTTTATAATAAAACCAGTAATAAATATTTCAGAAACTAACTCACAACCATTCAATGGCAAGCAAAACTTGATCCCATCAAATTTGTGTGGGGTAGTGAAGTGTAAAAAAAACATCAAATTATTACCCAGAATGGATCGTCGTGCTCAACAAACACACTGGCCTTCAGCCACTTGTCTCCCTTGTTTCCAATCTCGACCCACTTCTGAACACCCTTCCCGTTACCACTGTCATGTGTTTTTCTATAAAACAACAATTCATATCCATTACCAATAAACATAGAAACATGGTAATAGTACAGGCTGATGCTCTTCTGAATGAGTGCCTGCCTGTCATTAACGTAGACTCGAAGGGTCCCAACATCAGGACCGAACATGTGGTACCAGAACGTAAGACAGTGCCCTCTGTTGGCTGGTTGGAGCACGACACTAATTAGGAAGGAGGCGTGGCCCCACTGTCCCACAAAGCTGTCCACGTAGAGATAGTAGCCTGACGGAAGAAGATGAAATTATTAACCGGTGCTGTGTAAAAGGAACCTTACAAGTCTCCGTGTGACAAACCATGTGGCATGTTCATGGTGTGATCCACGCTGGGTCCCGAATTGGGGTTCAGGGAGGCTCCACTACCACGGAGCCAGTCATTCTGGTCCACTCCTCCGCCAACGTTGCTCCAGCTGCACATGTTGAGCTCGAAGTCGCAGACGTCACGCGGGGGACACTTGGCGTCTGACACGTAGACGTCATCAAAGGCCATGTCGCCCTCCTGGGTGGGACCGGCCTTTACGCCCTCGACCACAAGCTGAAATGTAAAGAAGGACACTAAACTCAATCATCTGGTTCCAGGGTGTTTCCATTAAGTCTGCAAACTCAAGCCAGTGAACCGATAACAAAATCATCTGAGTCGGCAATGTTGGTACGCATGTCCACTAACTTGAGTCAATGAACAGGCAGAGGTGGGCATTCTGCCACTGACGGACCGGTCTGTCAGTCCGCCACTGACGGACCGGTCTGTCAGTCCGCCACTAACGGACGTCTGTTTTGCTGACGTTAGACGATAGACGGGAAACTTAAAAACAAAAACAAAAATGGACTAAGCACAGATGGAAGTGGGTTTTCATCCGTCAGTGTAATCATCACTAACAGGGTCAAGTCCCGACGGACCTCTCGGTCCGTCACAGAGGGACACCCGTTTTGCTGACAACCGACAAAACATGCCTGCTTCTCTCGTTTGCTTGTAGGGAGTTACTTGGAGAGGAATGCATTGACTATATATGTGTGAGAGTGAGTGCTCCTGTTTTCAATAGGATCGCTGCAGGGACTGTAATGGCTGGCTCTGGCTGTTATTGGTGAAGGAGGCGGAACCAGAAGACATCACTTCACACGACAACACAAATCTACAATGTTTATTTGAGTCTTATAGTTTATGCATGTGCATCTATTTGCATATATAAACCTTTATGGTTGTGGTTTTCTCTTAAATCTCTTAAATGGTGAAATTATTTATATTCAATACTCTCTTGTATGATAGGGCTGCTCGAGTATGACAAAAATATTAATCATGATTATTTTGGTAATAAGTGAAATCATGATTATTGAAACGATCATTTATTTATTGATACGAAAAAAAAAAAACATCAAAAATATAAAGTATGAGGTGTTTATGGTGAGTTACCTCAGGGCAGTGATCCGATACAACCCAATCATCGTCAAATCAGGCCGTGTTTCCGGTGAGGGAAAGATTCCAGAAGGTACTAGCTCTATACTCCTCGTCCACCAATTTGAAATTCAACAAATATTTTTGGGGGAAAAAAAAATCTACATATATGTGTGACTCACCCTGTACGGTTGAACCCTGGGCAGAAGCGCAGCCTGGGCGAACCTCCACAGGCTGCATTGGTCTCCTGCCTGGGAGAAAATCAGTGCTCGTACCCCATCTTCGCTCTGCTGGTAAACGTTCAGTGTGCCAACACCTCTGCCATACATGTGGTACCACAGCTGGACACATGTTCCTTTTCCTAAAAGAGGGAAAATCAATTGTTGGCTAGAATACAAACTCCCTGTTTTTGAGCCAAGACTGAAGGACTCACCTGGGGGGTACACAGGTGACAACATAGCGGCAGTCTGACCAGGGCCGTCTTGGCTGGAGGAGGGCAGGTAGTAGTAGTGGCCCATGGGTGAGTTGGTGGTGTGGTCACTGTCAGGGCCCGTGTTGGGGTTTGGGGTGGCACCTGACTGCCGGGTCCAGTCGGCGTCATCGTCGCTCTGCTGTTGCCAGTTGCAGCTTCCCTTCTCGAAATCACACACATCTACAAAAGACATTTAAGTATACTTTTACTGTAATATGTGTACATGAGATAAAGTGCACGCATGGTTGTGTATGTACTTAATTGAGGACAAGTAGCATACAAAGTGGATGGATGGATGCAAGTTCATGCATGTGTATTTGCATGTAAGTTTGTGGATAGCAGTTTTTTAATTTAAGTACCGGTATATGTATATACCAGTTTTATAATAGTTTTGGATTTTTAATTATAATTAGTTTTCATTTCGCTTTGAATTTGTTTTTATTGCAGGTCTGTTAGTTTTTATTTTTTCAGCTACAACGGTGTAGCATCTGCGGGTATATTTACCTTCAAATTTTCATATTTACCGGTACCTTATTCACCCTGGGGCGCGGTTGAAATAACCTTGGCGAATAGAGTGGAGTGGTAATTACCATAATACCATACCATGATTACCAAACCTTTATAATTAATTTCAGAACTCCTGCAATCGTCTTCGTCCGCCATTACTGCTCGAAAAAAGCCCAGGATACCCCAGGAGGGCTCACGTCACGTGTATATTCTGATGCATTTCATTGGCTAAGAGACAGAGAATTGGTAAAAAAAAAAAAAAAAAAAAAATGACATCAGCGTTCCCGGCTCTAGTGGTAGAAATGCGGTAATACGATAAGAGAACGGAGATTTTGGGGTCGAGTTCGAGCTTTACTGTTCTTGGTCTCTGCTTTTGTAAAAAAAAAAAAAAAATTGTATGCTCCTTCACAGTTACTTCACTCAATTTATTGAATAACTTGACCGATGCATTCTCCACTTTAAGGCAGCAGTACGTAATTAAAAATAAATCCAAAATATTGAAGGAATTGGCAAAACCATCACCAGAGGTGGGGCATTCTCCAGGAACGAGCGAGATGTCATCGACGGCAATGTCGCCTGCTTCGCCTCCCACGCTCGCCTCCACGATCACCTGGTGGACCCGCTGCAGGGTCACGTGGCTTTGCGCCGGCCACCACTCGTCCCCTTGGTTTCCTGATTTTTGCCACACCTACAGGAAAGACAGAGGGCTGAGTCACTCCCTGCAATGAGGATGTGAGGAGAGTTTTGTGCAACACCATAGTATGCACCGAAACTGCACAGAGCACAAATCACAGCTCTTTTGTAACCTGACTGTTTCACAACCGTGATAAAAGCATATCACAGAGAAAGTCTATGGGAGAGTTCTGGACATTTCTCAATCCACACCGCAGTATACAGGGAAGTCATGCATCGCAACAAATAAAAGCTGAGATTTGTTATCTCAATGTGCAAAACCCTAATTCCAATGAAGTTGGAACATTGTGTAAAAGATAAATAAAAACAGAATATAATGATTTCAAATCAACCTACATTCAATTGAATAAACTACAAAGGCAAGATATTAACTGTTTAAACTGATCGATTTTACTTATTTATAACAAATATTCACTCATTTTGAATTTGATGCCTGCAATACATTCCAAAAATCCCGAGAGAGCGGGACATTTACCTCTGTTACATCACCCTTTTTTTTTTAAACAACACTCGTGTTTGGGAACTGTGGACACTCATTTCAGTCTTTGACGGTAGAGTTCTGTCTCATTCTTGCTTGATGTACAACTTGAGTTGCTCAACATCCCGGGTGTCAGTTGTGATATTCGTGCTTCAAAATTTGCCACACATTTCCGATGGGTGACAGGTCTGGACTGCTGGCAGGCCAGTCTAGTACTTGCGCTCTTTTACTACAAAGCTGTGCTTTTAACACTTGCAGAATGTGGCTTGACATTGTCTTGCTGAAATAAGCAGGGAAGTCACTGAAAAACACCTTGCTTGGATGGCAGCTTATGTTGCTCTAAAACCTGCATGTACCTTTGCATTTCATTCATGGTGTCTTCACAGGTATACAAGTTTCAGGGTGATGGTATATGGCTTCTTTTTCGCATTTATAGATGTAGCGACAAACTGTGTAACCTGACAATAGTTTTCTGAATAGTTCCTGAGCCCATGTTGCAATATCCTTCACACAATGATGCTGTTTTTTAATGCAGCGCCACCTGAGGGATCGAAGGTCACAGGCATTCAAGGTTGGTTTTCGGCCTTGCTGCTTTCATGCTGCTTTTTCCAGAGATTCTCTCAATATTTGATGATATCATGGACCGTTAATGATGAAATCCCTAAATTCCTTGCAATTGTACATTGAGTAACATTGTTCTTGAACTGTTGGACTATTTGCATAAGTACTTGCTCAGAAAATGGTGAATCTCACCGCATCCTTGCTCATAAACAACTGAGCCTTTCGGGGATGCTCCTTTTAAACCCAATCATGACACTCACCTGTTTCCAATTAACCGTTCAACTGTGGAGCATTCTTCAACTTTCACAGACTTTTGTTGATGCTATCCCACGTTTTTTGGAACGTGTTGCAGGCACCCAATTGAAAATGAGAGACTATTTAAAAAAAAACCAAGTATGTTCCATCAGTTTGAACATGAAATATATTTTTGTAGTGTATTGAATTGAATATAGACTGAAAATTATTTATTATCATGCAAATAATTGTATTATGTTTTTATTTACATTTTACACAATATCCCACCTTTTTTGGAATTGGGCGATAAAACATATCGCCCATCCATTCATTTTCTCTAGCATTTGTCCCCGTTAAGGTCCCCGGTGAGCTGGAGCCTATCCCAGAGGAAACCCACGCATGCACGGGGAGAACATGCAAATTCAAACCCCAAACCTCAAAACTGTGAGGCAGCAATTTAGAAAATATCAAATTACAAACACGTCAATGTCTATGTGTTTTACCAGTGTTTTTTCCATTGATTCAGCTGTCAGTAGGAACACTTGCAAAGAACCGACTGTGGCTCCAAACATGTGGTACCAGAACATGAGACAGTATCCCTGTTGAACTGCAGGTGGTAGCAGTGCAGACTTCAGCTGGGCAACATTACTCTTTGCACTTGGAAGGGAGCTCTCTGTGTAGATGTAGTTTCCTGTGGTAAAACAACAACAATGAAGTGTATATGAAATCTACACAGTATTAAATTGTATGCCCCATGCCTATCATAGATGGTGTTTCTTCCATTATACCCAAGGCTGCAAGGTTTTATAGCAGGTGTGGGTATGGCCCGTGGGCCATATACAGCGCCGTATTGTCAAACATACATCGCAATTATCTATGAACTCCGTTTCTTTGTTTAAACATGTTCGTGCTGTTAAGTGACCCAAGATTTTTGAAAATATCCGTAACAATCAGTATTACGGGTGTAATGAGTTAGCGTTCAGTGATTTCCCTAACAAAATACTGACAATCCCTAACAGTTGGCAGCTCTTCATTTATATTATCAAGAGTCTTAGAAGATTTGTTGAATTGAGTTATCTGTTTTCCTCTAAAATTGTTTGATCAAAATGTATTTAATAATTTTTATTTGTCATGTCATGTCATCTTCCAAACCGCTTATCCTATACAGGGTCGCGGGGAGTTGCTGGAGCCTATCCCAGCCGTCAATGGCCGAAGGCAGACTACACCCCGAACTGGTCGCCAGCCAGTCGCAGGGCACAAATTTTTATTTGTATCTAACTAAATAATTGGTTAATTAAAGTAAAAATTGAAAATGGTCAAATAAAAGAAAACATACCGTACATTTAATTTGAAAATATTTGTATTTAATTAAATAATTGTTTAATCAACTATAATTTATTTACTTATAAAAAATAACATGTAAACCATGGGAATTGATTACTTTATTACTAAATACAATTTCACATATTTTATATAAACTTTTTGGAGGGGGAACTTCACATCCATATGATCTGGCCTTTCAGTCCCTTTTTAAAAAAATGTAAATACAGCCCTTGAGCACAAAATGCTTGTCCAACACTGTTTTATAGTGTCAAAATAACCTTTTCCCGTAGTGTGGTCCCCCACAGGCCCGGTGTTGGGTGTATCGGTTGGACCCGACCCAATGAGCCAGTCCAGCTGGTCATTGGCCGCCTGCGTCCAAACGCAAAGGCCGTCTTCAAAAGTGCAACCGGAAGTGGAGAGGGCTGAGGAGGAGGTGGCAAAAAAACACAAAAAAACATGAGTTAAGAATCCACCTGCGTGTTTCAAGATGTGGACTCACAGGTCCCAAATGTCATTCACCTGGGGGATGGAAGGATTGGTTGCAGTTGAGAAGAAAGATATCGTCCACAGCAACAATGCAAGCATCAGTGTCAGCATCTTCCTGAGTGCCATTATTCCAGCTACTAAATATAACCTGAGAAAAAGTGATGATTTATATTATTATATTGACTTGATTTGAGGGTTGCATATTAAACTGTATCTTGTAATTCATAGAAGAATGGAAAATTGTTCACAAATGTTCACAAATGTTCACATTTTGGAAGCCACAATTTGACTTCTTTCACTATCAAGTATCAAAATGACTTTACATGATATAAGCTGGTTTTAATGTAAAATACACTTACCAGACACGAAATTGAGGGTCAGAGAAACAAAGGCTAGGTTCACACTGCAGGGAAACGCGACCCAGATCTGATTTTTCTGCCCGTATGCGACCTGTATCTGCTAACTTTTTATGACAGTCTAAACGGCTCAATTAGGATTTTTTCAAATCCAACCTTTCATATGTGGTTCTAGATTGGATACATATCCGATTTCTTTGTAATGCGACCGCAATCTGAACAGCCAGGTCGCATACATCGTCCATGGCGTCATCATGCGCTCTGCACAGGTGGGGACACAGATTGCTTGATTGTCCGTGATCTGCAAAGTTGTTTTGAGTAACGGTATTGGTTTTAAATTTAACTTTAATGTAATCCCACTTGAAACATGAATCATAAAGTGCACATTTGAATTGTGGTGATAGTAGCCACGTAGACACCAATGACGTGACATCATCTTTAGTGACGTCTCCATGAAATGAGATCGAAAAGCCTTGCCTCATTTCCCCAAAATACTGTATTTCTACCTCCTTCCGAATCACTCCTCTGTAGATATGAGATAATAAAAATATAGGTCCGTGGTCCCTACACATTGGACCACTTTACTTCCGTAAATGCTACGCTGTGTGTGACATCGTCTCTTTTTCTGTGCATTCGTCAGATGTAATGTGAACGCTTACACACACCCACCCACCCACAAAATCGGATTTCACCGATAAATCCGAATTGAAGATTAAGACCTGCAGTGTGAGCCTAGCCTTAATCACGCTACACTGCATCATAGTGGGGGTTGTACCTAATATTTTGGTTACCTTATTCATCTCCACAAGAGGGGCAAATAACAGGAGAAGCTCACTGACGACGCGAATTACAATCAGAACAAAATACAATTTGTTAAACTAATAAATAATAAGTGACAAAGAGAACATCATTTTAAAAATAATTTTTCATTGAATAAATTAATGTAAAAATATATATTTATAAATTATGTATTGGCACTCATTATTGGTGGATGTATTACATGAATCACAATTACATTCAATTAATGATGAAAATAATCCAAGCCAAATGTTTTTTAATTGTTCAATCAATTTAAACAATAATGCAACTTATTTTTAAAAATGTATTTTATTGTAATTGCTTTCTGAAAAACAACCCCATTCATTATTCTCGTATTTTATAATTATATTAATTAATCTGTGGGCGGCACGGTGCACATCGGCCTCACAGTACAGAGATCAATTGGCTGGCAACCAGTTCAGGGTGTACCCCGCCTACTGCCCGAAGACAGCTGGGATAGGCGACCCCCATGAGGATAAATGATTAAGATGATGGATGGATGAATGAATTGATCTGATTAAATTATAGCTAAAGGTAAATAATACAATATCAATATATAATTTGTTTTGATTAATATCTTATTGCTTTTTAAAAGTGTCTGTGTAACTAAAAAAGCGCTATGTAAAATCAATGTATTCCTATTATTATTATTATCTTGTTACAGATCTCTAGTTTGTATTGGAGCTTGTTTGATTGTGCGGGTGTAACTTTTGTTATGCTGGTGATGTCTTTTAAATGTGTGCTGTAAATTCGATAATTAATTGCGTAAATGCCGTATTTATGCTTCACAATATATGAACGCAGCATAAAATGGGAAGACAAGAAGTCATGTTCATGGGTTGAGCACCTCATAAGGTTGCAGGTGAGGCCCAAGGGGCAGAGATTCGGGCGTCCAGTGGTTGCGGGTGTTGTGGCTGCGTGACCACAGGATTGCTTCACTTCCACCGGCTTGCCACGTCAGCACTGTGAGCGAGCCAGCACACTCTGCGCTGATGTGGAAGTGAAACCTGCGTGGAGGAACGAAGGAAGGAAGAAGTTAGAGTGCTGGATTTGTGAAGGTAGCTGAAGGGGGGGTTGAGCAACTCGCCGTGGCGGAATATGTTGAGCTGTGTGTCACACAAACATTTAACAACAACATGGATGACAGTGAACGTACAGAATCTGGCAGTAGGGTGACGAGGGTGGGAGACGGGGGCTCTGAAGTCGGGCCTCGCTTGGCGCTGACGCCTGACTTGAGTTGACGCTCATGTAGAAGCCTGAGAAGCCAGAAAAACACTGTCAGCCTCTGACTCAGTGCATGTGAGCTCACAAGTTGTCTCTTAATTCCCCTCCACCTGTGTGAGTGGTGTGATCGGTGGGCGGCCAAGTGCCGTCGCCGGCCTTCTGCCGATGCCACCTCCTCTGCCCTTGGCCGGGGTCGGTCCAGCCGCACTGATCCCTCTCGAACGTGCACGGACCTGCAATGTGCGAGGGCTGAGTGTGAGCAAGCATGCCGGGAACACAAGGAGGACGTGCACCTGAGTCGTGCTTTTTGAGAACAACAGCAAACAAAAGTCAAAGCTCGACAACAACAACGCAGCTGCTGTTTCCCGTTGAACAAGGCGCAGCAGCCAACTGTGATTCACTTGATGTCTCATTACCCATACTGTACCGACAGTTGGCCATTTGAGCATTTTCCCTCCCTTTTCATCAAGGTCAGCATAAGACAGATTTTTGAATGTCTCAAATTATTATTGTCCTGAGCCAATATCCTGTGGTGTGTATTGTGTTAAAAGTGATTTTGCCAAAATTCAAGGTGTCTTGATGGAGGTTGTCACTCTAGCACAGGTGCCCCCAAGGACCGCTTCAGTAGCCTGCAGGCCTCTGTTAAAAATAGCTTACTGTTTTGTTATTGTATTACAACTCATTTAAAGAAAAGATCAATTTATCAGAAAGCCCAATCAAATATTTGTTGTTGCTATTCTTTCAAATCACACTCACACGCCATAGCAAAAATTGGAGAGAAAGTGCTAGCATAGGTCAAAGGTCAGCATTGTAGCTCATTATCAAATAATAGCGTTCATAGAGAAAAGCTAGTGGGAGAAACAATGGTGAGATTGTTCACCCCCAAATACTTTGTATTTAAGAAGCGCGTATCAAACTGGTAGCCCATTGCATTAATCAATAACCAAGAATTAGCTCTCAGTTTCAAAAAGGTTGGTGAATCCTGGTCTAGCGGGATAATTTCTCATCCCAAATATTCATACATTCTTCTCCAAAAGTATTGCAATAGTGAATCAACTTTCTTTATTTTAGTTGCTATTTTTGCTCCAGTCTTAAACCGAATAGAGCGTACATACCTGCTACAAAGGAGGATGAATATCTAATATTTTTGTCATCAACATTCCTGGACATTTGCCTCAATTTTCAAGTGATTAGCTTTAGAAAGGTCCATATGATAAAACTCAAAGTCTCTCACTCTATTTCAACAGTGAGGGCAGTTCCTTTATTTCTGCAGTTTTTTTTTCTTTTGCAATCTCCAGAGTTAAACCCAATAGAGTATGCAGTTTATATGCGAAAGAAGAAACTGAGGGAGTAACCTATCTTCTCAGTCAGGGGTCAACAACCTTTTTGAAACAGAGAGCTTATTGGCTACTGATAATGTGAGGGGCTACCAGTCTGATACACACTTCTGAAATAACACATTTTCTGAAATTATTGTTACTAATGTTTTCTACTTCTAGAAAATCACAATTTCTCATCACTGGTAAGCTATTTTTAGAACATGCCCAAGGGCCACTCATGTGCTCCTTGTGGGACCAGCACATTGGTGAACCTTGTACTAAATCATATATCCAGATGTAAACACGTGGAAGTAAAATCTGAACTGTTGATCTCTTGTCTCATTTTCAACTATTCAATGTCAAACCCAAATGTTTTCAATCAACAGCAGAAATAAAAGAATAGGCCTCATTGCACCATCACTTTTGAAGGGGAGTATATATATGTGTTTGAATGAAAAAACAAAGTAAGTCCCTGAATGAAAATCAACTTCTCAATCATGTTGTGACATTGTATTTCCCGATTAAAAAACAAATAAATAGTGAATAAAGCCTACCGCAGCTATCCTCATCCTCCCCCTGGGGGCAGTCAGGATGATAATTACACACTAATGTTGAAATAATGCACATTTCCCCTGCTGACCGCCAACAAAAGAACTCATCATCCTGCAATAAAACAGAAGCACAAATACATTTACACACATTGCATACTTTGTCTTGTCATAGCCATTAGATATAGCCTACCTGACATGGGCTGGTGGGTGCAGAGGAGGTTCCAATTGTGGTGGGGGAGGCCGAAGTGGGCGACGTGTCAGGCAGTGGGCTGTTGCCAGGGTCGAAGGTACAATCCTTGGAGAAGGACACGTCATCCAGGGCAACGTGTCCTCTGTCACCAGTGCCTCGCTCATACCTGAAAACAATCTTAGGGAGGAACATCACATTTATTTTCACATTTAATCCTTCACTAAGTAAGCAGCTCTGAAAGTTTAGCTCTCTAAAGTTTTCAAACTGAGCTCTTTTTCCAGTTCAATGGTCATCAAAATAACTCTTTGCCATCAATGGTACACTTAGGTATTGGCGAAGAGTAAAAAAAGACAAAAAAAACCATTGTAGGACATAAATGTACGTACGGTCATCACTTGAGTGCCTTTTTGTGCTGCTAAGGGACATATTAAAAATTACGCTGCGTCTTGAGATACGAGTTTAATTCATTCTGTGACCACGCTTGTAGCTCCAAACACTTTTATCTCAAATAATTTCCCCGTTGAAGTGAACGAGAATGCGATTAAGCCGTTCCAGCTTGTGCACGTGTACCTAATAAATGGTTTGGTGATTGTAAATACGGCAGCCTTTATCACTTTAATTAACATACTGTAGATGAGCAGCTTGTTGGCCCAAGAATAAAATGCATATGCGCAGTATATTATTTTAAATACCAAGGCAAGAGAAGTGGACATGAGAAATGTCAACACTAATATCAGATGTGCTAATGTGTACATTCAGATATTATGAGTTGGCTTCTGGTACACTCACCTTGGACTTAACAGGGGAGGAGAAGGTGACGTGTGCCCTCTGCCAGTTGTAATTGTGCGTGTGCATCCTGAGCCACAGCACGGTGTCGTCGGTTCCGGAGCGAAACGTCCTGGAATGCGCTAAGAGTTTTCCTGTGGTATCTTGCAGGCTGTAGTAGAAGAATCTGATCTATATGGACAAACATTCATGCATAATTCACATTATTACCGCTTAAGGTAGAGTTCCAAACACAGAAGAAAGGCAACAGAAAGTTATAAAATTTGACTCATACTGTATACTCTATAGGATATAATGCAAAGTGAATTAATTTGTCATCACAAAACCTTTATTAACTGTGCAGATACATTATCAAGTGACTCATACACAGATTTTAACCACTGTATAATAAAACAAAAAGGGGAAACTACTCATCTGTTGAAGATGCACTAGCCAGTATACTTCCTGCTACATTGTATTTAAATTAGCGTATGCTTGATAGAGTTCATTTGTGTATGTAATTACCTATATATTCAATTGATAGTTTCACTCACTTTGTCATAAATTACAGAGACACTTTTCTATGTCAAAGTAAGTAGCATTGCCGGTTCAATTGTTATCATCAGACCTTTCCTCTTTGTCATCACCGGTAGTATCGCTCTTGCTGGTGGACTTAATCCATCAGATACTCACAAAGCGGAAGACTCAGAAGACTTGCTGACTTTTACTGTATACAGCATTATGATTTGTTTTTTCAGATAACTCACATTCATGTGTTGTAGACTATTTCATTTGACTCAAGTTTCCTGCATTGCCACAAAACAGAACATGAATTCCAATCAAACCCACCGTGCAGTTTGAGCTAGGAAGTAACGTTTTGGAGAGAATCTCCAATATCTGCCCCCTGTCAGTGAGGTGAGTCCCTGGAGTTATATAGTGCCCTGAGAAAATAACATTCGACACATCACAGAAGAATCACAAAAGATCTGGAAGTTGGTTGGCAACAAACCCATTTCATGACTTGGATGTCAACAAAACAGGTTTAATGTGTTGCATTTTCTTCAGTCACCCGCAGCATTGTTGAGGGTGTGATCCCGGGGGGGGCCGTCATCAGGCCAGGCGTCTTGTCCTTTTCGTCTGGTCCATCTGGCTCCGGGTTCGTTCAAGTGGCTTTCAGCCCAAGAACACAGGCCTTTTTCAAAGCTGCAGCGCTCTTTCACACCTTGTTGCTCTATAGTTAATCATCAGGGACACAGGATAAAAGTGCTTGTGATTGACAAACATGGACAGAAAAGTCAACCATGTAAAGGAGCTGTTATGCAGTATATTGTTCTTTAATCTCTGCATTGAAATAAGGACTCCATATTTGTAGACAGCACATGTGCGCTTGAACATAAATATTGGCACATCTTGATTTCTATGCTGGTGCAAATTCGGGAATTTGGCAGATAACTTTGCCCATGCTCGGCATTTTGAGGGACATCATGCCCCTGCGATTTTGGTGAATGTGATCTACAGTTGATACAGGCAGACATATTCTGAGCACCGCTGATGTGTGGTTGATGTCATCATATTTAATTAATTAATAAATATGTCAACAACGTGCATCAAACGCTCTGAATCGCTGTAGAAATTGATTCATAGAACAAATTATCGTAATAAGTCAAATAAAATAAGTAAAAGCCCTGCCACAGTTTGGCCTTAGCCACAGGTTCTTCTACTCAAGCGGCAGGTAAATGAGCTCAGTTGATTAGAAGCAACTGTGGCTCAAGCCAAACTGTGGCAGGGCTTTTACTTTCTGGAACTGAATTTCCTATCTCTGATCTGAAATAATCTTTTCACATTGAATTGAATGAAAATTCCATTAATTTCTTTCAGCCCTCCTGAAACGTTTTGTCAGTCAATGACAAGCATTTGTGACCTCTCACCACAATTGCGCTCATCAGTCCAATCGCCACAGTCATCTGTGAAGTCACACACTTGGTTCTTCTCCACACATGCGTTATTACTGCAAGTAAACATATTGTCGGGGCATATAGGTTGGGGTTCTGGAAGAGAGAAAAAAACAAAAACCCAAGAACAGTGACCATCTTGCTTCCAAAGCAGACTGAGCGTCAGTACCGTCTCTCCTACTACCTGGCAATTTGCAGCTGGTGAAGTTAACGTCATCAACAGCAATGTGGCCCAGCCTGTTGAATGCGCGCGTGGCTTCAAAGAAGACAGTGAAATCCTGACGCCTTCTACCGAGCGACACCTCGCCGTGTTTCCATACATCGTCACCGCCACCTGACTGCCACCATAGTACAGTGCTGCGAGAGCTCTCACCGAGCAGCACCTTCAACTCGTTCATGTCTGCAACAGTATGCACAGGTTGGACCGATTTTATTCTTAAACAGGGCAAGGTTGAACTAGAAGAGGCATACGGAATGCACTTTACAAAGTCTAAGAGGATTTGTTTTTGGCCTGTGCACATTACATTTACAGTTTAGTTGTTATCAACACGAAAATCAGAGAGCTGTCTGTGGGTTAAAAACAAGCAATTGTGAAGTTAAGAGAAAACTTGTCAACTCGATGAATTAAATATTCATGGTAGTACACCTCACTCTAACACACCTTCTCCATACATGTTGTAATAGAAGTGGAGCGTGCAGGCAATGCTGGCCTGTTTCATGATGGGACTCTGCAAGGCAGCAGGGCTCACATGATCCCCGTTGTTGGGGGTCACCGCCACATACCAGCCTGGAAGATACAAGATTTGAAGTCAGCAAGGCCAGGCTACTGTGGCAGGGGTTAAAAGAGACATCCATATCTTCATTTTCTAAAGCGCTTGACCTCCTTCAGGTCACTGGTGAGCTACAGTCTAATAAATTATTGTAGGCCACTAATATACAAACAACCATTTACACTCAAATTCACACCTATGGACAATATAAGTGAACCAACAGTAAGTGAACCCTATATGCATATTTTTGTAACGTGGCAGAAAGCCAGATTGCACGAAAAAAACTCATACAAGCACGGGAAGAATGTGCAACCTCTACAAGAGCCGAGCTTCAAACCCATTACCGACAAGGAAAACTTGCTAACCACTATGCTGTTGAACTCAATAAAGGACAGGTCATGCATTTTAAAAATCTGTTCTGAATGCTATCGTCGAAATATCACAATGCTCACGAATTACACACACTTTTTTTCATTTCAAAGTACAAAACAGCACCGCATCTTCTGTGTCATGGCTGAACAAACTCACTGAGTTTGGGCGCAGAAGATTATAAATGATTCCCCCCACCTCTGTTACGCCATTATCTGGCAAAATTTAGAATAGCTCACTCACTTACACATTTCATAAAATAGTCAGCTCACAAAAGGTTAAATTGGTATTTGTTGGTATTTTCCTTTATACTTCCCTTTTTTGCATTAATGGACTCCTAGGCACCACCCCCAATGACAAACCAGTGTGTCCTTAAATATACAATACTGCACTTATTAGTATGCACAATAACAGAAGGACAGTTTGAGTGCATGGCCTCACCAAGCACCGTTCCCAGTGTGTGGTCAACAGACGGTCCAGTGTTCCCAGTAGCGTTCCTTCCTCTTTCCCACTGACCCTGGCCGACGCTGATGTCTTCCCAGTCACACGTGTTGTTTTCAAATGTGCAGCCCACAAACGTCGAAATCGTTTCATTCACTGCAAGAACGTTAGCTTTCCTTTAAATATATATTGTGACGTACTGTAGTAGATAAACACAACCAAGTGAGTACCTTGACAAGGACCGGTTGTTAGACTGATGTCATCGATGGCAATGAAGCCTCCTTTCTTTGTCTGTGCTTCTATCTGCAACTAAACATAATGCGACAGCTCATTTGCAGCGTTGTTTCCAAACATAATTAGTTCAGCTATTAAATGTCTAGGCTACCTGGAAAGGTTTTATCTGCTGTAAACTTTGAGAGAAGCTCTTCCAACGGTGTCCAGTGCTGCTGTTTCTCTGGAACATCACCTCGTCCTCCAACGTGTCTGAGTGAACGAGCACGCGCAAGGTCCCGGACTCGCTGCGTTAAGATTGTTTTAGAAAATAGAGCTGTTGTATCAGTCTTGGAAACATTCATATGTTTATAAACAATTGGTTACATTTTCAATACTTGTCCAGACCTGGAAAAGTATTAAATCAAATTCCATACTTGTGTAGGAACCCTGCTTTCAATAAACATGCTGTCATATGGCTGATTCTTTGCTTTGACTTTAGAGCGCACACTTGAGAGATGACCGCTGTATGGTGGATGCAAACTTAACACAATTCAATAAATAATAATAATAATAAACTGTACTTTTGGCAAATAGTGAACACTTGTCCAAAATTATGACATTTAATTAAGTCCTGACTGTATGTTTTATAAAATGTGTGTACAATATTATGGAGTGAAGTTTTTCCTCATTATAATAATTTTTTTTTTAAATTTGTCTGCTTTTTGGGGCAGGCTGGAACAAATTACAGGCATTTCCAGTCATTTCAAAGGAAAAAGATCATTTAAGATACAAGTGTTTTGAGTCACTACCGTGGTCTCAGAACAAATTAAACTTGTATCTCAAGGCACCACTGTATTTATATCACTGTATTTATATATATATATATATATATATATATATATATATATATATATTTTTTTTTTTTAAAGAGGAAGTCAACCCAAAACTTTGCTTTACAAGAAAATGTTCTCTGCAGCCCCTATCGTCAAAACATGGCACTCGGATTTAATATTGCATTTGTGGAATATGAGTTAAGCAGTAAAATGTACGCGTTATTATCTTAGGGGGAAGCCATTTTGCCACTTGTTGTAGAGTGAAAATGACATCACAGTTGCTCAGGGCTCCGGTAACAACCAATCATGCTTCAGCACTGCGCAACGCTGATGTCATTTTCAGTCGACAGAAAGTGGCAAAATGGTCGCCTTCTGAGATGGCTAAAAACGGGTTGCTGCTTAACTCATATTTCACAAACGCAACATTAATCAGAATGGTTTAGACTAGTGAAGGCGCCTAGAAAATATTATTGTCAAGAAAAATTGGGGATTGACTTCACCTTTAAAGAAATGTTTTGAAAAAATAATTCAAATGTAATAATCATATCTAATTGTTATGATTTCTGTTTGACAAAATGTAAATTACTTTTTAGTGTGGGGGGGCTGCACGCATGTGTCTGGGGGCAGGGGTGTCAGTATGTACAAGTTTGTTTTCCGTGTACCGAACTCTGACCCAGAGTATGTGTTGTTTTGCACCAAGTGAAGCAGGTGATTTTGCACACAGTTTGAGGAAGTCCACGAGGAAAAAGTGAGATAAAGTGCATCCTAGGAAATGTCAACACACAACTCGAAAATGGTTGTGGGTTTTGCTTTCTGCTGACCTGCTATCAATATAGTACCACAGGGTGAGGCAAGCTGGCACATTTTTGAGATGGATCCATTCTGATGCAATGCGAACCACATTGGTGCTGGTGTGTGGTGATAAGCTCAACAAGAACAGACCTGAAAGCGAACACACAGTGATAGCAATTACTGCAGTGTTACGACTGAATCCAGTGCCTTACAACATTGTATTGTCACACACTCCCCAAAAATATTTTTACTTAGGACAGGAGGTGACCACAGGATGTACAGTAAATTGGGAGTAACTCATCGCAATACTTCGCGTGACTAAGATTAATCATATGTTGCACATTGTGGGGTTTTCGTTACATCAGCGAGCTGATGTTTTTGTCCAAAAACCAGGGACTCAATATTTAATATCATCAGTACTACGAATAAAGGGTGTAACAATTACATGCATTCATATTTGTATTTTTGGGTAGAGTTATATAGTGCAGGATTTACGTCATTAATGAAAACAGAGCCCTTAGTATGCGTCTAACAGTTTGAAGACATGACCAAACAAAGTGAAGCTCTACCTTCAGGGGATTCGGTGGTGTGGTCTATAGGTGGACCCTGAAAGCCCCCATTTGCCAACACCCAGCCGTGTCCGTCTTCACTGAGTCTGTTGAGCCAGTTGCACGGTCCCGATTCAAAGTCACAGTTGGCTGTAGGAGAGCAAGCCCCTTTCGTCACAGAAAAATCGTCTAGTTGGACAGTGGAATTCATGCCCGGTTCGTGGGATGCCCTAAACACCACCTTGGGAGAGTAGAAAGGAGGAAATACAGTTTATTCTGTGTCCATCAATTAATTTTCTATAATGCTTGTCCTGAGGTGGATCCTACCCCAGTTGAATTTGGGGTGAGAGACGGGATACACCCTAGGATGGTCCAGCGCAAATCTATCGCAAAACATGGTCTAACTGTGCGCATGGGTGGAGTTTTTCTTTGTTTTGGTATTTTCGCAGATGCGTGTGGTTAGAAATGGGCGTTTGGGACGTTGTGGGTGTGACCACAGCAAGGCCTCTTACAAATGACGGGCCGGCAAAATTTTGTAATTTGCCCGCCTCTGCTGTTGATAAGGAACTGCACCTGCAGATAAAGTAAAGTTGGTGAGGGCGACTACCAGTGTTAATTTCGTTGACTAAAATTTTCGGCATTTATTTCATCACAAATACTTTTATTCAGGCGAAAACTAAATGAAAAATAAAATAGAAGTCATTCATTGGGACGCTAACGATAACTACATTAACTTGACAGTCAAAGTCGGATTGAAGTGTATGTTATTGTTATTGTGTTATTGTCTCAAAAATGTCTTCTTATTACGTCAAAGTTTTTTTTGCATAAGAAAATCAATCCTCTTATTCATGTTAAGGGTATTAAAATTCACTAAAAATAATGGGACAGAAAAATCGAACGATTTTTTTTTACAATAAATGAAATGCGCAATTAACTCCGAGTTAACGATGAAAAATGAGATTAATCACGATGAAATATTTTAATCGTCTGACAGCAAACAGACTCATTTCAGATCTCAAAAAGTGTTTGCGGCTCCTAGTGTTTTCATTTCCATGGAAACCTGGTCGAAATGGCTCTATGATTGTGAAAGGTTGCGAACCCCTGCTCTAGTCAGTCACAAGACATGCAGGTTGAGGAGGCTTACAGAAGAAATTTATCTTCAATCTAATCATATTTTTTTAATAAACTTAAATCAAAAATAAAATCTGGGAGTTGGAAGGGGCGTGATGCTGTTCTGCCATTTCAAAGACAAAATGTCTCAATGGTTTCAATACGGCATCGTTACAGGCCCAATGAGCAAACAAGTATTCAGTCATTCATTATCGGTACCGCTTCTCCTCACAAGGGTCGCGGGCGTGCTGGAGCCTATCCCAGCTGTCTTCGGGCAGTAGGCGGGGGACACCCTGAATTGGTTGCCAGCCAATCGCAGGGCACACAGAGACAAACATCCGCACTCACAATCACACGCAGGGGCAATTTTTAGAGCGTCCAATCAACTTACCATGCATGTTTTTGGAATGTGGGAGGAAACCGGAGTACCCGGAGGAAAACCACGCAGGCACGGGGAGAACATGCAAACTCCACACAGGGAGGCCAGATCGAACCCACGACCTCTGAACTGTGAGGCGGAAGCTAACCAGTCGACCACCGTGCAGCCCGCAAACAAGTATTAAAATTCCTATTTATACCTATGGACAATTCTCTTCAATGCACCTCACATGCATGCTTTTGGAGTGTGGGAGGAATTCAGAGTACCCGGAGAAAACCCACACCAGCATAGGGAGAACATGCAAAGGGCAGATGTGTGAACATCTACTCCACAGTACTGCGCAAATGTAAACTGATCATTCTCAACTAAACAAGGTGGTCTTACGTTGAACTTTGTTGGCCAGAACACTGTGACCTCTGCCACCTCCCAGTCCAAAGAGGAAGCTCCAGACCGCTGCCAAAGGGCCTTACCCAGTACCCCACTCCACACGTGGGCAGACAGCTTGTTAGATGCCCCAGCAGGTAGCCGGTACCTAGTTAAACATATGACATGCACGTATATTTTATTTTATTCTTCATTTTCAGGCAACAGCAAGTCATGGGGCTTTCACACAGCACTTGTTTCGCACATTATCACTGTGAGGTAGGGAGCAGGGAGAACGGCAGTTGCAATATTTGTCACTTGTTTTTAAGCGGCCAAGCAGGAAATGGCCGCGTGCCTTTTCTCCCTTGTATGGACGTGAAGTAGGCTGTAGCTAGGCAATATGGACATGTCACCTTTACAATGAAAATACTTGGCTTTCCATTCACTGAAGAGTAGGAGGAGCCGATTAATGGCGGCAAAAAGGGAAAGGGTTCATCTGATTAGGCTCGGCAGGATGACCACTCCGAGGTGTCTGTACTTTAGGCTTCTTCAAGTTTTGTTCATGCGTGTGTCCGACAACACTGCCAATATAACTTGCTCTTTTCACTCCAAATCCCAACGCCACCATCTCTCCTATTAGATGTGGCGTCTGACATCACAATTGCCTTGCGCCCAAATTGAACATTTATATTCCGGTACATTATGAGCAAAAATACAAAATACAATGAATGGGTACGTCAACGGCGCACTGCGCTTTGCTATATACGGTGTGAAAAGCTCTAAAAGGTGCACCACTGCAGCACTGGACTCACCAGAATCGTACACACATCTCCACAGGGGAAATGAAGTCAGGTGACAACAGTTGAGCGATCTCAGGTTGATTGGGATTTGGCATGAATACAGTCATATAGAAACCTAAAGGAAAGAGCCCATTATCTTTTGCTGAACTGCTGAGTGGAAGTTGTAAACATTTACCCGAGGAGACTGTTATCAGATGTGTGATTATTGTTTATTGCAGTGATGGCCTCTGTTTGCTCCGTTATGCCTTCATTGATTCTACTCACCATTCACAGTTCCATAGGTGTGATCCACATTGTCTTTCGTGGCTCTTTTGCGCCCCCAATGACCCATGTGACTGACGTCGTTCTCAAAGCCGCACCAGTCGGAATCAAATCCGCAGACGCCTGAAAATGATATCAAACAAAATAAATGTGAGAAATGCAACTTTCTTGGAAAATGAATGAATATTCTGTGTCCCTGCAAGGTTACTACAAGTGGTGTAACGGTATACCAACAATAAGGGAACAAAATGCATTTCATAAAAGTGCTTCTGTTTTGTGGAAAAAGGACTGCAATTAATTTAAGTCCAAATAAAACTGCTAACAGTAAATTCTCCAATAAAATAAAGATTGGAAAAAATAAGTATGTATCTTCTTTTTGGATCCAGACAGGATTTGGATGCAGAGAAAGGCAATGACAGAGTGTGAGGAAGTTACACTTCCTGAATCCTGACCCTTGCCAAGTTTGTTCCTTGTGGGAACTCAAAATGTACAGAATGTTCAGTACCTAAAAATATGGATTTGAATACATGACCGATACACCCTTTATTCCTCAATTTGTTGAGAAAATGCAATATCCACATACTCTGCTTCTTGCAGGCCCCATTGCTCACTGTGACATCATCAAGTGCGATAAATCCCTCACTGTTGCTGTTTCTGTGGCCAGTGAACATCACCTTTAAAGAGAAAAAAAATGATTCATTCATTTATCTTTAGTGGACACAGTCATGAATGTGGTATTCATTATGGCTAATCCGCGACGAGCGAAGAAGTCCAAAAACAGAACACAACTCAGGTTCTGATCGATAGTGGGGGGCTGCGGGAGGTTGGGGTGATTAAGCGGTTTCCTTCCAAACGCGCTTTTGTAGCCGGGGATCTGACCGCCCTGCCTTCGGCCCAGCTCACATTGCACTAAAAACCTACGGCCCTTCCCACCGGTGGTGAGCCCAGCAGCATGGGAAGGCGGAACAAAGTTACCCTTACGGCCTGATGATCGCAGTCACTAGGCGCTTGCCTTCGAGTCCCACCTCCAGGCCTGGCTCAAGATGGGATCTCCAGTAAACTGCGTTCGGGCAAAAGAAAACGTTTTCCAATAATTATAATCATAGCGGTCTTTTGGACACTTGGGTGAAGAGAGATCACCACCTGATGGTGTTTTGGCTCCTATGGTGTCATAAGATGTCTGACTTGGCAGGCCCAACCGAATTGTAAGGGTCAAAGTCCCTTGTCAGAAGGAGTTTCAACTCCAAATTCTGTCAGTACTTCACCCACGTTCCGAGAGAGGCGGGTGACATTAAGGCCGAATGGACCATGTTCCACGCCTCTATTGTCGAGGCAGCTGACCGGAGCTGTGGCCTCTGGTGGACACCTGCGCTAAGGGATGCCGTCAAGTGAAGTAGGAGTCCTATCAGGCATTTTGTCCTGTGGGACTCCAGAGGCAGCTGATGGGGAATATGGGGTACCGAACCCCCAGATACAAGCTGTTTGGTCACGTTTGGTCCCTGTATGACCGATATCAGAATTTGGTCCGCATTGCCAGCTGTAAGTCGGATTCGTTTTCAGTGACGATTGGAATCTGGTAAGGCTGCCCTTGGTCACTGATTCTCTATGGTCCGGGACTGGGACGAGACGGGATTTTTCTGTGGAGGTGAGATCATGGACGGAGGTGAAAATCCATTCCCGTGTCACACTCTAAATACGGATCTGTTGTGGTGGAGAAGGAGCCAAAAGGCAAATCACTTTTTTTACTGGTCAATCTACGTTCCTACCCTCAACTATGGTCACGACCTGTGGATCGTGACTGAAAAAACAACATACTGGATACAAGCGGCCAAAATGAGTGTCCGCAGGGTGTCCGGGCTCTGCCTTAGAGAAAGGGTGACAAACTCGGTCATACGTTTAGTTTAGTTTAGTAGAGCTGCTGCTGTTTTTCTTAGTGGAGCCAGATGAGGTGGCTCAGTCATCTGATCAGGATGGGCACGTCCCACAGGGAGGAGGCCCTGGGGACAACCCAGGACACACTGGAGAACTATGTCTGCCGGCTGGCTTGGGAATACCTTGGGATACCCTCGGAAGAGCTGGACGAAGTGGCAGGGTAGGGCTTTTTCAAAAGTGTCATTCCTGCGCCTGACCCCGGATAAGATGCATGGATGGATGGATGGATGGATGGATGGACACAATCATTTCGGCTAATACATTGTGCACAGTTAAGCTAAAACTCTACCCGCATCATTTCGTCCATGTCGATGGTTACTTGTGCATTGAGCCACTCTGGATTCTGCGTCCCTCTGCGAGTCCAAACCAAAGCTTTGGAGGATTTCTATTTAAGAAAACAAATATTTATTCACATATTGTCAGCGTTACAAAGGCTGTACAGGGCAACTTACTGTCTCAACCAGCAGATCAATGGTGGATACCGAAGGCCCAAACATGTAATACCAGAACCCAACGCAGATTTGTGACGTCAAATGGCTGACGGCGGCAGAAATGCTTGCTCTCTTACTGTCACTGATTCCAGAGCCATTAACAAGTAAATAAAATCCTTGGGAATGAAAAAAGAAGGGAAAAAGCCTGATTATTTCCATTTGTTGTGCTGATGACATTGTTTGCTCTTATTTAAATACAATGTCAAAGTGAACAGTTTAAAACATCACATGATGACACCCTGGAAAGTGAATTCACATTATTTAGTAAAGCACATTGTCAAGTCTTGATTATGATAGCAAATTTACCTTCGTTATTTCCTATACTGTGATCGTACAGAGGTCCGTCCCAAGGTTTGTACACTTCCAGTCCTCTAGTGAGGGTCCAATTGAAATCATCATCGACGTCTTGGAGCCACTCACACAGATCTATGTTAAAAAGATGTGTTTTGACTCAATAGAGTTACTTGTAGGACTGTGGAGAAGTATGCTACGAATCAAAATCTGGCTCAATCAAACCAGCATTATTATCTATGCTGAAAGCAGTTTTTATGGTGACTCTCTAAACCTGTGGCAGTGTACCGGTTAAGTGAAAACCTGTCACCTTGTTCAAACGTGCAGTGCACTCCATAGTCTGGAGTAGCGGTAGTCGTGGTGGCTGGATTCGGGGTGGTGGTCGGGATAATATCATGACAAGACTTGTTTCTTAGGATGTGGAGATCATCGAGTGAAAAGCTTGAATCCTTTGAGGGTGGACTGCTGGCTTGCAGGATAATCTGTTTTAAAAGGTTAATAGTTCATGCACAATGCAGCGCTGAATTAGTCCGGTCTTGACGCTTCACTGACTTACCTGGTGAGGTCCCGAAGCATTGTAATCAACCTTATCTTGGATCCAACTGGTATTGATGTATCCATTTGTGGTCCAAATCCGGCGCAGGCCAGTGGTCTCATTCACAAATACAGTCAGCGTAACATCTGACGGTTCTGAAATAGATCCGATTTATAGTCTACCGTTACAACCCTACTTATGAGGCATACAGAGTAATCGTGTCATGTAATCAGGTTGAGCTTACTGTTAGTCGACCAGCCTTTGGCGTGGTGCCAGAACTCAAGACAGGCTTGGTCTACAGCCTCCATTAACTCACTCTCCAGTCGAGCCACTTCCTCTCTGTCAGAGTTGACGGTCCTGTAGAAGACAAAGTGGCCTCAAGCCACAAGTAGAACAAGGACAATCTTTTTAAACAAATCTTTGTAAAACTAAATCAGTTTGTATTCATCACCAATACGGCTAAGCATCCGACAGTACTACGGACTATATATTGGAGTCTTTACCCTTCAAAAAGTTTTTTTCTTTTTCAAGGTACCTCTCTCTCTTACCAAGAGAAGACATTGTTGTGTGGTCCTTGTTTGGGACAAAATGGCCTCCGGTGCTTCCAGACAGCCAGTCCCAGTTGACCATAGACTCTGCTGGAGCATTGTTCACCCATCCGCAAAGATCCATCTCAAAGTCACAAAAACCTAAAGAATAAAAATCACATAACTGTGCCATTACTGCTGTGCTTGTGTATATTGTTCATTTGCATGTTATCACTAACCTTCCGGAGGGCATGCCCCATTCTGAACAGTCATGTCATCAATGGCGATATCTCGTCTCAGTCCATCACCTGTCACTGCTTCAAATATCACCTGCCAGGGCCACAAACAAATTTTGGCCCAAATTTTGTTGTAAACACATGCAGTATGAGATATAAACTTAAATTATGTGGAAATGGCATCTATAATATTGATTAGCATACTGTTGTTTTGCTGTTTTGCTGAATAGCTCCATGACGACCCCTTCTGATCATGTTTCACTTGACAAATTGTAATATTATTATCAGTCAAAAAAAATGCCTATGGACCAAGGAAAGGCCTCTGCAGTTGAGTAAATATAAGCCCAAGGCCACTATTCCTACCTGATAAGGAGTATCGGGGTTAAGTAAAGAGACTCGTCCATGCCTCCAACGACTCCCCTGATCTCCGCTTCGACTCCAAAGCTTGACAGGAGTGTCAGAGGTCTGAAGGTAAATGTTCAGTTGTCCCACAGCTTTTCCGTCCATGTAGTACCAGAACATTAAGCATTCACCGTTAGCAGGGGTGGAGCCCATCAGCGCAGTCACTATTTGACCTCTGGAACCAGGTGGGTGTCTCCATAATTGAGCACTGAGGTAACACCCTATAGATGTGATGGAGGTGCTGGCTCTCATTGCTTATTCTCATTGTGAATTTGCTAAATCATATGTAGCGTTGGAGTTCTAACCATGCTCTGTTTCCAGGGTGTGGTCCGTGCGGGGGCCAGAGGAGTTAGCAGGCAGGGAAGTCCCGTTGATTCGACTCCAGCTAAAGTCTGCCGACGGAACAGGCTGCAGACCACAGAGGGAGCCCTGGAAGGTACACTCGCGCTCGGCTGGACATGAGCCACTCTCCTTACTGGACACGATGATGTCATCTATGGAGATGGTGCCTTGCTCACCACCCACCACAGCTTCAATAATGAACTGCAGAACCACGAGAAACCTCATTAACAACAGTCGACTTGTGTACAAAATTGCATGCTCAGTTTTCATTGATGCTGTCAGGTAAGTAAAATAGTAAAATTAAATTATATAATCCTATTACAATTATATAAAAATAATCATATAATCCTGCAATACGGAAATTAAAAATAAATATATAAAAAATATCTATCTATCTATCTATCCATCCATCCATCCATCCATCCATCTATATGTGTGGGTGTGTGTGTGTGTACAGGAGCAGTAAAAAATAATGAGCCCTGTTCAATTTACCTGAATTCTAATTCACATTTTGTCCAGAAATGTCCCCAGTTAAACGGTTAAACATTTTTGTTTGAACGCATCCACTTCCTGTCAGCCATTTTGGTAATGACGTCATCATTGGATGTCCGTCAGAAGCAAAGAGCTATGACTGATTTCCTTGTTTTGGAACAATAACAACCAAAAAACATTTTGAAAACATTGGAAAAAGCAATAGGCTAGAGCACAGTCAAAAAGTGGGTATCCAGGATCAGAGGTGAAGAAGAAGATCCAAGTATAACCCAATAAAGTCTGAAGTCCCTCGTGAGACATCTCTCTAAAACCTCGTCATTGGAGTCACCCTTGAAAA
Organism: Filicampus tigris; assembly: GCF_054856515.1. Taxonomy (NCBI): domain Eukaryota; kingdom Metazoa; phylum Chordata; class Actinopteri; order Syngnathiformes; family Syngnathidae; genus Filicampus; species Filicampus tigris. Next base: position 12,718,384 of record NC_141226.1, read on the forward strand.
CCTGACATTTCCGCGGAAATTCAACACCTACAAAATAATGAATATCCCAGCCCCTGTATCAGATAGAAACATAATTACAAAAGAATTTGAGAGCTTAGACGTGGCTTTCACAAAGGCCCAAGTTTATTAATCTTTACTGTTTCAATCGAAGATGCTAGTGAAGCACTATTTTTAATAAAAAAATAATCATAATCAATCAAAAGTGGTAATTACCATGCTGTTTTCTGTTACAAAGACGTTGAAATTGTCATTGTCTACGAACATATACCATAACCATATATCACGTTTGGCTGGTTTCATGGCTTTAAAGTCCGCAATCGTGTTGTCGATATCACTGCCATGACTTATATCAGTGCTCCCGTGATCGATTGTGCTATTACTCCTCGAAAAAATTCTGGATATGCTCCAATGACTCACGTGTCCATTCTGATGCATTTCATTGGCTAAGTGACCAAGAACTGGATTAAAAAAAGAAAATGACCTATACGCTCTTTCGGCTTTAAAGGGAGAAACATGCAACAGCGCTCGTGGTAGAAACGCGCTTGTGCGTTCCCGGCTTTAATGCGCTCAGCGACCTCCGGGACAGACAAAGAAGTGGAAGGTCATATTCTGTGGTTAATCCTTGAAACAGTGCTATTAAAAAGTATTAATTTACAGTAGTGGGGTAACTATTCGTGAATAAATATTTCTATATTGTATATGCACAATTGAACATGAACAACAGCAAGAAAAATCATGCCTTACTTATTTCTACCCTTATTTATCAGGTGCACCCCAAGGTTCAGTCTTATGCCTGCTGTTATAGCTCATTTAACTAGGCCTATTTTTGTGGCTTGTGAGTGTAATATGAAATAACAAGTATAAAAGAAGGAACCTGTATTGGTTCGTCACTGGAGAAGGTAAGATCAGCAAATCTCCATTTGTTTCCCTGAGTGCCACTCCTTATCCACACAAGGTCCTCTGCATGACCAGGTCGCCCCACGATGAACTTCAATGAACCTGGTTATAAAAGATATATAGTTTCAGCCCATTTATTTTTAACGTAAAGAGGATTCCAAATAAAGGATTTTGGAAGAGATGCTTACCAATGCTGTTGCCAAAAATGTGGTAGCGGAAGCTCACGCAAATGACTTGGCCCACAGCGAAGCCAACCAGTCTCGCTGCAGATGAGATGTTGAGGCCACGTTGGCTGGATATGAGCATGTAAGTGCCTGTGGGTGAAGGCAGAAAGTGGGAAAATTCAAGTCTATGTGGCAATCTGAGTATTATAGCTAATAATACGAACCGTTGCCTTCGTGGTATTGAAATCCCCCTTTTACCCGTTGCCACAGGATACTGGCGCTGTAGTCATGGTACCAGGAGCAAGTGTCTTTTTCGAAATGGCAGGAGAGTTGCTCAGACCCGGCAGGGATGTCTCCCTCTGCACACTTGTCAAAGCTGACGTCATCCAGCATCACATCCGTGGAGCCATGGAAAGGGCAACTGAAGGAAAACTGGAGCTGTTGGAGTTAGATGTTTTTGTGAGATGGTACCTGTGAGATGAATCTACCAGACTTTAAGGAGGCATATCATAGGAATGTTTTACAATTTAAAACAGTACCCAAGTGTTTTAATATCGTCTGTCACTGTCAAATTACTGTGCACTTGTCAGTTACAGCTCTATTTTCATACACAGCGCATGTGCGCTCGTCGTAAAAACTGGTGCATCTTGATTTTAGTTCCAGGGCAAATCCAGTTGATTGTGTTGGAGAATTTAGCACCACGTTGCGCCACGCTGGGCATTCCAGAAGACTGACCAGGTCTAAGTTGTGGTGCAAGTGGTGTAACATGATTTTGTTGAATTTGATTGAGGTGCATGATTGAGACGGATTCAGCGCTGTGTTACGTTGCATGCAAGTCATGGTATTTCATTTATATGACAACCTCAACAATACGCGCACTCTATTCACTATGGTTGACAAACTCACAAATCCCCCAAATGAAATAGCGCCAGAACTGCTCTCATCTGATAAATGCAATGAATTTGCCTGCTATTTTAGTGAAAAAGTGCAATCCATCAGGTCAAACATCAACACAAACCAACAAAATCACAAAATGATGCAGCATTAAAAACTACCCAGGAATTATTTAATTACCATGACAGAATTTGATAAAGTGGATCAAAAAACTAAAACAGATTTGGTTCAGCAGTTGAAACCATCAACTAGCTGACTTGATTCAATACCATATGACTTTTTCAAAGCTGTTGTGAAATCTTTTCTGCGTAGCAGCAAATAATCAACTGCTCACTTCGATCAGGCCATCTTCCTATACCCCTGAAAGTAGCCATTGATAAGCCCCTTCTTAAAATAAAAGAACACTAGATGTCTCCTTGTTAACATATTATAAAACCATCTCAAACCTTCCCTTCTTAATTTCACTTCCAGACATTGTCAGACCCTCTTTTACCCCAACGTTGGTTATCATGCCTATGCATATGACACACAGCGGTATTTATCAATGTCCCCAAATGACAGCAGTTCAGTTAATATGTGTTACCGTCTATAACAAACGGACAACGAGATGAATAAACATTTTCTTCAGATAAACCAAAACAAAATGGAGGTAATTGTTTTTGGCAATGTAGAAAAGAGGATTACTGCAAGAAAACATCTGGAGTCACTGTCTTAAGAAACCAAAGACCAAGTCTGAAATCTTGGGGCGCTGATAGACTCAGACTTGACTTTGACCAATCATATCAAATCAATCACTAAAACAGCCTTTAACCAGCTGAAAATCATATCCAGACTGAAGGGTTGCATGCTCCAAGCAGACCAGGAGAAACGTATCCATGCTTTCATCTCCAGCAGACTTGGTTATTGTAACGGTCTTCTTACTGGACTCCCTCAAGAGACAATGGATGGATGGATGGCTTCTGAATATCATTAGCTGTTGTGTTTGTAAATGTTTTTAGGTGCTGTGTCTTTGCTTGTGTGAAGCACGCTGAGTTGCCTTGTGTATGAAATATGCAATATAAATCAAGCTGCACTGACTATTTCAATCAAAAGGTTGAAAGTAACAGGGAACATTTAAAAGATTGAACAAAAATAATTATTTGTTTTATATTGTGGTATATTGTCTTAAAGCCCTTCTATGGAGGGGCATTGCAAATTAGCATAAAATATACTGTAAATGCTGTGATGCTGTATATTAGAGATAGTTTCTCATTCATTTATGTTGTAGCATCTATCCCTACTCAAATAAACATGAAATGAAACATATCGATATCAACGGATAGGGATTACTGATTTGGATACTCATATCGCCAAGCCCTATTCTGTACACAATCAAACAATTTAATGGATTATTATTGTGCCCATTAATACCTTGTACCCTCCAGGCCGATTCCCAATGACAGTCCGGGCATTCTGCCAGCCATCCGTCGTACTCCCAGTCTTGAGCAGTTCGTGTGAAGATGTCCCTCGAACCATGATTACATTAATGGGCGAGGATGCGAAAGAGTTTTCATCATGAATATGGTACCAGAAGCTGAAATCACATTTCAAAAATTGCCTGGCATTATCAGACATCAAAATATGTAATTGTAAAGTTGCAGTAGTACCTGAGCTGACACCCCACAGCTGCCCTTTTGTCAACGGAATATTCCAAAATTGCCTTAGACATAATATTGCAGCGTTGTTCACCATCAATATACATGACATGCCCTGTTGAAAACAAACGACAAGCTAGTAATGCCATATATAAAACACTGAAAACAGCTGGATGATGGGAATAGACTTTACCCCATGGGCTCCCTGAAGTATGGTCCTGTCCAGGTAGCGAGGTGACATTTGCCCACTGCCGGGTCCAAGTGTACATGGTGGTGCTGTTCCAACCACACGAGTGAACCTCAAAATCACATGAGCCTTAAATGAGGGAAGTTCACATATGGTTGAATTAAAAACAAAGGCTTTCTTAGCTTAGATTTCAAATCAGATGAAGGCGCAAGGCTTACCGCAAAAGAACTCGTCCGAGCCATCCTTGCAGTCTTTCTTGAAATCGCACACGAGTCCAGCGGGAAGGCATTCTCCGTTCATACACTTAAACATTCCATCAGGGCATGAGGATGCGGTGACAAAATAGACTGTATTGGATTTGTTTTTTTTGACCACAGAGAGATAACACAGCGGGAATGTGAGTGGAGTGTGTTTTTAAAATCAATTTCCACAGCACTTTAAAGTCTTTATCATATAAAATTACAATGTAGATGGAATTGTGAAATCAACAAATACAAATTTGTTTCACGAGAAATTAAAGTTAATGTGTACTTTTTATGTGTGTTAAAGGGGAAGTCAACCCCAATCTTGTGTTGAATGTTTAGTTACGGCCATTTAAAATTAGAGGCGGACTGGCCCATAGGCGGACCGGTACTATTTACCCCCACCGGAAAAAGGTGAATAATGGACGATGAAAGGGTACCCACGTTGCAGACTGATGACGAATATGACGAATGACGAATTTTTAGGAAAATGCCCAGCTCTGCATGTTGGGTTGACTTCCTCTTTACGGTAAGCTTTTTCAAATGATGGTTACTGGAATGTATTCCATTCCAAAGGAAGACCTTTATTTGCACTATATATATATATATATATATGTATATTGCAATAAACTTAATTATGGGTTTTATTATGTGATACCGATGAGTGGCACATATGTAGTTTTTGTGTTGAGTGCTGATATTTCCCAGTTCATGAACGCATCACTCTGTTCGTGAGTTAGAGAGGGAGAGAGAGCAAGCGTGCGCTTGCTGCTTCGATGTCCACCACGGGCATAAACACACAGAGTTTTGGTTGTTAATCAACACAAGTTTACTGAATAACAGATGCTTAATTCATAGAAGATGCTACGATGTGTTAACGTACCAAATAGGGCATTGTGTTACAGCGTTACATCAAACACACCGTAACGTGTGTATGCTAACTGCAGCAAGCTTTCTGCCTATGTCAGAAATGAAATCAGGCACAAACCACAACTTGTTTCCTTTTTTTAAATGATCGGGCATCCCCATAGTGCTGCCATGAAAGGCAGGTTTGCATTATATTGAGTATAACGAGTCAAGGATTACAATTAATTAATGAATTAATTAATCGTCGACGATTTTGATCGGCGACGTCATCGTGATTAGTCGACTGATCTTGGCAGCCCTAGTGTGAAGCTCACATTGTCAACAACAGTCTTAAACCTTGAAAATGCATCATTAAAATACAACCGTCATATAACTGTATACAGTACTGCATTACTCATTGTTATAGTGGCACAGTGTAATAGCGCTTTTGTATCTAAGGCTGTGAAAAGCTCAAACTGCCATCCGCATTTAAGCATGTCTTAAACCTTGGAAATGCATCATTAAAACTCAAGCATCATTATAACTATATACCGGTAATTCTCCTGTTATAGAGGCTTGCAAGGTGTCATATAAATCTAAGCTATTATCATTGCATTGCCATAGTGCTTTTGAACATAATGCTGTGAAAAGCTCACATTTGTCAATGACATTTAAACTATGAAAATGTATCATTAAAATAACAAGCACTATTTTAACAGTTTTATACCTATTGCTTTGGGGCTACAATGTAAAATTGCCGTTATACCTCATGCTGTGGTCAATAAGTGTGATTTTTGGTACCTGGAACTTTTTACACATATACACAGTCCGTGGGCAATACACTTTTCTAAAAACTATAAAGAAGCTCAGATTAACTGTTATAAAAAGCCCCAAGCAATGCCCCCGGAGGTTCTAATAAAAAACGAAATAGCCCCCTGTTATATATTAACACAACACAGAGAGTTTACCTGCGAGTAGAACAAGAAATCGCCTCATTGTGTGAAAAAACGCGAAACGGCGTTTAATCCGAAGAGATGGCAAGTCATTTACAGCACCGTTATACAAGGATAACGCTCCTGTGAACATCTTGTACTCGTGTTTGCAAGAGTGTAACTTTTATTATGACAAGCGTGCTTTGAACAGTGAGTCCGTAATGTCAGACCTGTGCGTAAAGTCCAGATCCAGGTGACTGAATGAATGGCGTCACGGTTCCGTCGCTAATTTTATGGCCCTCAAGTGCTCAACTTTACTCTTGGCACTAAAAGAGATTGAGATTACAAGAAGACACATTAGATGGCACTCGCTGAAAAAGAGGGATTTAAAAAGGGAAATATTGCTGAAAAAATGACTCGAATTGCTTGTGTACAAATGTGGGCGCTCTGGAGTGCCTGCCTCCATCAAGTGTTACATTTAACAAACAAATCTTTTATGGCTTGCCTATTCCCAAACAAAAGCGAACCGAACCCTTCGGCTAATTCACAGAAAAATGATCTTTCTAATCTTCTCTATCACTGACTTGGAAACTAGGTAAGGTTTGCAGTTTCCACTGTCAATATGTTGACAAGTTACTCACTGAATAATAACCTATATGGTCTTAATAGTAATAATAGTCTTTAAATGTATGATAACCAGGTGTTATGAAATTCTATACTGTATATTCATATACTGTATATTCAAATAGTTCGGTGCAAGTACTTTTCAAGGGCAAAATCGCATCAAACGTTTTTACTTTTGAAGATGTTTAGATCCTCCAGCCTACCCAGTGCTGGCCTCAATGTTCATTCAACTTGTGAGTTTTCATGTTTCCCTGTGACCCAGAACTAGGGCTGCTCGATTATGAAAAAAAATAGTAATCACAATTATTTTGGTAATAATTTAAATCATGATTATTCCAACAAATATTTATTTTTTGCTACAAAACAAGAACAGGTTTAAGCATGTAAAAAATATTAAGACGAAATTCTTTGAAACGGTATAATAATTTAAATTCGTTTTGGACCCAACAACATTTATTGAATTAATTATTTAAAAAAAAAAGAAAATACAAATGTATAAATTAAATTTACCATTTAAGTTAACATGCTATGTATGCACTGATAAATTGCCAAAGTAGTAAACTGCTTGGAGTGAAATGCCAATTTTGACAGAATAACAGACATGCTATTCATCTATACAGTTTGACCTTTGTCTGGAGCCTTTTTTGTTTTGTTTTTAAAGTAATATTTACACATAGTAAACAAAGTTAAAGTAATTTGCTTCTGATAAATTATAAATTGAATATGCTGATTGGCTCAAACTAATTTAAATGTTGACTGTTAGATACTAGTACGTAATCTATATAATACGTCTAAATTACAGCCATATATAAACTGAATTACAATATAATGACCAATATGTTTGCAATTGCATTTGAAGCAATTTGGAACAAAAATGAACACAAAAAAATTGACTTCATATTATAGACTACACAAGAAATTTAACTTAAGTCACAGTAATAATGTTTAGCATGGTTTCTATTTTTGTGCTAGTAAAAGTAGTGTATACCTGTATTTGCATAAGATATGTTATTTAAAATAAATCCCTCGTGCCGTTGCAAAGTGGAGTCTGCGCCCTAAACATTTGGAAGCCTTGTCCGGGCAATAGATTCTGTTATCTTATTGTGTCTCCCCAATGTTGATGGGTTGGGGTTGCTGTGTGCAGTGATTCAACGACTGGGATTTGCGTTGCGGACGACGCCAAATCTAAGGCCTTGGCTACACGTAGACAACCGTATATCCCCACCGCCTGCGTTGGAATACACATTAAAAAAACGCATCCACACGTAACCGCAGAAGGGCGTTTTCAAACGCACGCCAAGCCTCTAGGCGGCAGTAGTTAGCCAAGTACGGTCCATTCAGAGGAACTTTCGTCCTTTGACGTCACTTCTGCGAAACCAAAAACACGGCGCCAAACGTGTTCGGGAGAACCAACAGAAGGTAAGAATTGCTTTTAAACTTTTCACCGAGAAGCAGTGGTTGGTTGCGGACAAATAAGTGAGCAAAAAGCGCATCGAGAATGGCTATAACCAACGCAGCGCCGCGAGAATCCATGATGACTCGAATGAAAACGCGCAAGTGACGTAGGAGCAATTTGTCGCACAGTGACGACGTAAATCTCCGGGTATAACCATCCACACCAAAACGCGGATCAGGAGATATGCGGAGATATCCGCAAATCTCCACTGCGGCCGGAGTTTTGCGTTTTCACTGAAAAAAGTCTGGGGACGTGTGGATGATAAAGCTAACCGCGGACTTATATCCGGTGTTTTCCTTTACAATAATATGTTCTATGCGCCTCCACTAGTTTAAACACAGCACAAACATGCTGCTTAACTCATATCCACAAACGCAATATTAATTAGAATGCCTTAAACTATTGGAGGCGCATAGAACGTATTATCGGAATGAAAATTTTGAGGTTGACTTCTGCCTTTTAGACTGGCCAATAAATTGTAAAAATAACAGACCCAGATGGGGAATGACCGTATAAATTTGTGAAAAAATGTGAAATCAAATGGCTGGTTGTGCTCCAAAAACTTCACTGCTTGTTTCTCTTTAAAAAAGCAGTTGGCATAGCCCTCAATCACAGGTGTCATGCTTGCACCTTCGCCGGTGACAATCCCGATCAAAGGTTTGCATGTATTCCTCAGGTCACGTATAGCAAAACACAATCAAAGGGATCAGCGATAACATCTGACAGGGAAAAAACGCTGACTGCAAAACCTCTCCACAAACACAAACTGGACCACACAAGCTTCAGGAACAAGTGATCATATTTCAGCACCATGCAACAAACTCGAGAGGGAGGAAGTGAAAACACAAAATGCTATGAAAGATGTTCGAGAGCGCGAACTTGTGAATGACCCAAAACAGGATATTATGTTGCTACACTCTTGACACACACAACGTGTTCTCCTTATCAGCAACAAAGCAATAATATGTGGCGTTTACAAGACTGCTACATCCATGCAATTGATACAAACTGAACAGGGGTCACTGCTAAACCCCTTTCACACTGTCGGTGAAAGTCAACAATTTCCACCTTTCTGTCCCTGATGCTGTTCTATGTAAACAACACCAACACCGTCTTCGGAGATAGTATCAGTGCCATAACAGAGGCGGAACGGCCACTTCAATAAAAATGAATGCTGCAATTCTGGGAACAGGGTGTGACGTTTAACACCTAGCACACTATTGAAAGCACTTGAAAGAACTATAAAACACATCAACTCATATAATCATCTGATAGCGGGATGATCTGGAGAAATATCCTGACTTGCTAAGGTCAGGATAAAAGGCACACACAGGCGGACAAATGCTGATGCAGCAATTTAGAAACATGTTTTCATTTATTTATTAGGATGTATCCCTGCTTTACTAGCTTATTTAAACTATTTCATTTTAGATTTAAAGATGACATTTAACTGTGCTGTGTCAGTAAATGAGGGGCCATTCATATGGGAGGAGATATCCAACAGGAAGTCAGCTGAATCTGTGCAGAGGAAGTTTCAATTCGAAGAAAAAGAAGAAAAATCTCACCAGCTGTTCACATGAGTGTGCCTGGAAATAATTGATCAACCAAAGCCCGATGTACGCTTGCAAGCACGCTCAAAAGAGGACATTGGCTCCCCGTTTCATTTACTTAAATCTAAGTACCGGTAATCAATAATGTCATATTTGTAAATACACCTAATACACCAAACCGACGTCAGAGGTCGTGAATCATCGTGGCATCTTTAAGCGCCGTCTGATTGGTGTAGTGGCCACCGTCGTAGTGTCGTGACCCGTCTGTAAGCATCTGGTGGGCGTTTACGCATGTTGAATCGGCGTCGCCAGTCGTGACATTTGGTCACTCTGATTGGCTGTTAGCTAGCAAAATAGCGCTTGGAGCACCAACGGGATGTGACAAATGCGGATAAACAGTGAGCACGCCTTTGTTGCCTTAATCTTCTTACTAGTACAAGAGCGAGGGTTGACAATTGAAGCATTTCATAATACCGTGTCAAGAACGTGAGGGTTTACTTTGCGTGGTAGTTCATTGTGAGCGAAGAATATAGCCGAATGCATTGTTTCCGCTGTCATAATCCACCCCCGGCCAACAGCTTTCTGGTTGGATTTTTCTAACAATCAGAATTAGTGACTACTGTCGCCGATGGTATGGAAGGGTATTACATCTTATGCATGCGCAGAAGGTACTTTAATGGTCAGCGTCGCTGTCTGTCGTTGCGGTGTGTTTTGCCAGCGTGACGTGCCGACAGCCGGTCAGACGCCACATGGGGTAAGCGTCTGTCACTGTTGGTGAATGTCATTTTGGTGTATCAGGGCCTTAGGAGGAACAGTATTAAATCAAGTACAATTTGCATGAAACCTGGTTTACTTCACACCTTGTGGTATTTCATGTTGAAATTTCATGTTGAAATACCACAATCACGTTTCTATGCAGGCGACACGGTGGTCGACTTGTTAGCACGTCCGCCTCACAGTTCAGAGGTTGTGGGTTCGATCCCGGCTCCGGCCTCCCTGTGTGGAGTTTGCATGTTCTCCCCGTGCCTACGTGGGTTTTCTCCGGGTACTCCGGTTTCCTCCCACATTCCAAAAACATGCATGGTAAATTGATTGGACTCTCTAAATTGCCCCTAGGTGTGATTGTGAGTGCGGATGTTTGTGTGCCCTGCGATTGGCTGGCAACCAATTCAGGGTGTCCCGAAGACAGCTGGGATATGCTCCAGCACGCCCCGCGACCCTTGTGAGGATAAGCGGTATCGATAATGGATGGATGGACGTTCCTATGCTGAGACATCAACATGTGTGGACACCTGGTACAAAACTTGTAAAGTACAATTTGCTGTGGCAACAAGCCTTGTGGCACAGTGGACCACTGGTTAGCGAATCTGCCTAAAAGTTCTGAGGTTTTGGGTTCAAATTCAGTCTCTAGCCTTCCAATGTGAAGTTACTGTCTCCTCCCTGGACATGTGTGGGTATACTCAAAAATAGCAACATGGGTGTCTGTTTTCTCAACAAAAGTGTAATGTGTACCGGTACTTATATTCACCCAACATACAGAATTGTATCTCACTAGGGCTGCACGATATTGGAAAAACATGTGATATGCGATACCTAAAGAAATTCCATTTTTATCATCTAGTGAAAGAAGTGCATTTTTTTTAATGTGGCAAAATAAGCAATCTCAAAATGTTCTTAGCAAATTAATTGTAATTCTCCTGGTCATGTTCAACTATTGGGAGGCAATGTACAGTTTAAGTTTGCATCTGACCAGTCAAATTCAGATAAAAGCATACAATACCAATAAGTCTTTGCGATATGCATATTGCCTAGGCCATTATCATAATATCGATATTTTTTGGATTGTGCAGCCCTATATCTCGCTAAATGAAAGCATTTTTACCAGGTGGAAATTCTTTCCATAATTTTATTACATTCACCCAAAAAATTGCTTCTTTGAATGCAGTGTCGATATGACATATTTACCGTAACCACTTTATTGCCCAAAAGAATTTGCGCGGTTGTGGGATGGAACGTAGCCGACTCCCATCCAATTTTTGCGAATCCTCTCATTTGCAGTAATGACTTACTTTATGGCTCACCTGTTTTCTGGGTTTGGTCATGTGATGTTTGCAAGCTGAGCCCTAGGTCACTGTAATGTCAGCAAGTAGCAAAATGGCCGCCCCCTGAGATGAATAAAAACCAGTGGATTTTGATAAATTCATACTCCAATAATGCAATATTAATCAGAATACTTTGTTTGGACAAGTGGGGGCACAATGACCATTGTAGTGTAAAGAAAATGTAACCAAAGCAGACAACAACCTAATGAAAACAAATAAAACGAGTACAACTGCAAAAGAATGGTGTTGAGCCATGAGTATAACTGTATTCAAACGTTTGTCATTACACAATCAAACTGACTTTTATCCGAATTCTTTGTCAATGATGAGAGGTGGGTACCCGAGCTATGTACTGAATTGTGAGTGATGAGTCACGTTTAGCATAAATGTCTTAGACATCATTTTTTCCCCCTTGCTCCCGGACAGGAAGTCAATGGGGCCACTTTCTCAATGAAGTCGGGCTAAGAAAAAAAAAAGGGGTCAGTTCTTGTTAAGAACTCTTCATTTTCATGATCACGCTCATTAGTCTGCTGCTTGCAACGCACGGGCCACGTCTGTGTCGGAAGAATGTTGAACACCGGAATAACGCTAGCTGCCTTCGCACTCCTTGTACCGATGTCTTTGTGCTTTCAATTGGATGGTAAAGTATTCATATTATTACACTCTTTTCTCTCTGTGAGCTATCCTCCATTGGAGGTGCATAATGTCGGTGGTTATCCTGAGAGTCAAATGACTGGCTATAAGAATTCAACCCTTTTTTTCAATCAGTAATGCATGAGTTGATGTCATTTAGGCATAGGTTTGATTATGATTATGATTCTATTCATTATATTAATTATACTGAAATAGCAACCTAAGGATGGTGAACAATAGATAATGTTGCTAATTCAAATCTAAATGAGTGTGTATGCATGTGTCTATATTCATGAAACTAAATGTTTGCTTTGGTCAACAGGTGTGTTGAATTATAAGAGGCTGCTGCAAATGCATTGTAATTCCCAAATGTATACCACACAAAAAATCTTTCTGTGTTTGAGTAAAAAAAAAAAAAAAAAAGCAATGAATATTGAATATTGTTTATACCTCATCATAAACTCCATTACTAATGATTTCATAGTGCATTACCTCTCACAAATCACGTGTCAAGGGGGAAAAGTCACACGTTTTGCATTTTTAAATGTAATTTAAATTTAGTGATTACACTTGACCAATCAGAAAACATTTCATACTGAAAACATTTTTAATCAGTTGTTTTTAACTTTGAAATAGGGCAACATAGACCTCATGATTTGGACATTTTTGATTGCCGAGCTGAAAAGTCTACAGGAAGTAGACGCATGTGATGGACCCACTGTTTCGCTTTCCTGTGCAGATTCTTCATTCACGCTCTACAACAAAGCTTTGAGCTCATGCCTACTGAAAAAGTCATCCCGCTGCCAAGACGTGCGCTGGACAAGCGGCAACCGACTTTTTGTCACCTCCACCAAAAAGTGTCTGGGGTCGCAGGGCAAAAGTGTGGGCAGCGAGGTCAACGTGTACGACTGCGACGACAGGAGCGATCTGCAGAAGTGGGAGTGTGTGAACGGGACACTGCTGGCGCTAAAAGGCCAAAAGCCAGAGCTCTATATTGAGCTCAAGTCGGATGGAGGCATCGCGCTTTCCAGGACAACGGGACCTGGCAACAGCTTTACCATCACAGGAACAGCCAACGGCGCCTGCTCAAGAACTCACAGAGGTACACTCCGCACAGAGGTCGATTATAGTTGAGGAACATGACAAAACTGAAAAGGATAAAATATCTTTGCCTGACTTTTTTTTTTTTTCGAATAGTTTTTTTTAAATCTATTTCAAAGTTAAGAATTCTAGATTTTTTTTTCAAATGTAAAGTTGTTCTTCATTATGAATGTTATTCTGCACTTATTTTTGTTCTTTTTATTAAATTATTTTTTAATTTAACCCCCATTGATATTTAATAACAGAAAAATATTTTTACATTAAAAAATGTGTTTGTTTGCTACTTTATTTACATTTTTCTTTGATTCGAATCCCTTTAAAGTTTAAAAATGGAAATGAAAATGATTTATTCTTTTTATTGTTTTCATCTTTTTGTTATATGTATTTCTTTTTTTTTTTACAATTTGTGCCATTTTAAATTTTAAAAATCTAGAACAATTTTTTAGAAATAAATAAATAACAGTTCAGTAATAGTGTAATCTGAAAATGAATGTTTCACAGGTAATTATTACATTATATTCTATTAAGAAAATGTATTTTGAAATCATTAGAAAAAAAATAATTTTTTTGGATTGATTTGTATAAAACTAACCACTAATGACCAAATGGGGAAAGCTGTTTTACTAAAAATAAAATAAAATATAATAAAATAAAATAAGGGGAAGATATCAAGGTTATAATAGTTTTTGATTTTTCATTAGAATTAGTTTTTATTTCATTTTGAAGTTTGTTTTTTAAAAGCAGATAGTTTTAATTCATTTTTAGAGCGGGTATCTTAGTTCTTCTTGCCGGAGTACCGGTTATAAAAAAAAGTTCAAGTATTGTGTAATAAATTAAACTACAATTCTTAAACAACTGTTTGACCTTCCTTCATCTGTACAGATGTTCGGCAATACTGAAATAAATACATTTAAAATGAAACCCTGTATTTTATTAACTGACAATAATGAAAACAAAGGACATTTTCACTCCAACTATAGTTAGCCTTGGTTAGTTTTATAAATGTAAGATGCAGTTTGAGTTAGTTTACATTTTTTGTTGTTTTTTTTTCTTTTATTTCGTTAACAAAATGTTGTTGTTTTTTCAATTTTAGTTTTTGTCATTTCGCTAGTTTTAGTTAACTAAAATAACCTAGGATGTTAGTGAGACATTTTTGAAAAATGTGTATGATCCAACGATGGAACAAATGTTTATTATTATGAGCACTTTTAGGTTCAGTTTTGGGACTTTTTTTTTTTTTAAACACATTACTGAGGTTTGTCTCAGACCGTGTCAAATGGTCTCATGGGGCCATGTGCTGTAGGTTACCTACCCCTGCTTTAAATGGATGTTACGTCCAGTCTCCCCTGCTGACCATGCAAATGACCACTGCAGAAGAGTGCAAAATATGCTCAAGTGAGACAGTGAACGTTTCATTATTCATGCTATTTGTCAATCTCTTCTTCCCATTGCAGTATTGTACTCCATTGACGGGAACGCATATGGAAAACCATGCATGTTCCCCTTCCTGTATAAGGATCGGTGGTTTGGAGACTGTACGACATTTGACTCCTCGATTAAGCGCCTCTGGTGTGCCATCGGAACCAAGTATGAACACGAGCAGTGGGGATACTGCCCGACAACATGTGAGTATAATATTCATTTTGTGTTTTCTTACCCATAATTATGAGTACAGCAGTGCCTGAGATACGAGTGACCCAACTTACGAATTTTTCAAGATACGCTCTGACTTGTGAGAGCAAACTTTAGATACGAGCACTGTTTGGTAACAGTGAACTTAACTCATCTAACCTCACAATAAGCAGTACTTTGGCCACTAGGGAACAATTCTTCAAAAAGAGAGGTATCAAGCTCTATAATGCCACTTCCAATTGAAGTTTACTATCAAAGTAAACATAAAACAAAGAGAATTGCATGTGTTTTTAAATCAACTGCACAGCTGCCAAATCTAGCCTTAGTTTGTCACAAAATAATATAACAATCTAAAATTGTCACAAAAAGTTGACACACGTGTCTTTTTTTTTTAGTTACAAGCGTGGTCACGGAATGAATAAAACTCTTATTTCAATGTTTTTGTGTCAATGTCCAGCTACAGAATACTGGAAGAAGAATCACATCACAGGAGCTAACTACCAGCTGAACACTCAGGCGGTTCTGACCTGGGCACAGGCCGACGAGAGCTGTAAACAGCAGGCGGCCAACCTGGTCAGCGTCACCGATCCCAACGAGCAAGCTTTTATCTCAGGTGAGACCATCCCCACCCACTGCTCCTAAACTATAGCAGTAAAACTACAGTAGAGCACACAAGTGTAAATGTCTAAATAGGCCAATCCAACGTCGGACATTGATAAGCGTCGGGGGCATCGGATTGCGCAGTCTGATTGATGTAGCGAACACTGTCTTAACATCGGATCCTGTTGGGAAGCGTCTGGCGTTTCACCATGTTGAATTGGCGTCGTAAGTCCTGATATTTGCTCACTCTGATTGGCTGTTAGCTAGCGAATCAGCGCACGGGGCAAGAACAGGAAGTGCTGAATGCGGATAAACAGTAAGCGATGGAAAGCCTTGAGAATTTACAAGTTGGACAATGTAAGTACAGTATTGCACGATACTGTCAAGAGTGTGAGGGTTTGCTTCGCGTGGGGCTTCCTCATTAGCTTCCAAGTTGTTCTAATTCTATAATTATTATATTTCAGGTTGTTCTAATTAAATAAATCCAAATCTACATACAATTCTGATTACATTTTCCATGAATTACACAAATTGTGAAATTTTCATAATTATATTGAAAATTCATTTCCGGATCCCCTTATATATTTCACAATCTTATTGAATGACATGTTAGGAATTCCATTTTAATTCAACTAATTTAATAGAATTAATAATTAATAGATGTTTTATTTATTTAACATGGAAGCTTTTTGTGGCATAGGTAAATAAATCGATAATTCACTTGAGATGTAATTATTGAAATAACTAATTTGAAAAATTAGAATTGTATTAAATGTATAAAATATAATACACAAACACCCACACATTCTTATCAACTGTAGCCAGAGCTGGGCACTTGACCCTTTTTTGCCGGTCTGGCCATGACCCTACACCCTTGACCTGGCTACCATTCCGGCCGTGACCCCCCCGCCCTTATTCATAAAGATTCCGCCCCGTTCCAAACCACTATACACAGCAGGTTTGCTACGGCATATTTCCGGAAGTAGGGAAGTGTGTGCGTGGCATGTGGCACCAACAGCACAATGCGTCGGTCACGTGAATCAATGCGGCAGTTGTCGCTCGCGCCGACACGGGAGTAGAAAGAAGCCTAAAACGAAGCCTTTTACTGAGTAGGCTGAGATGAAATTTGACCGCCTCGCAACCACGTCAAACGCATGAGGGCCGATTAGTGGGCTGGACTAAAATCCACTTCATACCATACTTAGTCCAGCCTTTTTTTAAAATTTGTCATCCGATACCCCTCCCCCCAAAAATGGGCATCCGGCCGGGCCGGAGGGTCCGACCGGTCCAGCCCAGGGACGGACTGCCCAGCTCTGACTGTAGCTATAGAATAATGACAAATAAACAAACAATATATTTGTACATTGCTTTTTATTAAATGTAGTTTGTCTTGAAGTCATTTCTTTTTTTAAATAAGTCATAGATTTTGTAATTATTTTATAAATGTTTAATTCAATTAATGATGTGTTTATTTAATTATTAGCTTTTTATTTATTTAACATTGTTATTTAATAAAAGCTGCAATGCTACAAAGGCCATCACATGCAACACATTACGGTACTGCAGGCTGTTATCATCATAAAATTTGGAAGACAACATTTTAAGCATTTTATCAAGTGTAAATTAACTTGACCATTGTATAATAACGTAACACAACAATTGTACAGCTCTAAGTAAAACCACCCACCATCACAGTTAGAGACAATTGATAGAATTGATATCTGTCTGTGTAAACCAAAGCCACAGAAAAAACAAAACAAAAGACACTTTTTTTGTTAAAGTTGAGTCATATTACACACCAACAACTACCAATTTAACAACCTACACACTAACTATACAAAGAAATGCAGTTTACATTTGTGAGACTGCCTATTTGTCTTGGGGACCATCCAGCATCATGGAGTGCAGTCTAGTCTTACTCCACTAACACTATCTCACTTTTAGTTTTCTGCAGTTGTTCCTGAGAAGTTCTTGTGATTGTTGACAACCCTGTGATTAAGCAATAAAAATGAGGAACAACAAGGAAAAAAGCGGAACAACCTCTTCACTCTGTCCTTTTCTCTGTGTACCTGCCCCCTTCTGTTAACACCACACAGCACTAATAGGGAATGTGAAGAATAAGCTTTGGATCGGACTGGTCCTGAACCCGGACCATGGTTGGCAGTGGACAGATAACAAGCCCATGCGATATCTGAGATGGTCTAGTGGTAAGTATTTGCTCAGGTAATAAGGCTTTGGGACTTCATGTCAACTCTCCAGTCACTGGAGTAACAGGAACGACGTTGCTCTTGTTTTAGGATTCCCGCTTCCTTATCCGGGGCACAACTGCGCATTTCTGGACTCGGCCGGGCAGCACAGGTGGGAAACATTTCCCTGCTCAAAGAAGATCGGCTATATCTGCTACAAACCTGGAGCTCCACCGCTTCCTCCACAGGGTACATCATCGCTTTTCACTCAAAATAGTACAAATAGTGGCCAGGGGCATTTATTTACTCAACTGTTGATTGAGGGGCGTATCTATTTGGGGCGAGACCTTTATATGTGAAGTATATATGTTATATGTTTAAGTTTTAGTTGTTGATATTTGCGCCGATGCATTTTAATGGGTATCAATTATATGAAGATTTTTGTTTGTTCATTTACTGCTTAGACCGCAACATTAATGCTAGTTGTTGTTAATCTATGGCTTTTTGCATTGCTTGTTGGCATTAAGCTAGCAGACCTGACAAAGTTTTAATTAAATAAAATATAAAACAGTGCATGTTTCCTTCATCAAAAACATAACTATTTCTTGGGAGGGGGGGTGTGAAGGATTAGTGGTATTCATTTCAAAGGGGAGTAATCTGAGTTACAGGACAAATTAAACTCATATATTAAGGTGCCACTGAATTTGCTGTTATCTTATCATTGAGCAACATGTCTGTTTTCCTTTCCTGTCTTCAGTTGAGCAAGGATTCTGTTCAAGCCCCTGGATTCCGTACAACGGTCACTGCTTCCACCTCCTTCGGACTCCCAAAACGTGGTCCAATGCGCAGAAGGACTGTCGCAAGGAGGAGGGGGAGCTTGTGAGCATGCGCAACATAGAGGACCACAGCTTTGTTGTCTCTCAACTAGGATATGGTGGGCGAACACAAAACCTGTTGGCAGTCAAACTAACTAAAATGGAAAAATAAAAATGTAAACCGTTTTATATACAAATTACTTTTCTCAACTATCCTAATTATTGCTGTATGAAAAAAAACCTCAGAATTACGATATACATAGCACAACATAATATACAGTATAACACATTTTGAGGTTTCAAACTGGCACTATAACTACATAGCTTAATATTAATATTAATAACTATGAATACATATCTTAAGGCTACGATACTAACCTTAAGAAAAAAAGAAAAAAAATCTAAAAGAAAATTTTCAAATGTCAGCTGTCGGAGGAGTTTGGCAACAAATACTGTATTACTTCAATACAAATAGTCAAATGCCCCGATGGTCATTTGAATCGCTAACAAGAAAAATTATACATCTACTTTAATGTGAACAGTCAGTTATCTAAATTTCTAAAGTGAAGTGTGCCTCAACAAAGCTATGATGATAATGCTTTATCTCCATAATATAAAATGTATATACATTAGGGCTGTCAAAGTTAAAGCATTAACTATGGAGATTAATTTAAAATTTATATCGCATTAAAAAAAATACTCAGTTTTATTTACTTCCTATGGCAGCTTCCCTCTGCTCACTTTGCAGCCAAATTTAGAGGAGAGTCACTGTCACAAAGACAGACTTTTACGTAGTTTTACTTTAATGGCTCATTAGAGAAAGTACAGCTTTCATTAGAGATGAGCCATTAAAAATAATGAGCAGTGAAAATAAAATACGCACTTTGCAAAGCCAAATTCAAATACCATATTAGTTATATGTCTTTAGTGTAATGTTCAACAGTTGTATTTTACAGGAAAATAATTGTATTCAAGGATCAAACAGTCTTTGAATCAAAACTTTTAATTTGTTTTCCACATTAATTCCAAGATAATACTCAAGTAAATATCGCTTCTAAACTTTGTAAAAAAAAAAAAAAAGGTAGTTGAAAAATATGATTAATCGCAATTAATTATGGAAAATGTTTGCGATTAATTAGTTTATTAAAAAAATTAATCGTTTGACGGCACTAATATATATGTATGTATTAGGGGTGTAACGGTACGCTAAATCACATTTTGGTTCGGTTCGTTTTTTTGGAAATTTTGGTTAGGTATATTTTCGGTACAAAAAAACCCAGATTTTTCACTAATTTTTTTTATTTTGAAAAGATGACAAGTTAATTGTACATTTTTTAGAAAAAATAAATAAAAGCGAACCATTCGGGTGATATTCTAAGAAATTACACCAGAATAAAAAATACACTAACAATAAAGATATCTTGATTTAGTAAATTATTAAGACACTGAAATCTTTAAACACTCAGCAGCAAAAGCCTATGACACACCTAAGTATTCAAGTTAAAGACAAGTTGTCATTACAGTACATGTATACACTTTTTGTGATAAAAAAAAATACATACAATAACAGTTACAATTATTGCTAACTATATTAAAACTCTTTTTAAAATGAAAAAAAATTAAATGTCTTTATGAAATTGTATACACTTTTTAGGCATTGAAATCTTTGAATGTTCAACAGCATATTGTAACGAATTGGGTTATCTGTGTTGTGGTCGGATTTGTGTGTTGCTGAGTTGTGATGTTTCCGAGGTTCATGAATGCATCATACGGCAAGCGAGTGGAGCAGTGTAGAAAGAAGAGCGCGAGCAGTTGTACCTGGATTAATACAAACGTAATAATTAAACTACGTCTGACGGCGTGTTCCTGGAAGACGCTACAATATGATAAATCTCGCTATTTAAGTTTGGCGTTTTGGGCGAAAAAGACTGCTCATAGTCGGATTATGCCGAGCATGTTAGACGTGCTAGCCGCCGATTTTATGTAACAATGTCGGCACACAACTTTCAGATTTATCCACTCACCTTTCCCCATCGGCGATGGGGAACAGGAAAGCCAGAATGTTCCCAGACAGGAGACCGCAGTGTAAGCGGGGACCGTCGAGCTCTGGCTCTTTACTGGCTCTCACTGTTGTGCCGCCACTCTCGTCTCCCGCACGCAACAGTCTGCGTCCTTACATAAGTTTGCGCTAATAAGTGGACCGAACCGAACATGCCATACCGATACGTATTAATACACCCGAGTGTACCGTTACACCCCTAGTATGTATATATATATGTAGATGCATGTATATTGTATTTTTTTCCTGAAAACTTTAGATGTGCAACATGTTTGTAATCACATAAATATAAATACTTCATAACAATGTAGGCTATTCACTTTTATACAACCGGTCAAATTATTCAAATGAATCTAACCTCAGCTACAAGCTACGACGCTAATGGCACCTCAACGCCCGCTAATGCTAATTTTAGCGCGAACAATATTTCACAGTAAAATTACTGACAAACAACTTGTCTTTTTTAGTTGATTTTTTTAACTGCAACATGAACATAGTGAGGATAAGCGGTTCGGAGACTGAATGAACGAGTGGTCTCATGTTACAAAAAAACCGTATTGGCAATAAAAGGCGGGCGGGTTTCCACACTCACTCTATGCAGCCTCCACCGACGAGCTCTGGATTGGTCTGAACGACAGGCGGACCGAGGGCCTGTTTGAGTGGAGCGACCTGACCGACGTCTCTTTCACCAGCTGGGAGTATGGAGAACCAACCCTCTTAACGGATGACGAGGACTGCGTTCTCATTCGGGGCGAGGTAAGGAGAAAAATGTAGATTTTTTTTGTTTATTTTGTTTTTTAAATAAACAGGTCATGAACATATTGATAAGGGAACATTATGTGCCCCACAGAATGGCAACTGGGCAGACCGCTCCTGCGATGAGAAACATGGCTTCGTCTGCACGAAGCAGAGCAGCAGGGACCACCAGTCAGATGAAATTCTTATTGATTTTGGCTGCAAAGCTGTGAGTTAGTTGTCTTTGAATTTATTAAATCCCAAATGGCAAAAATACTGACACTTAGGCACTTAAATAGAGAACAGAGTCACATAATCAAAGTACAGATTCATGTAATAAAATTCAGAGAGGAGTAGAACTACTGTACTGATTTAACCCTTGTACGTAATTAAAGTCGCTTTAAAGTTATATTAAATATCTATTAAATCTGACACACAACGGAAAATAGCTGTAAACAACCAGCTGAAAGCTGAATAATTACAAAAATCGCCAAGTATATAAAATAAGGCTTTAAAAAATATCATGAAAATCAAGTGATTCTCTCCTCTCTCAAAACAAACGAATATTTATTAAAATAGCATTTTTCATACATTGAAAATGCAACAAATTGCTGTATAGAGATAGGCTGTGGGCATGTCCACTCTATGTGCTGAATCCACACTAATTGTCAATTAAATTACATGGTGCCTATACATAACGACATGGATGAGCCGTGAAAAATAATTATCCACTTAATGCCTCTGGTTGTTGAAAAAAAAATCCACAAATAGGTGTCTTAGCTGGTGCCGAACCACAAATATGCGGGGGTCTACTGTATGCGTTTTCGTATAGATCAAAGAAAGAGAATTTTGGAATGCCAGAAACACAATTCATTTTTGTAGCTGATATTAAAGTACAGCTTTCAACTACAGTGAGTAAAAGTAAGTGATAGTGAAGTCAGAAATAACGAAATACGCAAGTAACAGACAGATGATACCCAAAAATTCTACTCAGGTACTGTAACAAAGTATTTGTACTAACATTACCTTCCCACGACTAATTTTATCGACCCAATACAAAGACATTTTGACTTGAATTAAGGTGTTTTCCAGGGTTGGAAACGACATGGCTCCTACTGTTACTTTGTCGGGACAGAGATCAAAACGTTTGACGAAGCCAAGAGTGACTGCAAGGCAACAGACTCCTACTTGGCTGACGTATCAAACGGGTAAGAATAATTTACATTTCAATACGGTGTACTCTAGTTTTTCTGTAAAAGCAATTTGGTCGGTTACAAATGCCTTGTTTGGTGGCACACAAAACCATAGTATTTTCTCTTTAGCCAATGTCCTGCAGAGGGAGTCCCTGCCATACACAACAGAGAAAAGACAGAGAGCGTTTGCATTAACAAAATCCGAGTGTTGCTCAGCTGCACAGTAACGACTTCTTCAACGTTGTACAGCACTGCAATGAAGGCACCAGTTGGAATGAGATACACTAACAAACTGAAAGGGGGCTATTGTATATTTTCCCTGCCACCCTGATATCAGCGGTTTCTCCAAATTAGCGAAACCCACTGAAAAGAACTGCACAACTTGGAAGAAACGATCCTGTAATGTTCTTCCTAAAGCAGGTAATGTGTGGCTGTTTGAAGAGGAGAAAGCCATTGCCAACAGTGTCTCTAACAAGTAGAGCCAAGTCGAGTAGGTAGTTATGCAATGGAAAAGGAGGATTCTTTAGGGACACAATTATCATTTTTTCCCCCAAAATTTTAAAACCGTTCCCAGGTATCCGAAAAACATTTCTGTGACATGCTATCAACAAAATACCCCAAAGATCACGCCCTACTGTGGGACCTCTAGAAACAAGTGACCCAATTTACTTGTTTTTTGAAATACGAGCCATCGATCGGCGGATTTTCTTTTTTTTATACTTAAAAGTGCGGTATGGTGGCAGATGACTAAACTCACTTCACAACAAACACCAGTTTGGCAGATATAATATAATATATTCTTAAAAAAGGGAATTATTAGGTTTATTGCCACTCTTTGCAAACTAAACAATAAACTAGACTACAAAACTAAACTAAAGAGAATTACTAGTTTTGTAGTTGTGTTACATGTCTCTTTACCTGAATACTGACATACAATGTACAATTAGAGCTGCTTTATTCGTATAAAAGTAATAAAAAATTCGTTTTTTGAAAATATGCCCCCCTTAAATGTAAAATGTGAATTGGAATGAAAAGAGAGAAAAACATTCACCCTTGTACAAGAGATGTATAATGTACAGTTCTGTTTGAATGTAAATGTCTCCAGGGTGGACAATGCCTTCTTGGTCAGCTTGGTGGGGGCAAGACCTGAGAAATACTTCTGGCTGGGCCTCTCAAACCAGAAGAACACTGATGAGTTTGTGTGGACCAATGACAACACGGTTAGGTTTACTCACTGGAATAATGAGATGCCAGGTATGTGTTTTGTTATAAGTGGAGGCATATAGCATGTAATCGCTCGAGGCGCAATGTTAGTATGCTTCTTTTTTTTAAACTTCCTTTACGACTGGATTCCATAGATAATGGCTTTACAAAAAACAATTGTTTACCGTACTAAAAATAGCATGATGTATACACTTCTCGCTCCAGTAAACACAACAGATTCCCATGACAGGCTCTTTTTGAGCTCCGCTAAAATAAGGACTCTCTCCCCTGATAACATGGCTGCCATGTATGTCGAGTCATTGTTTTTGACGTGACGTAAGCGTGCCAGTGACCCCGACGTACCGGTAGTATGTGTAGTACTCTATGTCTGTGACAAGTGGCACAACCTTTCTGTTGAGAGCGGCTTACACTTGCTGTTGTTTACTCGGCAATTGCTGCCAATTCTGTAACCATCGGACTTTGACAGCGACTGGGACGTTTTGAATGGACTGCACACTATTTTCTGTCCATTGAATCAGATATAAATCATAAATCATATATATATATGTATATATATATATATATATATATATATATATATATATATATATATATATATATCTGTGTGTATATCTGTGTGTATATGTATATAATATATATATATGTATATAATATATATATATATATATCTGTGTGTATATGTATATAATATATATATATGTATATAATATATATATATGTATGTATATATATACTTTTTTTCTCCTGTCCTGTCATTAAAGGCAGTAGACAAGGCTGCGTTGCCATGACAACTGGTGTCTTCACTGGCCTGTGGGATCTGCTGCCCTGTGACAATAAGGAGAAATACATCTGCAAGCATCTGGCTGAAGGGGCGGTCTTGACGCCGTCCCCTCCTACCCTCAGCCCCCCACAGTGTGCAGAGGGCTGGATACGAGCAGGAACGAGAAACGTTTGCTCAAAGGTTTGTCTCGAAAATGGGTTTGAATGTGTGTGAATTTGTGACACCGGTTGATGTGCAGACGTTGCTTGCACGTCTGCCTCACAGTTCTTTGTGGACTCTGTGGAATTTGCATGTTATAGGTTTTCAAGTAAGGTTCACTGAAGACTCTAAATCAGGTATCAGTAACCTGTAGAGCAGTGTTTTTCTAACTTTTTTAAGTCAAGGCACATTTATTTCTTTTTAAAAAAACCAGCGGCACACCACCAGCTAAAATTGTGAAAAATGGAAAGCTTATTTTAACAATATGAGTGTTATATTGTTTGAATAAGCATTTTTTAACATTGAAGACTGACGTTATATTATGACGTCTTGAATAGGAATTAAATAAACACAATGAAAAAAAGTATTTTATAATGTTTCATTTTGATACTCAGTGTGAAACATGGGCCTGTTTGGATAAACATGCATCACTAATTCGCTTGTCTCTAAACAAAGACAATTAGCTGCTGCTGCTAGCTGCTGGTATGGAAGTGTACTACAATGTAGTAAAGACATGATTACGCTGCCAGGGACTAGACTGCACAAATTAGATAATTTCCCACGGCACACCTGACAATATCTCTGAAAACTGTGTGCCGCACACACAGTTTGAAAAATACTGCTTTAGCGGATATACTGTTCATGATATGTCTTAACATCTCTCATCAGTACAGCACTAATATTGGCCGATATAAGCACAGGTTAAAACATATATGATTACGAGTACTGTGAAACCGTCTGTCTACATGTGTTGCTGCACCGTTTCTGTTTACTCCATTGCTTAAAACAACGCAATTTAGGCGCTATGTAGTGTTATCGTTTAGCTAGCGGAAAAGCTAAGCTATGTGGTTTGTAATAATACAAATAATATAATTTTGAAGAATTGTTCACTAATTGTATCTTCCAAACTGCTGTTTGTTGTGAAGTGAGTTGAGTCACTGCCACCATACAGTACTCGTATCTTAAGGCTGCGCCCCCAAGTCAAAGACAAAAGATCAAAGGCTCGTAGCTCGAAAAACATGCAAGTTGAGTCACTCAATCACATTTTATTTAAAGTTTTAAGTTAAAAAGACATGACAAGGCACAGAGAAACCATATGAGAGAAGGCTACCCAAGGGGAACTCATCCACGCTGAGGGGAATGACAGCCCATGGCCACAGGGGTGCCACCACCACAGAGACCCCCGCCCGGATTAGCCGGGTGGACCCCCACACTAAGTGTAGAGGCCCCCGGTCACCCGGACCCAAGGAGATTTTATTAACAAAAATTAAACACAACACAAACAAATCTTGAAAAATCCAAAACTCAAAGTAACAAAGACACACTCAGAAACAAACCAACAACTAGGAGAACACGACAGCAACTATACGACAATGACCTGACAATAACTGAACAAAAACTAGCAACTTAAATACAAGCACACTGACGAGACGAGAAACACCTGGACAAGAGATACAAGGTAGGAAGGAGCTGATTGGCCAACACTAGGCAGTGGAAGGCACACAGGTGGACACAATAATCATGACGAGACAGACACAGAACACTGAGCAAAACATGAAACTAAAGAAAGCCCAAAACCAAAACAAACCGAACATGACACCATGCTTGCTGAGCTAAAGTCACATGACGGTTTCAACTTTTTTTGTATGACTTTTGAAGCATATTCTCTCTCTCTCTCTCTCTCTCTCTCTCTCTCTCCCTCTCTCTCTCTCTCTCTCTCTCTCCTCTGTTCATTTTTTTTCCCCAAATTGTCTTCCCTGCCACCAGTTCTTCACAGGTCCTCGTTCGTTCGAGAAGACCTGGTTTGAGGCCAGAGATTTCTGTCGGGCCATCGGAGGAGATCTCCTCAGCATCCACAGTAGCTCTGAGCTGTTTGTGGGACGGTATGTGTGAGGGGCAAACAGGGGCATACTGCTACATTAGTCACATGCCAAATTACTTTTTCGACATTTTTCCGCAGCCACGGAAAGGCCTGGATTGGACTTCATATTGCTGACCCGAGTGCAGGTTATGTCTGGAGCGATGGATCCCCGGTAAGTGCACCGCGGTTGACACAAGCCACAAATATTGTAAATAAGATTATATTATATATCTTTGCATCTAGTTCACATTTTATTTGTAACAGTTTTTTTATTTACAGTATATATTTACATTTTTCCCCCCTACAGGTAAACTTCCTACATTGGCAGGAGGGCGAGCCAAACAATTTTCAAAATTCTGAATCTTGTGCCGAGTTCCGCATATATCGAGCCGATGATACGGGCTCATGGAATGACGTCCACTGTGAGAGCTACAACGACTGGCTTTGTCAGATCCGCGCAGGTAATGAAAGTGCCTGAATGGTTGCCCTAAACCAACCGGGTATACCTTGTTCAGCTACGAGTTATTTCTCATGTGTCTTTGAATTACAGGAGTGACTCCAAAGCCACCTCCAAATGACACTGCCAGTGGTAATTCGGCACTCTGCCGACATCAAAATACATACGTCATGGTCGGGCCGTGTCATCGTCGTTTTTCTGACCTCTTCCTCTCAGCAGAGTTCAACACGACTTCGGACGGTTGGCTCGAGTGGCGAGGGAATCAGTACTATATCAACCAAGTCTCAATGGCCATGGAAGATGCTCGCCATTACTGCAAGCAGCACCACGGCGACTTGGTCACAATCAACAGCGAAGCTGAAAACATCTTCATATGGAAACAGGTGTGGACGCTGGTAGTGGATTAGCGAATGCTAAACCCCAAGCTGTAAAAGCTGATTATTTTGTTTTTGTCAATGCAGGTTTCCAGAAGCTATAGCACCTACTTCATTGGTTTATCAGTGGACCTAGACGGCTCGTTTTGGTAAGCAGAAAGAGGAGTACTCCTGCTACTCTTTTCCATGATTTCCATGCTGTGAAATCCACACAATACCACACACTTCTTCAGGACATTTACTACAAACTGGAGTTTCACAGTCGTGTGTTTTTAATGAAGCTACAGTACACAATCGTGGACATTACGTTAATGTTACACTACCCAAATGACAAAAACAAGAGTGAACGGTATTTATTGTATTGTTTTCCAATACGTGTCTATTTTTCTCTCATGTTTTTGTATTTTTTGATCTTATATTGTGTTTTATGATATTTTTGTTTTATTTTATAGGGGAAATTGTACATGCAAGACTATAGGAATTACATTGCCCTCTGCCCACTTCTCAAATTCTCATCCACATCACAACACTGATCTTCACTTGCCATGAGTTATTTCAGAAACGCGGTTGCTCATTACTTGACCTAATGATTCATACATTTCCCTTTGTTAGAAAGAGTAGAAAAGGATTCACCCGGGGAAAAAAAAAGTGTCATGGAAATGTATAGGAATATGCTTGACATATTATGACAACTTACTCAGCCATTTTGCATCTAAAGATTTATACGATGAACAAATGCCAAAATGTTGTGGGGTGTCAAATCAACAGAGACCCATTATAATACATTTCGATCAACAAATGATAATGTCGGAAACGGCAGAGAATTGTACATAATCATTTGCGTGCCAAAGAATTTGTAACTTGTTCAAAGAGATGAGAAACTGCTTTTTTGATGTGGCTACGTGACACAATGATGTGAAAATAAGTAATAAATAAATAATACTTGAATAAAGCAGTTGTGAGAAATTCAATTCTGATCTGAGAAATGTACAAAAGCAAGAGAGGAAGAAAGAAAACTGTAAAAGCAGTGTAGCGTAATCCTCCTGTTTTTTGGTGTCACTCAAGGTGGATGGATGGTACTTCAGTGGGGTACCAAAGATGGGACGAGGACCAACCAGATCGGAATAGCTATGATGAGAACTGTGTCACTATGTCCTACTTTATGGGTGAGTACACATTGGAAGTTCACTATAGAGACAAAAATATTCAGTACAACCAGAATAGTAATATCACCTGCTTGTATGACTTTGGACAGGACAGATAACGAAAGGGACAACAAAAAATAGTAACAAAAGACTCCAATAGCAATAATAGCTTCTAATATCTAGTTCAAAAGGAGACGAGAGGAAAAAAAGTAAAAACGGAAGACATCAAAAGCACTCCTCACCACTTGTGTTGTTGTCGTCCGTGTTCGCAGGCTTGTGGCGCGGCTTCAACTGCGGTGAAGAGCATCAGTCTATTTGTAAACGCGGGACGAAGGCGCCTGTCAACACCACCGCAGCCCCCACGGTTGCACCGAAAGGCGGCTGTCCGCCCAAGTGGACCAAATTTGACTCCAGGGTAAGGATATTGATGTCCTTCAATACGGTGGAACTTCTTAAATTTAGTGGGCGGTACCATTCAAACTTCCACAAGTAAAAATTGATGGGATTTTTTTTCTATTAATCATATATTGGCACCATGGTTATAATAGTTTTGGATTTTTCATTATAGTTTATTTTTATGTCATTTAGAATTTTGTTTTTAAATCCGGTTAGTTTTAATTCGTTTTCAAAAGTTTGACAACCCATGATTTG
This sequence comes from Filicampus tigris, assembly GCF_054856515.1. Classification (NCBI taxonomy): domain Eukaryota; kingdom Metazoa; phylum Chordata; class Actinopteri; order Syngnathiformes; family Syngnathidae; genus Filicampus; species Filicampus tigris. Next base: position 12,747,557 of record NC_141226.1, read on the forward strand.
ATATGACTTTCATTACACCCTTTTATTTGTAGTTTTAGTAGGGAATATTGCTTTAGGATCGTTGTTGTTGTTGTTGTTGTTGAAGAAACAGTTCGTCAGTCAGTAAAGGTCTGTCTACAAGTACTCTTTACTTTTTACGTCGCCAGTGCTACAGCATCAACAGTGTTCGCAAGACCACTTGGGAAGAGGCAAGGAAACAGTGCTACTCCATGGGTGGGAATTTAGCCTCTATACCCACGAGGCGGGTGCAAGGTGCGCTGGGGTTTACATTACATACGGTAGATTGAAAGTGACATCGTTAATTCTTGGTCAAGAACTGTCTTTCTTTGAACATTTTCAGCGTATTTGGTCACCAAAATGGCTGAAGTGGCAGCAGACCTCTGGATCGGCCTGAGCAGTTTAAAGAAAGATGCGTTTTTTTGGAGTGACGGGAAGCCAAGGCGATACACCAACTGGGGCTACTCTGTAAGTGCAAATAATCAATTTACAGTGTGTATGAATTGACCATAATTGATTTTGTCTGTTTTGTATCGAACTATTTCAATTGTCTTTAGATACATCGACGTCGCCCAGGCACTTTTTACCAAAGATGGAATGAGGTAAACTTTCAAGAATTTGAAAATTTGAACGATAGGCCAGTCAAAACATCCGCTAATTACTCTACAATACCTGCATTTAATATTCTGTCTTTCTCCACTAGGAAAGTTGTGTTGTCATGACCACCAACCCTACTAATGGAATTGGCAAATGGTTGATCAAGTCCTGCAATGACACCAATGGATTCATCTGTACCAGAAGTCTTGGTAAATCTTAAAGGGGGCCTTTCTAAATGTTTTGAGCCCTGCACCACGTTTAGCATCAAAACGAGTTGGAAAAAAGTCAATGCAAATAAAAATAGAAATAGGGGCATAAGGGTATATGCATTGAGTGGTTTTGGTCCGGAGCATTCGGAGTTCTCACATGGAACATATTGGGGAAGGAACCGATCTCCATGCTTTAGCCACGTCTACTCCGCAAGCAAATACAGAGCAGCTCAGCTGCTGGCTAGTGGGCGTCATGGCGTGCGACTACAGGTGCAGCGATTAATCAATAATGAAGTTAATCCATAATTATTTTGATAATCAATTATTTTTTGGAATACCTTGTTTGATTTCAAATCATCCAAATCCTTGGAATGTCAGCCTCTCAACAGTAAATATTCTCATATTTTCTGTAGTCCTCCATGAAAGCAGACTTATAGGACCTTATTTTCATGCTGAACTCAAGTCTATCAATCTAACTGTGCGCATGGGTGGAGTTTTCTTTCAGTTGGTAGTTTGCTAGACTTTGCACAGGTAGAATTGGTCGTAACCGGGCGTTTGAGCCTTTGTGTGCCGTTGTGGGATGGGAATAGTGTTTTTCCGGCAAATCCTAGCGGCATCCCTCATGTGCATCAAAATCAGGGCGGTCGGAGGCACAGTACGCCCGAGTACGCCGTGCTTGACATTGTGGAAACAAAAATTGACTCACTGGGGTCGTCCGTTCATGACATTGGCAGATAAACGGCAAAGTCTCCCCTTACGGATGATGTAGTCTGCTGTGCATGTGACGTGGGCAGTTGGAGACCACCTTGCACCCTCGATCGTGTGTCTAATTGTGCTACTCCTCTTCAGCCCAATAGTGAAGGGGGTGTTATTGAATTGATTTCTACAATGATTCAGAGGGATTGTCCCACGCTGGTGGCATACTATATTTATGAATGAAACACGGCCCCAAACACGGTAGACTAGACTTGCGCTGGCATGCCAATAAAGTCACGCACGTTTTTACATCAGGTGCTGCCTACCTAAGGTAGGGTCCAATAAAAAGATGAATTAATTGTGATATATCATCATATAAAACTGAAATCTCTGCATGAATAAAGTCGGCGATTTCCTGAACAAAAGGTGGATTATTATTATTATTATTATTGGAATAAAGTCCACATTTTTTAGAGAAAAAAAGGCGTTCAGGTTTTTTTGTTGTTGTTTTTGAGAATTGAGAATGGAGACTCCAATTTTTTCAGAGAATATTTTTTTCCCTGCAATACAAGGCATATTAATATTAGAATAAAGTTGTATTTTGGAAATTCACTTGCTAAAATACGGCTTTCTTTCCTTGTTACTTTATCATTGAAAAATGTGACATTTCAATATTATTCTTGCATGATTTCAAGTTTTTTTTCTGATGATATCTGTCTTTGACTTTATTCTATTCAATTTTTTTTTTCGCTATTTTTTGGGGCTAAAAACAGGATTTTTTTTTCAGAACTGAAATGACTTGAAATGCAACTTTTTAATTCTAACGACATTTAAATGTACATGTGGTAATTATGCTTTGATGGCATTGGGATTATGAGTTTGTTCTTGGAATACATATTCCCTACAGTCAAGGGTCCCTGCACCCCCAAATGTTTGAGAACCCCTGGGAGCAGTTAATTTGTATAAACCTCATCCACATGAACTGTTCTTGAAGTAGCCCAGGCTTCATTTTTCCTCACCCTCAACAGACCCGGGTCTGCCATCCCAATCCGAACCGGCCGTTCCCAACATCTTTGTATCCCTGGGAAACGACAGCATCTTGGCCGTGCCTTTTAATATGACGTGGGATGGCGCCAAGAGTCACTGCGACGGCAACAAAGCCAACCTGGCAAGTCTGAGGAACGAGTGGACGCTGGCCTACGTGGAGCTGTTGGCCTTGAATCTCAACTCCCCTTTGTGGATCGGGCTGAACAAAGAGAAGGTGCCACCAAAAAGTCATGTGGCGAAAACGCGTTACACGTCGGTAAATAATGTACATCTGGCTTTCAGACCGGGGGTTATTTTAGGTACATCGACGGCTGGCACATGAACATTGCAGGCTGGGCTGAAGGGGAGCCCAGCCAGGACCGGCCTTGTGCATACTTGGACGTGGATGGAAAATTCAAAACGGCCCTCTGCAATCGCACCATGTACGGCGTTTGCATGCAGTCGACAGGTGCGAGCCGCTTGCCTGCATGCACACACCCACACACACCCACACACATACACACACACACACACATAAACACATTATTTGATTTGATGATCTAAAATTTTGGAGACAAACGTTTGAACCACCGCCATGCATCGCAAACAAACAAACGAATGAACAAACTAACAAAATAAAATGAAATGAAAATATCTATAAAATAAATAAAAAAAACTGATGTGCTAGAAAAAGGAACAACATTTTTTAAAACGGCGTCAAAAATACATTTTAGGGACGCAAGCCACCTCCAATAAAATTTGCTGTCGACCCTTGTAACTTTGTGATGAATAAACAAGCAAACCAATGAAGGAGCGCGGACAATGTAGCAGACAGCTAACGAATAAAGTAACCAAAAAATCCCTAATTAACTAAGTACCAAGCTACAAACAAACAGGGACCAAACCAACAAATGAACTAACCAAAAAAAAAAAAAATCTGCAAGCGAACAAATTAACTAATCCATGAATGAACAAACAAATGACTAAGGAATAAACAAATGAATATGAGTGAACAAAGTACCTAACTAACTTGCAAACTATATAAGAGAATCAATCAAATTTACAAACAAATGAATCAACAAATGAACTACTAACAATCCAACAAATTAACAAACAACTAATGATCAATTTAACAAAAAATAACAAATCAACAAGCAAAATATTGAATAAAAACACTCTACTGAAAACTGAACTGAACCAACTCCACTCAAATAGCTAATAACGAACCAACAAAAAATTCAAGCAAGTGACTAAACAAGAGCGCACTATGTAATGGACAAACAAAGTAAAAACAGACATATTGTAGACAAAGACATACAGTATCTTAAGTTAAGGGAAATGTCATACACTGTTACCTTGACTTACGAGTACTTGATAACTGAGCTTGTGTAGTTTAACACAGCGATTCGCAAAATGTGGATCAAGTAGCAAGTTTGAACAAGAACAAGTTTGTTTTCAAACATTTATTTGAGTACATTTTGTATTTCACATATGCTGTAAGTAATCATTATTTCAGTACATTTTTTTATTTGTCCACTATTTCAGCACATTGCTAATGTCAGCTTGTGTTAGTGTTAACTGTGCATAAAGTTACGTTAGCATTATAATATTACTAGTACTCTTTAGGAATAAAGTCTTGGCCTCATTTTTGATGAACACTTTGGCCTACTACGCTATTGTATCTTAATGTAGGTCAAGATGGTGCGGTGTAAAAAGTTTGAGGACCGCCGGTTTAATAAATTATAGTTCTGAAACAGTGATATTGTAATGCAACCAGATACTTTTTAAAGACAGTAATGAGTATCATATAATAGATTATATTTTGGAATGCCAGATGCTCATCACTGATTACTGTCCCTTTCAGATGTGCCACCAACGCAGTCATCCAACTACCCGGGAGTTTGCCCTGATGACACCATGGCCGACTACAGCCACAGTTACACGTGGCTGCCATTTAAGAGTCATTGTTACATGTTTGTCACCGATGAAATCGACTGGCGGGATGCAGCCACGAGCTGCGCGAGACATGGTAAGATGTGTTTTGTGTGAGTCTATAGTTTTACCTTCCTTAAAAAACGGAGGGGAACAGTTGTATGTAGCGATCACAATTGATGATTTCGTTTCAGATGGTATATGCACTTTCTTCTTTCATTAATGATTTAATTAAGAACACATCTGCTATCTATTGTGTAAGTAAAATGCTGTTAATCCCAATGGATTGTTCTGTGTGTATTTAGTTAAATTAACTGGCATTTTGAGTTCAAAGAAAGAAAAATTAAGTTTCAATACAAGGCATTCAAAGTACTTCATTTTTCATTCTTTTTTATTTTACAAAGAAATCGTAATCGTAAAATCGCCTTCGAGAGAAAATAATCGGGATTTTCTTATTAGGCAAAATCGAACAGCCCTATTATAGAGTGTTATTTTCCTAATCAAAAGACAAAAACATTTTTGGCGGGGCAGGAACAAATTGATGGCATTTCCATTCATTTCAGTTGGAAAATATGATTTGAAATGAGAGTGTTTTGTGTCTCAAGGCACCAATACAAATCACAATATTCATCTAATTTGATAAGAATTTTACATATTTTACTCACACTTTTAACTTCATCTACAAATGGCCTGGCCCATCCTCTCATTTTAAAAATGGTGGCCCTTGAGCACAAAAGTTTGTCCACACCTATTAGTGCCACTTTGAACCCCATTTGCCAGACAGATTACAAACGTGATCGCTTCCTGTTCTTAAGGTGGATTTTTGGCCAGCATCGAAGATCCTGAGGAGCAAGCATTCATTCAAAGCAATGTGGAGTTGTTCCAGGACAGCCACAGCTCCTTCTGGATCGGCCTGTTCAAAACGCACAAGGGTACATTTCACATGCATTTTTAGAAAGGGTCATTTCATTGAGAAACATTGAAACGTCTCATCTAAATCCTTTGTTGTTATCAGGCACGTGGGTGTGGTTGGATAAAACAGTATTGGACTACACTAACTGGGGTGCAGACGCTGCGGAGAGGGACTTCGCAGAGATACAGACCTCAGATGGCGAGTGGTCGTCCGGCTTGAGGTGGAATGACAGAGCATACATCTGTGAAACACCGAAAGGTATCGTCTGCTCAAAAGTGTTACAAAGCACTTCAAGCTACTGTAAATGACGTTTGTTTTGTTGTTACCCCACAGTGATGCCCAGAGATACGGACCCCAAATCACGTAAGTCCCTCCTCATTACACGCACAAAACAATTTCTGAAATTGAACACGAACTCAGGTAGTTTGGTTTGAAGCAGTCATTATGAGAAAATTCCAGGGCTCATACTCTGAATTCCTACTGAGAAATTTGGCCCAAATCTTTTTCTTTTATATATGTATTTTTGATGTGGCCGAAGCACGGTGTCAAAGTGTGCTGATCATTTTGAGGAGTCGTCATGAAAAAAGATGGTGGTCAAAATAAATTAGCCCTCTGCACCAGTTTTACTGATCAAGATCAATTTTGCTTACCAGGTCTATCATAACAGGACACACAAAAAGGTCTCAAGAACCATTGCCCAAAAACATAACAGGAAGTTGACCTTTATGGGTTTGTAGTAGGTTTTTTTGCGGGCAAATTACTGGGCTCCCACTAGGGAATTTGCCCACATTAGTCTCAATTGTTATCAAGTATCCTAGAAACAAAATGCTAAATTTTCTGCATGTGCTGCTCAATGCTTATATGCCCCTCGACCAAACTCCTTTTTAAAAGCAGTACTATAGTTGAACAAATTTTAAAAACGTATTGGAAAAATAACCCCATGATCTGATAAATGTGTACAGAGGCGCAGGGAGGTGCGGATAGCAGCTCGCGCGCGCACACCAGCCTGATCGTGGTGCTGATCATCACCCTCACGTCCTCACTGGCCGCCCTCGGCTTCTTCCTGTACAAGAAGTCGCCGCGCTCGCTTCCCACCTTCGACAACCCGCTGTACTTCGGCCGCGAGCGGACGCAGCCCGATGTGGTGGACACCAACAAACTGATGGAGAAAGCCGAGGAGGAGGTTCCCGAGCCGATTATCGCCCTGTGATCCGCGCCGGCTGGTGGGACGGTGCTCATCTCAGGCAAATGTATCACACTGGCACGCTCCATGTATTTGTGCTCTACTGTATATGGTATGTATTCAGTTATTTAATAATAAGTATGAGTTTCAGTGACGGCGGCCATGTCCGACCCCACGGAACTGAACTTTTTAGGCTCTGGGATGTCTCGCTGGAACTGATTCCTATCTGATTGATGTTTTCTGTTATTGTGCAAACGAATGTATATTATGAATTACACGCTGTTCATTGCTTGTGCTCGTCAACTGTGTATAAATGGCACTGCTTTAAATGACAATTAAAGGTGGCTTCAATTGTCTCTTGTCAGTAGCTTCTGTGTTCCTGCAAAATTGTTCGAGAGATGGCATGTAATAACGCAGTAAAGAGGGATATTGAGTTGAAGTTCCACTTGACAGATTACAATTGAGTGATATCAAAATACAGCTCAACCCCTTTATTCACGGGGATAGGGACTGCATATAACTGATCCCCGTTATAAGTACATTGACAAAAAAATATGTTTAACCCCAAATAATCATGAAAAAAAAACCGGTGATAAACCTCCAATAAGCATCCACGAAAAGCAAGTGTCTGGCGTTAAACTTCAGACCTTTGTCCTGGCTTTCCACTATATAGTAATTGGCGGTTTTCTAATCAGGAATTTCGCCTTGGATGTTTTGCTTTTAACATATCCTCCATTGTGAGCTGGAAAACGGACCTTTTCACATTTTTCGTGCGCTTCGTGCAACACTCTTAAGGTGCTACAAGATGTGGGATGTCATTTCCAGTCAACAGCAAGTGTCAGACCAAGGCAAAATGGCTGCCCCTGAGATCAATACGAAAGCGTAGATTTTTCATATTCCACAAACGCAATATTAATCAGAATACAGTACCGTGTTCAGACTGGTGGGAGCGCATAGAACATATTATTGTAAAGAGCGCTTCTGACTGGACTTTGACTTCAACTCATTTCAACATAGTTCCTTGGCACCAAGATACCACAAGATGGTGTCAAAGCCCTAGGTGAAGCTCCTAAACTAGTTCCTTGGCGCAAAGATGGCGACTAAGCTCTATGTGAAACCTCTCAACGCACTTCAACATAGTTTTTTAGCACCAAGATGCTAAAAGATGAAGGCTAAAATACTATAACATGGTTCCTTTGCACCATGATGCTACAAGATGGTCCCAAAGCAGCACTTTTATTGCTTTGGCCTGAGCACATATACAGCCAATATGCAGTGATTCACCATATAAAATTAATTAATTAATTAAAAAAGGCTGGGGGGAGAGCGTGAAACGGGTACTGGCGCTTTTAATCAGGTGCAACAACCCCAGAGTATCACTACTACTAATAATAGTAATACATTGCTTCTATAGAGCTTCTCAATTCATCAACAAAACTCACATAGCCATTTGTGCTAGTGAGAAGTGTTTTAATTGTATAACAGGTCTTTTTGCACCAAAACTAGAGCAAAGGTACAGCGATAGTAATAAAAAAAATGCTCAAAATGTACAATAATAAATGTTTGTTAATCATATTTTTCACACATTTTTAATGAAGTCAGAGGAGAAACTAGGGCAAATGCGAGTCCCTGTGGCTCAGCCTAGCGTCTCTGCCTCGGTCCTTGTCCCTCTCCCTTGTATGGAGCCTCTCCCGCTCTCTTTCTCTGCCGTGGTGGTCGCCGTGGTCCCCCATGAAATGTTGGTGCGGCCTGTGGTGATCGTAGTCGTCGTCGCGGCGATGATGATGATGGTGATGATGGTGGCGGTCCCGGTGGTTATAGCATCCATCCTCCTCCTGCTCCTCCTCCTCCTCGTCCTCCTTTTCAAGTGTGTGGGTGTGACCGGCCTCTGTTCTGCGGTGGTGGTGGTGATGGTGGTGATGATGGCGGTGGTGGCGAGAGTGCTGGGCTCGCTTGGTTTCGCTGCACAGGAGACGCTCCTCCTCCTCGTGCTCTCGTCGACCCTCGCCGTGTTTCTGCTGGACCGATGAGGGGAGCTCCTGGCTGGAGGGATTGTCGAGGGGACCCTTCCTCTTGGATGCTGCCGGCTTCTTACTCTTTTGCTCGTCCTGACAAAGTGAACGGCAGTATAATCATTCATATTTTCACACAGGAAAATGTTATTATCACCATTATTACTATGAATTCATTTGTCAAACATGAGGCAATTTTCATATTTTCAAAAATTGTTTGGGTTACACCCTAAATTAAAACTATTTTAAGAATCCAGAATGGAAATAGGTAAAAATAAAGAGAATTATTCGGTAGTCAAAAACATTTCAGGGTAGCATAATGGATGAGTGGTATAGAGTACATAGTTTGGAGTACATAGTAAGCAAGCGTATATGCAGGGTTTCACTGTACCGTAAATATTTTTTTAAAAGAATTTAATTTTGCTTCAATATTATGGATATGTCATTAGAATTATTTTTCAAGCCATTTGTTCATTACCGGTAGGTTGTAGTGTGCTTGTACAGCTAATGTTACACGGGCTCCCTCTAGTGGCACGCAAAAGAATCACTTAATTAAATGTTCAAACTGGGCATTATGTTACAGTGGCTTGAACTTGTTCTGAATTTTTGGTTGGTTAAAATACAGTTATTTCTGAGTGTTAAATTGTGATTTTACAAGGGAAAAAAGCATAAATAATAGCCAATAAAATACTCAGAATAGCCAATGTTTTTCCTTAAGGATTTTATAACTCTAAAAATTATTATTTTAATATGTAATACTCAGAGTTTGTTAACCTTCAGTATTAATTCCTTTAATATGAAAAAAAAGGATGATGGCAAGAGGAGATAAAACAATACAATGATGCAGTCGAGTGGAATCGGATGATTTGTCACTTACCAGAAAATATCACTTGTGTATCTTTCCAGTGAAGGAGTAGGATGATAGGGAGAAATGAGATGTGAGATGAATGAATGGAAGCAAAACTCAATAAATATAAGCATTGCTGCTATATTTATAGTAAAGTGTGTCAGATTGGGAATGGGTGGGATATGCTTTGGGACGACATGACATCACTGTTATGACACGTCACGTGTCCTCAGTGTTACCGACCGGTATGACGGTGGGACTGGTGGGCAGCGTGTTCTCGGCCAGCCTTGCCACCAGATCGTTGGTGGGTTCCATTTCAGGTGGATGCGTGGCCCTCCAGTACGACTCCAGGTAGTCGGCGATGTGCTCGCAGGCGTCCGTCAGCTGGTTTTCGTCCAAGATGACATCAAACATTTCCTATGGAGCACAAAGGGTGAACACACAAAAAAAAAAATCGCAATTTACACAGAATAAGGATAAACACCAAAGGACACTTGATTAGGTACACACGTACCAGTTCATGAAATCCAATGTAAGAATCGAACATTAATCCTATCTTTGAAATTAAAATGGTGCCATGGGATACGAGTGACCTGACTTGCGTGTTTTTCAGATATGACCTGTCATTCAGGCGATTTTCTGCTTTGCCAAATTCAAAATACAAACCTTTATATGGCAGCAATGACCTCTGTTCAACACACTTCAAAATAAACAACAGTTTGGCAAATAGTGAGCAAGTAATCAAAAAAGAGGTTTTAAGCTGTTAAGTTGTGACATTCCCAGTTGAAGTTTACTGTCAAACTAAACATAAAACAACGAGAATTACAAAATGTGTATTTAAAACAACCACGTATCTTTATCTTAGGAAAGTCTGTGTCTATGTTTTTATCATGCACAGCATATTCAAATGATATTATTCTGTGTCAAAAAACACAAACAACAATTTTTGGGGGGGGTTTTGGGGGGGTAGAACGGTTTACTGGCATTTATATTCATTTCATAGGAGACCGATGAATTGAGACACGGGTCTTTTGAGTTCTGAGCGTGGTTAAACTAGTGTCTCAAGGCACCGCTGTTCTTCCGTTTCCGCATTCAATTTAAGTAGCCCACCTATTTCATCTCCCCTCTTCTTTTGCATTTTACTTCCATTGCTTACTTCCGCTTTACACGTTCTATATTAGATTTGATTCAATTAGTTTATCCAGCCATCATCGATTCTTTCGATTTTAATGAGACCTGTCAAATACTCATGTTTGGCCACAAGATGGTGCTCACCGGAGGACACTGGGCAAGCTTGTCTGCAGCCACCAGCTGAACGTTGAGATGTTTGGTCTGAGACTTTCCCCTGGTCTTGATCAGCCTGGTCAACACCTGTAGAAAAGTAAGTACATTTCTGGAAATACAGCGAGGGATGCCTTGAGATACATGTTCAATTCTTGAGCACATTTGTAATTCAAAATAATTCAATCTCAAATTGATTCCAATTGAAATGAGTAGAAATGCAATCCAATCAGGCCTTTGCAGGTCTCATCAACCGCAGGTGGTGTCGGTTCCTTTTAAAGTTACTTTGCGCATGTCGAGCTCTCGCATCTACATGCCATGTAGACTGTGCGCCTCTCTCTATTCTGAATTAAATTTAAAGGGAATGAGGGGATCCGGTTCCATTGGATAGCAAACAAGTCGGCTGCGTTCCCTCATACAACGGCGCAAACGCCTCCACCTGCGCCAGTCTAGGAAAAATATCAAAAGAAATAAAACTCCACCCATGCACACAGACTAGTTAGACTGCGTTTTGCGCTAGACTTGCACTGGGCACAAAAAATGGAACCCAAAATGTTCTCACTCTCTTCTCACTGATGGAGTTTACCTTTGGTGAGGAAATCTTGACGTAGACTAGGATGGGCGCCAGGGAGGTCTTGGACACCTGTAAAGGATGGTTGACGGTGTCCGCGTCCAACACCACCAGCTGTAAGCTGCGGGCCAGTTCAAATATGCGTTCCACCTCCCCCTGGATCTGGGCTGCAATGGCAGAAGTACATCTCAGAGGTAACTCAGGGCTCAGTCACTAACCTATAGTCTCCATACTGAACAAAGGTAAACAAGCTTCAGTGTTGTTTTTCTGAATTAACAATCCAAACGTGTACAGTATTTAGAGTCTTCTGCTTACGTTATGGTGTTTTCTCAAATGGCAGACGGCTCATGCAACTCATTTGCTGAGAGTATCAGGTATTTATTAGTGGTCGGATTCAATTTGTAAAAATGCATTTGATAATTTATCAAACATGTATTTTTTTAAACAACTCACAAAATAATATGTATTGTAACTAATATAAATAACAGATAAATTAGGTATTCAGGTCGAGGACTTAATCAACCACAGCATGATGAATTGCTAACAAAGCTACTAGCTAGCTTGCTAGCATCCCACGTGGACCCGTAACGTCGACACAGGGACCTCTTGTGTCTCACTGTACAATCAAATACTAAGTCCTAATAACAGCAGTATGCTAATGTTCAAAATTAGCCAGTAGCTAAAAAATGAGGGTTTATTTGAGGTGAGGTGTTTTAACAAAACGAGCAAAAATATAAGAACAATAATTCAACAGTCAATGTGCCTAAACCCGTGAAGAGCTGTGAAGCAACACCAACAGCATTTTGCAAAGGCAGACAAGTGTGATTATACGATGGGCCATGACGGGGACGAGCAGCAGGATGATGGAGCGTTCAAACACTGATAATATGGAAATGCATTCGTTTACATACCAGCAGCATCTGTGACAAAAAAAGCAACGAGAAAGACAAAATGTAAACTAACAGAGTAGACTACATGACATTATTTAAGCGTAGTGTTACATTGAGAGGTAGCTAGTATAAACCTAACATTGTACCTAAATTGGAACGGGTGTTGGTGCGGTCAATTAAGGCTTTTTTCCCCGGGTTGTTAAGTATTGAGCGCTTAGCCAGAGAGATGTCCGCTGTCACCCGTGTGATTGTGATTCTGCAGAAAAATAAAAAAAATCATAATTAATATACAGGGAGGCCTCAGTTTACAACAGGACTAACATAGGTGGTTTTGAGGTTACAATCTGTGTGCAATAAACTAGTTATGTGTCCATACAGGCAGAATTCGGCATACTGATTACTGTAATTATGACTTTAACAAGACATTCATGTGGGTTAGTGCTAGACTGTGATGAATTCCAATTTCCGTACAAATTTGGGTACGTTACTGCCGTAGGAACGGAAAGCCATAGGAAATCGAGGACACCCTGTAATTTGAGAGATATCTATCTACTTTGGCAAAGCAACAGTACCTCGACCAATAAGATAAGTGGATTCTATATCGTCTTACTCATGTCTGAATGTGCTGTCAGCTCATTGGTCACAGACCAGGGGATGTCCTAAGACCGTTATGGTAAGTTGTCATATAAAGGAAGCTGGGGTTCATTAATTCCATCGACATTTTACGGACTATTTTTGACTCTCACAATATTACGGGAAAAAGTGCGCCCCTTTTACAACTCAATACAGACGCTTACTTACATTTCTAAATACGGGATGATTCCGTTTTTCAAGGGACGGTTGGCAACTCTACGAACAGCATGCAATGAACTAGTTTAGAATTAGAACTAGTCTGCTACTGCCAAACTAACTGTTTCTCATTGGCTTGGTTTATGTCAACATCAATGTCTACAATTATTAGTAATACAAACGTTGACTGTAATTCTGATTTAGCTACTACATTAGCATAGGTTAATGAGTAGGGATGGAACGTTGGAAACCAAGGACCCATGTATGTATTGTTTTATTCCAGCATGATCACTATACCACCTTTAACTGACCTGCCTTCGAATCGATGTTTCAAAAAGTCAAAAAGGGCTTTTTGCATCATGTCTGTCACCTGGAATGAAAGGAAAGGGCGCTCGACAGGCATCATGAAGTTATCCAATAAAGCAGGAGATTAAAAGGGTGAATTTTAGAGGGTAGGCCTCACCTCTAATCCCTTCAGTGATGGTCCCATGAGAACCACAGGACGCATGGTCGGCACCACGTCGTACATGGACACCTGCTCCCCCTGCACCCAACGCACAAACAAAAAAAAAAGATTCCGTTGTACTGCATTAGATTGTATTGCACTGTATGTATTTTGAAACAGTGCCTTGTAGTGGATTGGATTGGATGAAGATTATGCATTTTTCTATTCATGTAAATTTGACCTGTAGATTTCCCTTGGCTAATTGTATGCAATAAAGTACTGATTCATTTCCGGCTGTCATACGTTGTGTAGCTGTTGTATTAACTTCGCTAGGCTAGAAAGTTAGCTAGTTTGCAAGAGTTCTGTTACAAGTGTACTGTACCAATCAAACACTTATTCTGGGCTGTTGTTTCGCCAGACCTCTAAATTTCACATTAGATTAGCAGTTAGTGTGTTTTCTCCATCTGCTGTTGTTTGCTCTTCTGCCTCAGTGTGCCACATGATTAGCTACTAGTACTCATCCTCGTTTAGTAATAACAAAACTTGTCAGAAGTGTAGAAGTGTGAGGATTAATAACTTAAAGGAGTGGCTCTGCACCAAGAAAGTTTTTTACCGCGTAGCAAGACAACTACACCTTGTAGCTGGTGTGGAGTAAATTAGCTTAGTTTAGCATTGTCATGGCCAAGCAGCCAGGAAAACAGGGAAGACTGACTGACTGCTAGACGTTAACACACGTATATGGCTGGCAGCTCCTCGGTCAGACGTGCTTGAGGCCATTTTCAGACTGAGACAGATACAAATTTAAATGATGTCCGACTCCTCAACAAGTGCTATGACAATTTCTTAGAAAAGTCCAAATCTATGCTGTACGCCAAATTCATACCGTTTACTGCATATAATGTAAAAAATGTGCACTCCTAGGGGGGAATCTTAGTGGTTGAAGAAAAATAACTTACCGGCTTTTTTTTCACCTGCTGATTGGCTGTTGAAGGAGACAATGGGTGTACAATTACATACAGTCACACCGGCAACAGACTGACCATCCACTGACTGTCCATGTTCACCTTGTGAAGGAGGCGTGTATTTCTTAGAGTTCATATCTTGAGCCATTTGTGATGATGCTTTGCTGAAAGAATAGAGTTTTGACTTGAATTGATTTAACAGCACTTTGAAAGTAAAGTTTGGTTAATGACGACATACTTGGCTAAGGCCTTAGCCGCCTTCCTGGCCTGGACTTCCCTTCTGATCAGGATTGTCTCCAGGTTGACCGGACTGGGGATGAAGCCCACCACACTGTCCTCCTTCACAGGCCGGCCGATCCACCATTCGTTGTTAAATTTCTGTTAATACAGTGGTGTCTTGAGATGAGAGAGGTCCGATTTATTCTGGGATTATGATGTGGATCGGCCAATTTTTTTCTTTGTCTTGTTGTGAGCACAAACTTCAGATACGACCCCTGTATGGTGGCAGGTGACTCAACACACTCCACAACAAGGTAGCTGGTTGACAACTTGAAAATATTTTTCGAAAAAACTGGCTTCAACCTATTTATTACAACTCTCAGCTAAAGGTTACTGCTAAACTAAACATAAATCTAACATTGTGTATTCAAAGAAAACACATAGCCTCCACTATCTGGATGCTAGCATACAGTTTGAAACTCCGTAGGCACACGGCCTAAGAATTAGCAACAGTGTGGCGGTGTTACCTTTAAAGCAACGGATATCTAGCACAAACGGTGCTGTAGTACATGTAGAAAAACCATAGCACAATACTCACAGAAAATATACAGTACTTCTTTCCCTCTACAAAGAACGACTAATATTACTGCTGTAGGCTACTGAGAATCTAAGAGAGGAACTGAGACTGCAGTACAGTATATGTCCATATGTCTGTCTGTCTGTCTGTCTGCTTCCTGGTGGCCAAGGCGGGCATACCAGAATGAGTAGCACAATTGATGGAGGTGTGACAAAAACAGTTTAACTCTCTATTGGTATACTTAATTATGTCATTACTGTATGTTATTATGTATATCTCTAATTACAAAAAATAAAAAAACACATTACATTCTTTTTTAGGAGGGGAAAGATGATTTGAGCTATACGTGTTTTGAGTTAAGAGCGTGGTCAAGGAACAAATTAAACTCGTATCTAAAGGCACCACTGTACCAGAAGAAAACACAGAATAGGTGTGCCCAACCTCTTTGACGTGGAGGAAATCTCGGGCCTCAAAGGTGGTGGCCTGGCCCGGCACTGGCACATTGTCGTCATCTGCCGGCGTGTAGGAGAAGTTGCAGCGTACGGCGAAAGCCACAGGCCGGTACTGAGGAAATGGATGCACAAACACCCTAATTAACGAATTATTCAACCTTATTTCTTGAATTAATCGCAATTCTTCATCCCGGCATGACCGTTTAGAGCGTGAATGAAGGCCGCATTGAGTCTGAAATACCTTTGCTTTCTCCAACTGCACTTGGGCATTTCTTTCCTCAGCGGCGTCCGAGTCGTGACGCTCTCCCTGAAAGAGGGCACAACTGTATTCATTATTCCTCCGCTTACACAGCGCAAAGTCAAAATGTATCCTCGAGAAGCAACTTTCAGTCGCCCCTGAGGCGGTATTCAGTTTACTCTGCTCGACATCTGCTCGCCCAGCACCTGGCTCTCCTACAAGCCAAAGTCACCTGGCCAAGAACGCGCACACGATGCCATCACTGAATTATTCAACAATGCTGATGCTTTTTGAGAATTCTTCTGTCTGGTATAAATGACCTTTCATCTGTGATTATTCCATAGATATACTGATTACTCAACTAAAGAGTTTTCTCCAATGTACCAACTGTACAAGCGCTGACAAGAAATATGTACTGACTGCTCGAGTGCTAAAATATGGACTGATTGCTCAGGTGCTTACTAGACGCTGACTATAGCGCTGACTGGGAGCATACTACTTGCTCAAGATCTGACAAGAAAGGTAACAGAGATTGCTAGCTCTGAAGGGAAACGTACTGCTTGCTCGAACGCTGCTGCTCAAACACTCAAGAACACTGTCTGTTGTTGTACCAAACAGTGACATTTTCTCTCGTACCGAGTAAATACTGTGAGTCCAAAATCCGACCTTATTGGCTGGCGAGCAGCTCTTATGACTGATTTCATATTGACCCTCCAATGAGGGTCTTGTGCTTACTTACTCTCGTTACGTTTCCACGGCTTAATGGGACATCATTAGCTGGCGCAGTTCATTTGCATGCAGTGCACGTGCCATGTCCTGTTGTCTTTGAGACACTCTTAACTAACTTTTTCAACAACTATTAAGAAAAGGTAAAGGCTGCACTCCAATGATTTTTCCCCATGCTGTATTTTATAAAAGGCACAAAAAAAAATTAAAAATAATCAACATGCTTCACAGATAAATGAACTCTCTTTCTCTCTGGGTCATGATTGTGTCGCGGTAAGGAGATTAAGATAGCATGCGCCAATCCGGGATTTAAAAAGAGAGAGAGAGGGAACGATAGGAACGACTCCATGTCTGTCCTTGGATAAGACTTACAATAGCTGTACAGTGTTATTATTTTTATCTTTAACTTTAACTAGCATTGGTAGGCTAGATGGCTAACCATGTTTACTTTTACATAGATGTGCAGTTTTGTAACTTTAGCCAGTTGTACTTTGAAATAGGTACATTGCATTTAGCTTCTTTTGTTAAGTGCAAACTGATAGCAAATTTTGGTCAGTCTCAGATTTTTTTCATACACAAATTCCTCTGGCAAGCGTTTATTGCTACATAATGTACTTGTACTACCACTTGCTGTCGACTGAAAATGTCATCATAGTGCCCATGTGCTCAATTAACGACCGTCACAGCTCACCTGTTTTCTGGGTTTGTTCACACATGTGAAGTTCACAAGCCAAGCCCTTAGGCGCTGTGATGTCATTTTTAGCTGACAGCAAGTGGCAAAATGGCCGCCCCCTGAGGTGGATTAAAACGGGGGAATTTTTCAGTTTAATTCATATCCCACAAACACAATATCAATCAGAATACCATGATTAGACTAGTGGCGGTGCAAAGAACATATTGTGAAGAACATTTTTTGACCTGACTTCTCCTTCAAGCTTTTTTGGTTTGTAGCCATGTCGGGCCACCATGACTCATGTTGTGGTGGCCCTGTAATTTCATGATATAATACGATAAATTTCAATTATTATGTATTATTATATTATATTTAGCATCTTTATACTGTAGTATGTAGACCTCTAAGAAAATAATACAAGTAGGCTACTTCTGTGTATTTACTTTTTTCCACGTTATGTTTTTTTTTTTTCAGTTTAAAGTTTATCTGAATATTTTACATTTGACATTTTCACGACATTTATATCTTGTTCAAGGATTTAATGGAAGAATTTAACCTGACGCCCAGAAAAATGTATGCAGCATGGTAAAAATATCAATGATGATTGATGAATTCAAGTAGATAAACCTCAAAAGATTGGATATTAAATCTTAAAAAAGCAAGAATGTGCTGATATCCTCGTATATATTGGGCCAGCGCCATTGAACTTAATGTAGTGAATTATGCGCGATATAAGTATGATAAAAAAAAAAATCTGCGACGCAGTGAAGCTGCAAAAAGTGTACTGTGATATAGCATGGGGCGACTGTAAAATTTCCTGTTGGAAAATATTTCAAAAAAGGTAGGAAAGCACAGTATTCCTACATGAACCTTCCAGATTGTTGCCCCACTTTCCGTCCCGGAATGGAGAGCAGGTATCTGGACGGAAAGACGGCGTAAGAGGCTTAAAAGACGTCACCGGCAGTAGACTGGCAAAGACATGCTGCCAGTTTTTTCTCTACAGTCTACACACTCAAACGCCACCTACCGCATGGCATCATGTTTCTCAGCACATCATCAAAACCAATACCTGTTGTTCCTAATTGACAGCTAACCCGTTAGCATGCTAACTAGCTATTTCATCAAATAGATGATAGTCCAAATTAGAGTCTAGATTGAGCTGGAAGCCATCCAAGATGACTTTGGAAGAGAGGCAGACTACATCCTGGACCGACCGCCAGTTGATCACTGGGCACATAAGGACAAACAACCATTTGCACCTATGGATAATTAAAAGTCTTCAGTGAACATAACATGCATTTTTTGGAATGTGCAAATTCCACACTACCTCTGAGATTCAAACTGAGAAACTCAGAACTGTAAAGATGACATGCTAACCACTAGTCCACCAGGGTGCCCCGTAGTTCAATTCATAGTAGTTGGAGCAATTCCATCTATTTTTTGTTTCTCAAGCAAGAGGCAGTGTCACCTGGGCACGTTTAGGCGTTTATAGACTATTTTGTCTATAAACTTCAACTAGTAGTGGCAATAAAGATCCTGAAGCATCTTTTTTTTTCATGAATTGTTTAATAGCCGCCAAACTACTGCTAATTGTGAAGTGAGTTGAACTGAGTTCACTGCCGCCATACACTCGTATCACAAGTCCGCGCTTGCAAGTAAAAAAAATATAAATAAAACTGACCTAATAACGACTCATATCACTCTTATCTCAAGGCACCTCTGTTAGTGTTCGATCACATTGATTGTTTTGCAGAGCCTTCTTGATATAAAACTGAGCCTGAAGTCACCATGTTGTGAATAAAGTACAAGTTTCAATTTTAACTTCACAGAAAAACAACTGTCAAACTGCATTAAATTAATCTATCCCCTCGAGATTAACATCAACATCTAGTGCATTGACTTCATTGGCTCCATCAACTAGTGGTCCCAGGCCAAGAGATTATGTAACTCCTTCTACTTCCACACCACAGTGATAGGCCACGCGCACACGCACGCGCACATTCACGCACACTTGCTGGTTTAGTGGAGTGGAAAGGCCTCACACAGGGATTAGCGCCCAATGCAACAGATGGCGCGTTCTGTGACACTTCCTGTTCCACGCGCACGCGCGCAACCACACAGCAAATGGAGTATTTTTACCTTTTTCTTGGGCGGCATCCTGCCGAACAACGAGTGCTGCTGTCATTCCACGCGTGTCCGAGTCTGCGCTTCACCTGCGACGCCTTTTGGTTGACACATATGGGCCACTATCTTGCAAGAACGGAGGGGAACTTGTCCACGCTGCCCAGCGACACGCGTAAAAACGTTCCCAAATTATAAAAGAAAAAAAGTGCACGGTTCCTCTTCTGCGACGTCCACGGAGATGGTGACACGTGTGAGACTGAGGAGTTGCGTGAGGGTGGGTGGGTTTCTCCTGAGAGTCCTTGGGGTATTAACGGCTTATTCCCCGGTGCGCATCTGTTGCGCGCGTCCTGCAGCACCGAGAAGTCCAAGCGTGGTGCACGCCGGTTTAATAAACCCACCAGTGCATGCGCGTTGGGTTGGTTAGCCATGCAAGTGTGCGTGTGCGTGTGCGTGTGCGTGTGTTTGGCTGCACTCATACGTGAGTCTGTGAAGCCACAGACTCCAATAGGGAGATGGCATTTAAAAGCATTTAATTCCCATGTGAGCAAATGTATAAAGCTTTTCTTAACCGTTACGACACCGTTCTTAAAAAATAAGAAGTTTATTTTTTTAATTTATTCATTTCTTTTTAAATGCAAAATGATGTTACTTGTTTTAGGTTGGTTCCATAAACCTGCAGTGTTCTTTTTTAATGCGTCATTTTTATCTTGTGTAGTGAAAAATGAAGTGTAGAATAATTAAATACAATGAAAAAAAATAGTTGAATGTCAAGAAAAAAATGTTTGACGTTACAAAAAGTCACTCAAAAAAGTAACAGAATTAACCAGGCATTGACGAGAATTACATAGTGATATTATGTGGAAAATGTTGGAAAGTTCAGTGAATTAAAATTCGTGACAAAATATGTAAGTAAAGTGCACAATATGAAAATAAACGTGTAAAGTCAAAATTTACTTGTGTGATTAAGTTTTAATACGATCTTGAAGTCTTTAAACTGTTGTTGTTAACTGTTAAAAGTCAAAAGGTTGAGAGCGAATCGTAAAGTCTAGTAAAGTTGTAAAGTTTTGAGAAAAAAAAATCTAAATTTCATAGAACAAACCGTACATTTACGGGTGTAACCAAATGTGAGGAAATTGTATTATGAGAAGTGAACTCAACTCTTCTCACTTCACAATATGCAAAGCAAGGCAACTTTATTTCTAAAGCATACACGAGATAACTCACTGTGCTTAACAATAAGCAGCACGTTGGCCAATAGGGATTAATTCCTAAACAAAAATCAGCAAATCTGTTTATTGCCACACCAAGTTGAAATTTGATGTCAAAGCAAACATAAAACTAGGATATTTACACGTTGTATATTTAAAACATGGCCTTTTTGGGATAGCTTAATGCAATCCTATAAAGAGAAACACATATAACCATTTGAGCAACTTATATTTGAACACAAATATAAAATACTCAATATAACAGTCATATATATTCTTTATCCTCAACAAGGAGCTGAGACATCTACACTGTACAGATGTCCATGTACAGTATATTCATCTGTCTGTCTTATATTACCCCAAGGTGGGCAGCAGCAGGATGGCCATTCATTTGATCCAGTGTGACTTTATTCTTTTTAATTCTATTTTATGAAGTCAATACTATACATTTTTACCAACTGCAACATTATGGAGTGCTGTTTTTCCCAATTGAAATGCCCATTACAATAGTATGCTGTTTTTTGGGGGAAAGGCTTGAACGGATTAATGGCATTTCCTTTCTTGTCAATAGGGAAAGATGATTCAAGATGCGGATGATTTGTGTTCAAAACGTGGTCACGGGACAAATTCAACTTGCATCTGAAGGCACCACTGTAGTTTTACTTCAAGCGTGTCCGGTTAGTACCAAATCACAGGGCGATGAGGATTGCATGTTGTGAAGAAGTTCTTACATAATAGAAGTGATAGGAGCTATGATATGCTGAAGTAGCAGCACGCCATTTGGACGATCGCCCGGATGCAGTGAAGCATGCGAGCACTCCACTAACTTCCTATAAGCATCAACAAACGAGCAGCCTAGTCCCTTCACTTCAGTGCACGGACACACCATTAGAACAATTGTGCCTTTATATTGCTCACTTTCAATTGACATTGTCAGACTGGAATTCGTTTCATATGTTTATGAAATGATCCAGGTTCCACACCTTAATTTGTAGTTCCGCTGCCAAATAGAACATAACCTCCTCGGCACTATTCTATACTTAATTTGTATTCGATGTCATGAGGTTGTGCAAGTGTACCCATATAAGTGACCCAATGTGAATTTGCCCACAACGGTACAGAACTGCAATGTTACCCCGGCAACGTGCCGAGGAAGTGATGTTGAGGTTGGCGATGCAGCGGGATGGAGTTCCCTTGAGTCATGTCATCACTTCGAGTCAGTCGCCATCACACAGTGGGTCAGGACCCCGTGCATGTGTTTGCCTGTGCACACATACATAAACTAAACATCTGTCCCTAAGCCTCTTACAAGCAAAATGTCCTTGTGTTTGTGTGTACGTTTATGCAAGTGTGTGTCAGAGAGAGAGAGAAAGAGAGAGAGGGAGAGAGAGAGAGAAAGAGAGAGAGAGAGAGAGAGAGCCTCAAATCACCTTTCCTCACTGAAATGAATGGAAGTACCATTAATTCCACCTCATCCCAAAAAAAAATATTTGATTTTTTTCAAGGAAAAAAACACAATAATATTGTATTTTATAAAAAAACATAGTGTAATAACATAATTAAATCAAATGTAATGATTTAAACAGTGTGTGCGTCATGATTTATTTCTGCATTTAAATTAATTACGCTACTCCTTTTTTTGTGCCTACCATGGCCACCGGGAGGCAGTATAATACAGTCTTGCAGTCACAAATAAAGAACACTGGTACTTTTTTTTACTACTACATGACTCAGTGACTCAGTAAGAGGTTGTAATATTGGTTATTTGCCATATACGATAAAGAAAATATGCTTGCCAGTATTGTTATATTGTCTGTCTACATGTGTTGTGCAACCATTTGTGTTTAAATAAAAACTGTTCCTATAATGCTAAATGTAAATGTTTTTTTGCATTGCATTGTTAGCATTAAGCTAACCTAACTTCCCTCGCACACAAAGGATGCTTGTATTGGTTTTATGGTTTGACAGAAAAACCATCACCACTTGAATTTAGAATGAAGGTAGAATTAATATTCTAATTAATGTATTGCTCTAGCGTTTCTGTTCGAATATGTTCTTGTAACGTGTTGATCGATGCTAAAGATTAGCATACAGTTAGTGAGCATTAAACCAAGCCAACTTTCCTAAGGCAGAACAATGTGTTACTGTTTATTTTTAACACAAAAGGTGAAATTTGCTTTATTTTATATTTAGTTTGGTAGTAAACTTGAGAGTGTCAATAAACAACTTGAAACCTTTTTTGGGGGCATGAATTGTTCAATATATACCAAATACCAAAGTGCTGCTTATTGTGAAATAAGTTGTGGTATAACACAATACTTGGCTATTTGATGGGGTTTTTTTCCCTCCCTCTCTCATCTACGTCCATCTGCCCATTTAAAAAATCAAATGCAGGCCTTATTCTTTACTACTTGTGGTTTTACCCAGTGTTTTTCAAACTCTGTGCCGCGGCACAGTGGTGTGAGATATTGTCAGATGGTGCCGTGGGAAATTATCTAATTTGTGCGGTCTAGCGCCAGGCAGCGTAATCATGCCTTTACTACATTGTAGCACTCTTCCATACCAGCAGGTGGCAGCAGCAGCAGATAGCTAATTGTCTTCATTTACAGAGACAAGCGAATTAGTGACGCATGTTGATCCAAACAGGCCCATGTTTCACACTGAGTAAGTATCAATATGAAACATTATTAAATACTTTTTTCTTTGTGTTTATTTAATTCCTATTCAAGACGTTATAATATAACGTCATTCTTCAATGTTACAAAATGCTTATATAAACAATATAATACTTATCTTGTTAAAATAAGCTTCTTTTTCCCCACAATTTCAGCTGCTGGTGTACCGTGGGATTTTTTCAATGAAAGAAATGTGCCTCGATTCCAAAAAGTTTGGAAAACACTGGTTTTACCGTTGCACATGCATGGACGCTGGTCACTTACATAAGTGGACTGCACTCGTCGCCAGTTGCCCAGCCCACAGCAATACATCAAGACATCAGCTGTCGGGCGGAAGAGGAGGCTGAAGATGCCTACGGGTGAGCAACTTTGTTGTCCTGGGTCGGGCTCGTGATGTGTTGTTGAGCCAGGGAGTTGCGCCAGTGTCGTCCACAGGTTCTCCTCGGGAAATTGTGTACGGGGGAGTCTAGGGTCCGGAAAGGTGTCCTCTCATTTTGTGTTCCCCCCAACCCCCCCATTCCCCTGCTTCTCGGGTCCTCTGTCACTTCTTACCGGTGTCACGGTGTTAGTACTCCTCCCTGTGTGTGTGTGTGCGGGTGTGCGTGTGTTTGTGTGCGCCCTTGCCTCCCTGCCTCTGTTGTCATGGCGCAGCAGGTAACATTAGGGCTAGCGCAGGAGGCACACGGCCTGAATTCAAATGACTAAGAAAACCACACACACACACACACACGGGCGCACACACAACAGCAACACTCCCCTCAGTCTTCAATGTCCGCCTCCTTTCTGCATCTTGTTTCTTTCAAGCAATTTTCTGTTTGGTGTTGACGGGCACAGATAAACTGCTCTGTGGGGTTTAGTTACCTCCCCCAAGTAGGATGAATCAACCCCTAAATTGCTAGCGTAGTGTTATGTAAGACTTTAAAAAAAATCTGTTTTACGTCTTTCAAAAATGTTAATCATGCTTAAATTATATTTATAGAAAACAGTGGCGCCTTGACATGTGAGTATCTCGAACCATTTGTATCTGAAATCTTCAATTTTCGCTGTTGAAATGAATGGTAACGCCATTAATCAGCTCTAGCCAATGTGCTCCTTCTAGTGTCAGTCCCTTGGCCACTGAGAGATAATATAAGACAGTCATACAGATAGAAACGAAGAAAAGTTTCATAACTAAGTGACTCAGTAAACTGCAATAATATTTGTCATTTATGCCAATACTTAGTCAATACTTGTGTGTCAAATCACCTTTTCCCATCAAAATGAATGAAAATGTCATTAACACATTTCAACCTTCTCCAAAAGCAATAAAAGTTGTTGTAGTGTGTTTATTTTACTGAGGAAAAATAAAACTCCATAATATTGTACTTTACAAAAACATACAGAAATGACAATTAACCCTAGAACACTAACGTCGGGTGATTTCACCCATGTATTTTTTTTAATGTGATATTTTGTATTGGGAAATTAAAGAAGACAACTTCCAATTTGACATACAGTGTTTGTACTTTTACATAAATTGATGAAAACTGTATTTTGTCCGAGATATTATATCGGGTTAAATGTACCTGACATTAGTGATGGTGTTATTAAGTTTAACATTAGTGTTTAGGGTTAAATAGAATTTCAAAAATGAATCCTTTCTTGCTGTGGCCGTTGTGCTACTCCTTCTAATTTTTCAAAACTATACGCAAAATGTAATGAAATTCCACAAATTTCTTAAAATGTTCCTTTGAAGATTTATGATTTTTGGAATTTGCCGTTTTGCTGGGAGAAGCCCATATTTTTGTTCCTTGCATTCATGTGTGTTGTACAAAAATGTCCCATTGTTTCATAAGACTATTTACAGTGTGACGTGTGTGTGGTCAGAACATGCTGTGACTCTTAAATATCTTCATCCTGGTCATGCAGGTGAAGTAGATGAAGGCCAGGCTGACCAGGACATTCTTCAGAGGGAACAAGATGGGCGTGACGGGTCCAAAGACGGCCAGCAGGGACACCCGCCCGACCAAGAAGGGAATGTCCTGGAGTGCCACCCCCGCTGTGGATGGCAATGGGCCGTGAGGGGCGAGGACGGCCCTCAGGCTGGAGAGGAAGGCCAGGATGAAGACGGGGTACACCCAGGGCGAGTAGAAGATGGCCGACTCGCCCGCCACCCGCACCATCTCCACCGTGTCCAACCAGAACAGGAAACAATCGACAAACACCTCCGACCGGGCATCGCTCCTCCCCAGGAAGCCCAGGCGGCCCGAGAAGCCTCGCGAGGACGACGAGTACAGGTAGGCGGCGCCCGAAGCTCTGGAGGCGATCGGTGTGGAGCGGCCGGCGGGAACGTCAGGCCGCCTGGGGGGGGCGTCGGGTTTGCTGGAGGGCTCCGATTGGCGGTCGGGCGGTGTGCCGTTCTGGGCTCGGATGGGCTGCACCGTGTTGGAGATGGAGCTGACCGTTTCTAAGTGGGTCAGGACCGGGCCCGGCAGCTCAAAGGTGAGGTCCACGTTGTCTGCTGCAAATTACAACAGCCATTGGCGTTGTGCACTTTACCGCTCAGATATTTACATGCAAATTTAGAAACTATGGGGGTGTGCCCCATCTTTGCCATTGAGAAAAACTTCAGTTAACAAAAAACAAGTGTGAAGCCCAGAAATTGAATGTTTTTTTTTAATTTTAGTAACTTTAAAAAATATGATATACTGTTATGTAATACTTTAGGAACTTTTGCAGTTTTAATGATGAATATACCAGAATATAAAGTCTAATATCGTGTATCGGTACACTTGTCTGAATTGTGTGCAGGCAGCATGGGTTTAGTTCCACTCAGTGATAGGGATGCAATGATTCACTCAAGCCCCGAGTCGATTCGATTTTTGATTTTCAGTTCCCGATTTTCGATTTGATTTTTTAAAAATTGCTACCTTGCTTGTCTTTGTGCACTAGTGTGGTTTGGCAGCCAGCCACAAACGCAATACGCAATGATGTTTGGTGCAAAAGCATAATTTGATCTACATATTCAAAATGTGCTATGCATCTGGAATGAAAAAACCTTTCAAGACATCATTTTCTAGATTAATTTAATCAACTCGATTTTCGAGTAATTGAATCGATTTTGATCAATTTTCTATTCATTGTTACAATGTAAGTAATGTAAAAGTTCACGTAAATTGTTTGAGGTCACACCGTTGTTCAAACAAATAAAACCATCGAACCGGTTCTGGCATACAATATTTACATTACCTCGTCCGATGAGCCTGCAGGGCCGCAGCCTTTCCACCAGGTCCACGCAAATGAGCGACAACATCACCAAAGAGACGGGCAACTCAACAAAGTGGTCCAGCCGCACGCTTGCGTTGACTTGCACCTACGGAGAGATGGATGAAGAGATAAATACTTAAAAAATGAATAAATAAATAAAATCTTATTGTTAAGCATCTGGGCTTGTGTAATGTTGGAGACTAGTCTAGAAATAAGTTTATGTTGGAAGTAAAGTTAATGGGCAACTTGTCACATTACTAACTGTGTTACTGAATAACTCACATGGTCTTGTGACAGTGGCGATTTTTTTTTTTTTTATGTGAAAACATGACTTCAGTCGTTCTCAGTGGACATCAAGACAATACAGTAGCCTCAATATTAATACAACAGTGTCTCGAGGACATATCCTGTGTATGGATACATTCCATTTGACGATCCTTAAGCATTTTATTGACAATGATTGTTACCTTAGACTTTTTTTTTTTTTTTTTTACCTGGGAGCTGGCTATTACAATGGCAAAGCAAGGTAGCGTGCACAAGAGGAGGTACGCCAGCACTGTTGGTCTCCTGGTTGACCAAAAACAAAACATTTAAAGCGGAAATCAACCCAAACATATTTTTTCCAGAATATGTTCTATGCAGGCCCACTGGTTGAAACACGGCATTCTGATTAATATTGCGTTTGTGGAATATGAGTTATGCCCCAAATCCACCTCTTTTTAGCCAGCCCGGGGGGGCGGCCATTTTGTCACTTCTGTCGACTGAAAATGACATCACAACTGCTGAGGGCTCAGGTAACGACCAATCGCGGCTCAGCTTCAAATACAGGTCAGCCGTACCTGAGACCTGAGCAGTTGTGATGTCATTTTCAGTCGACAGAAGTGAGTGAAAGAGATGGCTAAAAACGGGTGGATTAACTCTTGTTCCACAAACTAAATATTTATCAGAATGCGTTGTTTCAACTAGTGTGCTTCCATAGAACATATTCTGAAAAAAATATGTTTGGGTTGACTTCCACTTTAAAACATGAAAAACGATAGCATGCTAAAAGACAAACACTTTGATACACAAATTTTTCATGTGTAAATGCAATGCCCCTGGTTTTATACAACTGAAATTAAGTACAGCAGACATATATAATTACCTTATTTAATATATATGTATCAAAATACAAACAAAATGTGTTTTTAGTGGGGCTGCAATGGATTAATGGCATTTCCATTCATTTCAAAGGAAGATAATGATTTGGACATGTGCGGATTGTGTTAAGAGCGTGGTCACAGAACAATTTGAGCTCGTATCTCAAGGCACCGCAGTGCAGACATTTTCCCATGTTGCGGTTAAGTTCTGCTCCCAGATTCTATGGTTACCGTCACACGCGTGACATTATCACCGCAATGCACTCACCACCGCGTGGTCTTCAGTCTCCGCCCCCTCAGGATGTGATACTTGAGGGGCACCCACACCAGCAGGGTGCAGGAGGTCACGTAGGCCACTGACGAGGCCACCGCCAGCCAGTAGGCGGTGTCGTCGCGTCCTCTCACGTCGCTCAGCAGGCGGGCGAAGCGCTCGGCGAGCACCAGCGCGGGAACGGCCAGCGCGGCGAACTGCAGAAGTTCGTACGCGGCCAGCTTCAGCGTCTTGGCCGAGGTCATGGCGAGAGGCGAAAATGGTGACAGGGATGATGTTGACGGAGGCGGAGCGGCGAGGTGGACTCTGCACGCTTTAGGAAGGCAGCGAGCTTACGCTGCACAACGACAGCGCAATTGCTTTATGGCTTGGACAGTGCTCACTTTTTACGAGACACTTGCATCCCATAATGACCCATCGGCGACATTGACCAGAGCTGAGCGCGTACTGCAAGATGAAACTCAAAGGTCTTCAACATCCCAGCATAAAACTGAAACTCAAAAATGTGTAATTGAAATTTAATTTGCAACTAAAATTGTACTAGCAATTTAAAAGGTAATTGAAGCTGTAAATGTAAGTGAAACACTCATTTGCATTCAACTCATTCACAAAATGTGCATATATGTCAATCATCATAGTGTAGTACTGTATTGCCATTGAAATTAAATTTGAAACTGAAATAGTGATTCAAATTGTTAGAAATTGAAAAATCACATTTGTGGCTGAATTACAAATGCATTTGAGATTGAAAAAGTAATTGAAATTGTATTTGGAATATAAATACTGATTAAAATTGTATATGCAATTTGAATTTTCATATCAAAATTCAATTAAGATAAAAATGTGAATTATTTAAATTTACATATCAAAATTCAATTAAGATAAAAAAAAAAATTAAAAAGAAGAATTACAAAGATACCACCACACATTCACTGTTCTATACATTTGGCCTGTTTGTCTTTTTATTGTGAATACCAATTGATAAGTATGTTTAAAAGAATGCATTACAAAGAGCAGAATACGAGTTTGTTTAAAAAAAAAAAAAATCACAATCGTAACCATGTTGTTAAAAAAAAAAAAAAGCCAGCACCTTCCACTTGTCTTTCAATCCAACACCCTAACATGTATTACCCCTCAAATCTATTTTTTACAAATTAAAAAGGTAAAAAATAAATGAAGGAGATTCCACTGTTGCTCTATTTTAAGTTAATGACTTCATCACCAGTCATTCCTAACACCTACACAAGTTCACCTTGTGTGGAGTAAAGTCGTGTTAACAGCATTGAGAGGGAATTAAAGCATTATAATTCAGTTAATTTTTGAAATGCACAAAAGGAGGTTTGTTTGTGTTTTCACCCTACAATATGACGATCACAAACGGTGACGTGAAGACATTTCCTTCCTTTTATAATGTACAACAAGCGTAATCGAAACATCACCCGTTGTTCTGCTCTTCCCGGAATAGGTACATCCGATTGCCCCGTTTCTCGCCATTTTAAAATAGCATAACAATCAATACATAAATTAAAATACTCTACAAAAGAAAAAGAAAAAAACATACATAGTTGTTGTTTTCCCACTTAGTTCTCTGAGGCTGAGCGCTAACTGTGCTAACCAATATTTACAACAGCCATGTGCATGCTTAGCTTTGCTCACCTTGCCCCCAAAAATAAAAGTGGCGTCAGTTTTCAGTACTTGGAAAAACATATACAGAATGTAGACAAAGTCAATGCCACTTTTGCACGACACAGTTAGCACAGTAGTGAGTAAGTACAAAGGCTGCAATCACGTTAGTTTTTGTAGAGTTTAGATTGGACATGTTGCATCAACATAACAAAAAAAAAAAGTGCAACTAAAAAAGGCAGAACTCTTCCAATTTTCCCCAGACGTCAGAAAAAAGCACAACTGCCACTGTTACCCACTTCTAATATAGATCATTACCAAAATAACGCGGTGTTCTATTATCAGCATCTCCGTGTGTTGTCTTGCCACATGCACAATGAATAGAATACGGAATGATTGTAATTGATTTGTAATTCATTTTTAAAATTCATTTGAAATAATTTTACTACATTGATGTAAAGCAGGGAATACTTTGTATTTATTAAATTTATGTGATGTCCTGTCACATTTGTGGGTTAAACTGACCCATTCTGTATTAAACGTCTGCTTTGCTTAACAACACATAATACTGTAAATAAAACAAACAAAGAAAAAACAAATGAGATGGGTTAATTTCTCATATTTTCAAGTTGAGCTAGTTGTGTGACACAATATTTTGGGGGAGTATGTTTATGTCAAAATGACCTTGGACCATTATTGCTGTTCCTAAGAAACAACGTAATAGGAGGGTTGGAATTTTTAATAAAATAAAAATTATTTTGCTGTTATCAAAAAAATGTGTTGAATTTTCAGAAAAAAAACAAACTCAACGTAAATTAATTAGTAAGGATAAGTGGTACAAAGAAATGATGGATATGTTTAGTATACTATAAATAACCCATATAATAATAATAAGCCATAAACTGACCCACTGTGCATGGAACGTTTGCCTTCAATGGAAACAAGAGAAAAACAATGAATTTGATGAGTTGAACGTGTTTTCACATTTCAAAACAAGATGACTGGGCTATTTTTCATTTCCAGGAAATGGGAAATGCTGATTCGGGAAAAGAATAAAACAGGAGGCTTGGGGAAAAATAAATTAGTTGTTTTTTTAACTTTTTAAATCATAAAACATGTTACAGATGAAATATGAGTCAACATTATTTATTCATTATAATTACTGAAAATTAAATTTAAACTCATAATTCAAATAATTTATAGACAATGTGAACTGGGATTTTTTTTTCCTACTTCTGACACTTAGCGACAAATTGACCTGGGACCATTAGTGTTTTTCCTGTGAAAGGACTGTGTGATTGAACTTTTTAGAATAACACAACACATGTAATGTATTAGTTAAATATTTTGCAGAAAATGAAGGGCACATTGGTAGTTGTGCTCATTTTTCGCCATGTTGAAAATTCGTGAGGGTCGACATCTTTACCTTTGATTTCAGCATCGTCACAAAATAAACATGAGATAAATGTCTGATCTGGCACTACTATGCTGACTGTTGGTGTAAATGAATGTTTGTGGAGGTGGGGGCAGGGGGGCCGGCCTATAGCAGGGCCTTCTCTGAGTAGGGGGCTTGCGGCGGCTCTGCGGAGGGCGGCGCCATATGGCCAGAAGGGGCGCCATAGTTAGGCAGCACCTGCGTGACGGCGGCGGGGCTCGTCCCGGGAACTGGATAGGCGTGAGCGTCAGCCGACGGCATGCTGCCCGGCGCGGCGTAGACGGCAGGCTGAGCCATGTACAGGTGGGCCTCACTGGTGAAATGAACACAATGTCACAATGAAGGTCTTCTCGGCAGAAGACTGCAAAGGTAGAAAAATTGACTTTAAGTGTAAATCAACCCAAACGTATTTTTCAAGAATGTGTTTTCAGCAGGCCCACTGGTTGAAACACCGCACTCTGATTAATATTGCGTTTGTGGGAAACGAGTTTAGTAAAATCCACACATTTTTGAGCCATCTCAGGGGGCAGCCATTTTGTCACTTCTGTCGGCTGGAAATGACATCACAGATGCTCAGCTAACGACCAAGCTCAGCTTCAGAAAACAGGTCAGCTGTGATTAGTCGTTACCTGAGCCCTGAGCAGTTGCGATGTCATTTTCAGTCGACAGAATTGACAAAACGGCTGCCCCATGGCTAAAAACGAGTGGATTAACTCTTATTCCACAAGCGCAGTATTTATCAGAATGCCTTGTTTCAACTAAAGCGGGCTTGCATAGAACATATTCTTGAAAAAATGGGTTGACTTCCTCTTTAATGTCTCAAAACAGCATCAAAATTGCTGATTTCAATCAGCAGTTTCATTAAATTGAATTTAAATGAAAGTAAGAATCAAGCCAAAATGTAGTTGTAGCGCCGCCAAGTGGGCATGTAGGTGAACTGCCCTTTCAAGCGGAAAGGCAATTGCTGGCTGCTGGGCAAATTTCACCGGGCTTAACCTGGGTGTACGTGATTGCGTTGCGGTGTCTTATCCGACCTGTGTGCAGGCGTCTGGCCTTGAAGCTGCTCCACGGGCACGTTGTAACCCGGCACGCCGCTGCTACTCATGCCGTACGAAGTGGGCGCGTGAGTGGCGGGGTACACCTGCGGTAGCGCAAACGTGCGTTAGGGTGCTGACGCTTTTGACTGAGGGACTCGTGTACATTGCACCTGCTGTTGCGTGGCGGCGGCGGGGGGCTGCATGTAGTACTGCTGACTCTGCAGCTTGGCGTACATGGCGTACACCGGGTCCTCGTTCATGAGCTTGGCGTACAGCGACAGAGCTTCCATCACCTTCACGTTGAGCTCCGACAGCTCAGAGTGCTTCCTGGTCACGGGTGCACGCAAATAAAACATAGGTCAACCTCAGTGACTGGCTATGACACTTTGTGAATGTTTGTTGATGGGAAGTACCTATCTATGTCCTCCAGTTTCTGGTCAATGAGGGGTCCCATTTGATTGCACGCTCCTGAGATAGAAACAAGTTACAACGCTTTACATACGCGACTACTACTTTTACGATGATTCTATATTCACTATTTACTATACTAAATACTGACTGCAATTCAGACTTTTCTGCTGTGTTAGTGCAGGTTAGCGATAGACAACGGCGTGCTGCCCCTTGCTTAAAAATTCGAGTTACATCACCACTAAAGGAGCGCAAACTGTGTCGTAAAGTGAGGGAATTTCATTTCATTACCTATTTCAATTTTGATTACAATTTGAATTTCAGTTGAAAGTGCAATTGGAACCTACCTTTAATTGGCATTCAAATTTCTATTTAAAGTACAAATAAATGTATATTTCTATGACAATTTTCTAAATTTCAACAAAAATTTGGATGACAATTACTATTTCAGTTAGTGTAATCAAATTACACATTTGACATTAACATTTTTGTAAAATGGAGACTTTAATTTCTCTTCAATTTCAATTACTACTCTAACCACAAATGAAATGTAAATATTTCAATGAAAACTCATTTAAATTTGAATTACAATTGTAATTAGTTTAATTTCACTTTTAGTAAAACTATCAACAATTAACTTTGTCCACTATTAACTGATTTCAATTCCTTTTCATGTGCAATAAAACTACTATGCAAACAAACATGTTTCATACATGCATGCACACCGTTTCATTTCATTGGTGCATATCAAGAAAATGAGATTTCACACTGCGCACACGTACATTAAAATCAGACTACATTACTACTTACAAAACACCAACATGCAACTCTAAACTCCTTTGTAACCAAATAAATTCACGAAAAAAAAAGAGAAAGAAAAAACTTGCTGCATGCCTGATTTTAGGAGGGATTAGAACTAAACTTTTTTTAATCCTGCCTTTGTGCGCTAATTGTATTTGTACTTTGTTTCTCATACTATATATCAACACACGTTTTGTTGTCGTTACAGGTGGAAATACAGTATTCATCCATTGACAACTTCAATTTCCCTCACTGGCTTCATCAAGCATCTATGTATTGCATTTACTATTTGAATTACTAGCACCAGTTTACGGCGACTACTACGACCACTCTTGAGCACGCAGCTCACCTTCTAGCTGCAGCAGCTCAACACTGTCTGACTGGTTGTCCGTGGGGTCTGCACTCTGAATCATCTGCAGCAGTTGGTCCATTTTGTCCTAAAAGTACATTTTTAACACAACCGCTTGAATTATTGACGCACGGTGAAGCCCGGATGAGTAAACTAGTCCCATTTTTTTTTTTTCCTTTTACCTCATCAATAAAAACAGGCTCCTGTTCTGGCTCGATGGTCTCCACCTGGATGTCCTCGCTGAACTGCACCGTCTTTTTCTCCGTTTTCACTGTGACACGAGGAGACTCCGTATAACATAGCTTTTTGTGTTAAAAAGTGTTCAACTATATTCAGTGTGATGATAGCATGTGTGAGGGGTACTTTAATGCTCACTCAATGAAACTGTTTTTTTTTTTTTTTTAAATTCCATTAAATTACTGGTACCTCAATGTGCGAGTGACACAAGCAGTAGCAACACATGCAGAGAGAGCCTTCAGCAATACTCACAGGTGTACATCTGAGAAGGAACTGCACAATTATTGAATAAAAGCATCAAAACATGATGCACAAACTGGTCAATTATTCACAGTCCATTTAAATGATACTAAGGCTGGGCGATATAGTAGAAAAGTATCACAATATCAGTATTTCATATGAGTTGATATCATACATAATGAATATTATTATTATAACTTTTCAAAATAAGGACCCGGAGGAAAAAGGCTGAATTCAGGTAATTTTTTAAAAAAATATTTACCCTTAAACAAGAGTTTAAACATCTACAAAAAAGTCAAATTAATTGATCAATTTAAATTTTAACTGAGTATCTTTTCAGCTAAACTTAGTACGGCTGGGCGAATCATGATGTACGTATTTCATATTAGTCTATCGATAAAGATTAATTTTTTTTTAACCTATTTCAAATTTAAAAATACAAAATTAAATTGATTAAATATATAATTTTAAAAACAATTAAATTACTTAAAGATAACATAAATAAAACAACTACAAAATGGAATATATCGTCCAAAATACCTAGTCGTAAAACAGCGCCAAATTTCCATTTATGTGCTTCTAATTGTGGCACAAATCCAACATCATAATCTTCTACTCTTGCCTGTGCCTGCAGCACGCAGAATGACGAGGTCTGGGTTTGCTTCCTGATTTTTTTATTTATTTGCAATCGATATTATATTGAGTGCAATTTTGTATTGATATTGATCCGGTGTCTATCATGATATATATTGATACTGAGTTTATTGCCCAGCCCTATGTTATTACTACAGGTATATGTTTTTATATAGTACAATGCTGTAGCTGGCTATTTTTCTTATTGAAAACACCTTCAAATATTTGTGTTTTCATCTTTGAATACAATGGGTTTTAAAACGTTTTTTCAAGTGTATTTTAAGGCTTTATCATATAAACCAATTTGTTCATATGGTCTCGATATCACGGGTGGGACTGAAACAACTCCCATGATGAACTGTGCTAATTGATGCATTATTGTGCTACTAATTGTCTTCCGTGTGTGTGTACGACGTACTCATCTCAGGTTCCGCTGTGAGATCGGCAGTGACAAAATTCGAGGGGAACAGGCCCACCCCCTGATACGTCTCCCCCTTCCACCAGTTGGGGTCGCTGAAATGAAGAGAACATGTATTGAGTCACACGACGCTCATGCTGCTGCCGCGTGTGCGTGTGTTGACCTGTCGTCCAGGATGGTGATGATCTCGCCCGACTTGAAGGTGAGCTCGTTGTCCTCGGCCGCCTCGAAGTCGTAGATGGCGCGCACCTTGCGTCCGTCCGACTTGTGCACGGCCGTCAGTGCGGAGGTGTTGGGGTAGAGGCCGGAGAAGGAGGTCTGCGTCTGCAGTCTCTGCTCCTTCAGGGACAGCTCGATGGCTGCAGTTACGGCAAAGACATTTTGAGACTTAACAAAGAAGTATTTTTAGATTCCGCAAATGGTGGCCCAAATAAAAAGAAATAATAAATAAATATGCTTCTTAAGTATTAAGTTTTATTTTCCAAAATACTCATCAAGACTATGTATATCGTCGCTGTCCTGTGAAAAACACTTATGTCCAATTTTGGAATCTTTTTTTAATTTTCATGTTAATGCTATTTATGTCTGTAACGTGGGAAACATGATTCACGTAAAAATAAGAAAATTGAAGAGAAAATGGACACAAGTGTTTTTCACAGGATAGTGACAATATACAGGTATGTATTTTTTTTACTGAAAATTTTAAATCTTGAACTATTTATGAATTTTTTGTGCATTTTATAATGATTTTTATTAGCATTATTGTTATCATGGTTTTCGCATGTAAAGAAAACTGGCACACGTTTTTTTTCCTTTGGAAAGTGACAATATGCAAATTAAAGACAAATTGAGATACACTTAGCAGCAAGAAATGAAAGTAAGTAGTGCCTGCTGCTTGTACCACCCGTCTCTTTGATGCCGTTTTATTTTGCAACTTTATTTTAACATTTTCACCAACTTTAATGGCACAAGCCTCGAGGAGCCTCTTGACTTTACCTTTGGCCAAGTCTTCTTCTTCTTTCTTGTTTGAGGAAGTGACGGGATCCTTTGCCACCAAGGCGGGGCTCGCTTTTGCCTGCTCTGCCGCCTGAGAGAGAAAGAGGGTCACGCGCTGT
This sequence comes from Filicampus tigris, assembly GCF_054856515.1. Classification (NCBI taxonomy): domain Eukaryota; kingdom Metazoa; phylum Chordata; class Actinopteri; order Syngnathiformes; family Syngnathidae; genus Filicampus; species Filicampus tigris. Next base: position 12,783,751 of record NC_141226.1, read on the forward strand.
ACTCAATCCAAAGGCGGCCAACAGAACGCTTTCCGGGATGTGGTCTGACCTGGGAGCCAACTGCGGGGAATGTGACGCCCTGCTCGCGCAGATTCTTGATCATGGCCGAGATCAGGCTGAGTTGGGGGTCGTTGCGGAAGTCCTCGGCCCACTCCACCATCAGCGCCTTCAGCTTCTCGCACACTTTAGGGTGACCCTAGGCGCAGGAATAATCACACTAGAAGCGGCGTAATGCTATCAAGTCAGAACATGCGCACAGAGATTTGGATACCTTATTTAAGACGTTACTGACTTCACTGGCAAACTCTCTCGAGCACACCTCCAGATGAAAGATCTTGCCACAATTTGACACGCATGCACCAAGAAGCTGCCAGAACGTGCACACAATATTAATAGTTTAGGGTTTGTTGTTTTACAAATTCATAAATCAATATCAAGTGTGTGAAGTTTTATTTATATGTCATTTTTTCAAAAGCCTTATTCTTTGCGCGACACTATTTCAGTGTTGCTAAGGAACATTCATTTTTGCTGAGGAGAAAGAACGTGTTTAATTTGAGATGTGTGTACTTACAGTGAGTGCCTGCATGGCCACGTGAGGATCTTTGTGATTCACTCGTCTCATTATAGAGCGGAGGCATTCTTTGGGCCTGTCAAGCAACAGATGCATTTAACTAGAACTGCAACTACTACTTTAATACTCGATTAATGTGCTGATGATTTTGTCGATTGATAAAAAGTTTTATTTCTCTCCCTACAGTCAAACACAGTACATTATTTTAACTTGACAGTGCAGAAAATGCACAAACAAAAATTAAGATTCAGTAACTGGTTTGGTTCCTAACATAAGAAAATTGGCAAAAAAAAGTTGACCATTGTTTTTCAAAGTAAAAGCAGATTGTTGCAACGGTTTATTTTGATTCAACACAATGAGTGTTCGTCTGCTTCCATGAAGGACTACAGAAATCTGAGCAAATTTACTGTTAAGAGTATTATTTACTGTTAAGGATTTAGACAATTTCAAATAAAACGAGCTATCTAAACGATGAATCGATGAATCCAAATAATTACATTAATTTTGTTGATCGAAAAATTGTGGATTAATTGTTGCACCTCCTCTACATATAAACATGAAACACATTTGTAAGAGTATATAGCAAACAGTGTACTGACCCATTACGTGACTGTCCTATCTTATCACAAATGTCCAAGATGAGGCCCCAGTCCTCTGCTGTGTTCATCTCACTGGTTGCTTTCTCTATGGGTAGAAAACATATGAACAGGGCAGTCAATTTAAAATATGTATACATATCAAATGGAGATGAATTACTTGAAATACGAAAAGTCACAGGACTGGTGTCACAACATATTTAAAATGCAAACTACAAGTTTGCCTCTTGGAAGACAATATGAATATTGGCAATTATGCATATTTTGGGGGGCTGGTGTCAAGTATTTGCGCATTTTTGCGTTGGGGCTTCTTCCCTAACCCCATGAATAGAGCACACGAAAAAGGCCTCACGAAAGATGGCGGAAACGAGTCAGTTGTCACATACCTACATCTTGTTCGCTTGTTGAGTGGTTTCTTCTTTGTGTCCTCATACATGCTTGTAATTGTGTCAAAAATCTATCACCACACTGTAGTCATGCCTACAACATGCGCAATGCCGTGGTTGGGGTTTGCTTCCTGATTTGTTTCTATCAAACAATTTATCGAAGGCATTTGATATTGATCAGGATTATAACGAGACATATTGATATTGAATTATCGCCCAGCCCTATAACAAAGTTTGGTTGTCCCAATCCGATCAACATGATCGGAAATTGGGGCCGATTCCATGATTTTCAGATGACCGGTAGGCCTATCGGCTGAAAAAGATCAGATTTTAAAATATTCTTAATTTCTAATGTTAAGAATGAAATATTTTAGTTCTTTACTTGATGTGAACCACTGCTGATTTATAGTCATATACAAAAGGTATAATATTGGGATACCTTTATTAGAAAGATAAAGCCTGAGAATTAATTTAAGCGATTGGGTTGATTAGTTTAAGGTGAACCGCCAATAAAAAGAGTATTTGCGTACACCTAAAAGTCTGATTATATGTTAATTAGGTGCTGACTTTGAATTATCTAAATTGTACATATTACCCAAAAAATCAGCTATATCCGTACTGTACACCTGCACTGACTACACTCGGATGAAGCACTTCATAAACACAAGAAGGAAAACTTTAAAAGGATGGCTCGCAGTGATTTCACTTGCCGACAAATACCAAAATTGCAAAAATGTGTGTGTGTGTGTGTGTCTTTGCCGGGTAATGCATCGTTTACAGTTTTTTTTTATTTCTGTTGTTCATTCGCAGTTCGTTGGTGAATTGATGTGTCAGGGTTGCAACGCTAGCCTAGCTAACAGAGCTAACAACAAACTCACGACAGGACTGACGTGTATCTCTACGCCGTGTCAAACGACGCTTTGGCACACAATTTGAAGTTTACAGGTAGCGACGGTGCGTATGAGACGCCTCAAACAAAAGCCGTCGGCCAGTCGAGACATTAGCCAAACAATGTTAGCATGTAGCATCCTCCCGGTAGGGATTCCACTTACCAACATCTTGATCGAATGGGTTGGTGGCGAAGAGCGGCATCGCTGGAGCAACAAACGTCACCTTCCGCGCTTGTTGTTGTTTGTCCTTATTTGGAACGATAAAAATGCATAGTAGCGAGCGAGCACTCGGTTGAATGTCAAAAAGCGTCGCCCGGCCGAATTTTCTACACAGTCACTCCTTCTCGCTGGACAGCAACACGCAAGGCATGCTGGGAAAGTGAGTCAAAGTCCTACCCTGGGGGACAATCACACCAACACTCGATAATCGCTCCTTTAACAATGCAGAACTAATGTGTGTAATCATTCAAGAGGGTAGAAGTCAGCAAGAGATGACGTAACCATGCAGCTTGTGCCTGGTCCTTGTCATAAAAAAATATGTCATTGTCACATGACGATTGCAATCACGTGATGTCGTCCAGTCGGGCAAGATAATGAGAGAAAATTCGTCTAAATGTCAGTGAAATGTTAACAATACAATAAAATAATCTTAAAATGTCAATTGATAATAAATTATAAAGAATATTCATTTGTATTTCATTCATTTTTAATATACGGGAATTGCTGTATTTACTGACCTGTATGTATGTATGTATGTATATATATATATGTATATATATATATATATATATTCGACTCAAAAATGTTAAAACATCACTCCCTTTTCCTTTTTGATGAGATTATGATGTCCATAGGTCACTATTCTGTGTATTTTGTTTGCATACTATACATTCATATATGTTTTCTTTCAATTAAGAAAGGTTGTTATATTTTTATTAATTCTATTTTCATGAATTTGTTACTATCTTAATCACCTAACAGCTGTTAGTCTAAGGGTCTTGGTCTTTGCACCTGCAAAGCACTCAAAGTGCTTCACGATGACTTCTCATTCACTTACTGATGACACAGCAACAGGAGAGACTTGCACAAGGCAAGGACACTTCGACATGGTCACAAGGACCGGGTATCGAACCCACAACCTCTAGTTTGGGAAAGGACCAAGCTACCACTATGCCACGCCGTCTCTAATTGCATAATAATTGCCAGTCATTTTTAACTATATAAAAACAACACAATGTGCATATGCTACTTTTTTTCTTATATCTGTACAGATTCGCATTCATCCAGGTCGTGGTAGAAATATTTATTCCAGGCAACCAGATTCTACCTGTTGATTTTTTTCCCAGATTTTCCATAAACATTCAAACACAGGTAAGCACGCTATTAGGCTAATGATTTGCTTATAATTACTCTTTTTACAAGATTCTTCAACATGATCTTAGAGAATGAGAAAATGCCAGAGGAAAAAAATGTGCTAGTGCCAATTTTTTTTACAAACAATATGTGCAAAGTTGTGGCAACCACACAGCAATCAAGTCGATCAGCTATAATGAAAACTTGGGAAAGAGCAGAAGAGGCCAGGTTGAGACAAGTAGTGGAGATTTTCCAGCAGCAGTATGGCTTCATGCCAAGAAAGAGCACCACAGATGCCAGACTTTCCCTGAGAATGCTGCTATAAAAGAACAGGCAGGGGCGGAGCTACATGCTGGCCATGACCACCCCTGGTCACTCTGTGGCCACCCGACATTTAGAATTGTGTAGAATTGAGAGATTTTTGTGTCATTGTGATTTTTAGATATGATTCGAATGAATAGACCATCAATCGCAGAATGCAAAATGGCATTAGCTGTCTGTGACAATTGATCACTCTGATTGGCTGTTAGCTAGCAAATCAATGCATAAGATAGAAGTAGCGTATGAGAGAGCACACAAAAGCAAAGCAACGGCAAATCAAATTGCATTATCTAGTAAACTCAGCAAAACATGAGGATTTTCTTTCACTTGATCCTACATGAGCGTATTGCGCAAGGTTCTGGCTATGTGTGCATATGACTTTTTGTCTCGGTCCTGGCCGATAAAGGAAGCTGGTTTCGTTGTATCCCTCTCGGACACACAGGCCGCAGTGATATTGTCCCACATTGTTTTTATTTCACCACACTGTGAGTGTGGGTGTGTCTGTTTGTTTAAACATATCATGGCATTGTACTGAAATATTTTACCTCTACTTTGGATCATTTTGTGAGTTTGTTATTGAAGACAAAGACTTACACCGCCGTAAAAAATAATTTTATTGTAATGAATGTTGTGAATTGTTATTTTAAAGGGCGCTGATTAAATTACAGTATTCCCTGAATAATACAGAAATTGGCAAATATCAATCATATATGAAAATTGATTATGTATTTAATAAGCGCCCAGCATATTAGACATGCTATACTTGGGATTTGGTGAAGGAATCATCTTGTGTAAAAAAAAAAAAACCTACAGTATATAAAACATTGTATATTGTGTATTTGTGCCTTACACATTAATTTCACATTGGCACTTTAAGGTAAAAACAATCTTTAAGGTAAAAAAAATTTTCCATTAAAACAGCAGCACAGCTCACATTGAGCATTCCCTTTAAATGGCTGGTTCCTGTTATTGTGTCTGTTGTACATCTTTGGATTAAAGAAAGATTAATGACATGGTGAAACATGATTATCAAATAAGGGGGCTGCACCAATGAATGAATCCGATTATACACATCTTCTCTTCCTTCAGTCATCCATACAGCCTAAAGTGGGCTGTGTATGTGTGCATGTTATGTCTTTGGCACCACACAAAGTGCATTTAAGTCTCTCCAAGTGATGCTCCAATTTAGCAATGAAGTCCTCTCTTCTTCATCTTCACTGTCGTTGCATTTGTATCACGCACGCTTTGACTGTTCCTCATCCAGTTCACGATGATGCTACGAAACCGGAGCTGATACTGCGGGAAAATGAGCAAAAACACAAGTCCATGTACTGTAGATTCAGGGATTTATACTGTATATCAAGTTATTAATAGCACATACATTATTTTGCGCATGCATACATTTTGTCCATATTCAAAATAGAATTTTTGTCATACATCTGGTTAGGAAGAGTGTTGTCCTATGTGGCCCCCCAATAAGCACTGATGAAAAATGTTTGCCCATCCAGCATTTAAGTTGCCCATCCCTGTTATAGGATTTCGTTACCCAGTACATTTTTAAACGGGTAACTTCATTTTTAAAGTAACCCTCCCAACCGTGTCGATATAGAGGACACTGACCACTGGAAGTCTGTTCACAGATGAAACCCAAGCGCTCGGTGCAGTAAAAATCGTTCCAGTTGCCGTTTTGGATGAGACCAGCACAGTCCTCACCGTGCGTGTGACCACGCGTCCAGTTATCAGGCTGGCCCGGATTCCATTTCCTTTGAGAGCCACCACATGAAACAACATGGATGACATGGTTTAGTTTTGAGTTTTTGGATAGTTCAAAGTGAGGGGAAGATCAAAGAAGACTCACTTGAAAACCGGTATGCTTCCATCCACCCACTTCCACACGTTTTCTTCTTCTTTGTCAGTCAGGCCCAGCCAGAAGAAGCCTTTGCCTGTGACTGCGTTCTTCACAAACACCTGAAGAAGACCACAGTGTTTACATTGATAATTTCACAAGTTTTTTTTTTTTTTTTTTTTTTTTTTTGTCCAAAGGTGTATTTCCATTCACCTGTTCGTCATTGTTGTTGATAATGATCAAATGAGCTGCCATGTTGGAACAAATAGTGCTGGCCTCATCATAGTTGACCCTCTGAGAGGCGGCAGAGAAGTAATAGCAGCTGTCTCCAAACCGCCTAAACTCTGCTGGACAACCTAAAAATAAAGGTTAATCAGCTCCTTGACAATGAATCCATAGTGGGAAACAACTTTGTTACTATACTTAAGACACATTTTCAGGTATGTGTATTGTACTTGAGTATTTCTTTTTCTGATGACTTTTTACTTTTACGTGTACCGGTACATCTGAAAACAGATACCTGGAGGTACCTTCTACTCATTACTTTATCAAAATAGGCGTATTCCTTTTTTTAAAACTCCAAGGACGACCATATAATGTAAAAAGAAATAATAGAGAGGTAAATTCAATAGCAATTTATCGACTGAGATCTTTGGGTCTTTTAAAGGTGAAAAACAATTGCGACATGGAGGAAGTTACATGAACCAAGCAGCAGTAATAATGATGATGCAACAGATTCCGAGACGCAACATCCATGCATGTTGTTGTTTAAGAGAACTGTTTCATGTTGTTGATTTGTTGTGGCTGCTTTTTCTCTTATGCCAGCCTAAAAGCAAAGACATTCTAGTATCCAAAGATTCTCCATCTAATTCGTTTGAGTTAATCGGAAAAGACACGTTAAATAGAAGTGAGGTGTATTTTTTTCCATGTGTTGGTTTAGTATTCTTTATTACTCCATTCACAATGCCAGCAAAGCTATGAAACATATTTTGAAGTCAAGCCAACGGTAGCTAACATAAAACAAGATTTTTTCTTCCCAGTCCAAGCACTTTTAAGTTAATAAGAGATTTTCTTTTTTTGTGAAGGCAGTTTTTTTTCCTTATGAAAACAGGTATTGTATACAGTTGGCCGCAAAAATTCACTTTCACGTTTTACTGAAGTGCAGAAGTAATTCTACTTTTACAAGTCTTGTCTTTAAGAATCTGTATGTACATCTACTTCACGGGGAATAATATGTTCTATGCAGCCCCGTTAGTCTAAACTTGATATTCTGATTAATATTGTGTTTGTGGAATATGAATTAAGCAGCAAAATCCAGCAGCAAAAGTTTTTATCCATCTCACGGGGCGGCCAGTTTTTCACCTGCTGTCAACTAAAAATGACATCACATCACAACCAATCATGGCTCATCTTCAGAAAACAGGTGACCCGTTATTGGTTGTTACCTGAGCCCTGAGCAACTGTGATGTAATTTTCAGTCAGCAGCGAGTGGCAAAATGACCACCTCCTGAGATGGATTACAAACGGGCGGATTTTGCTTCTTAAAGGGGAAGTCAACCCAAGCATATTTTTTTTCAAGAAAATGTTCTATGCAAGCCCATTAATTGATACATATTGCGTTTGTGGAATAAGAGTTACTCCACTCGTTTTTAGCCATCTCTGGGGGCGGCCATTTTGTCACTTCTGCCGACTGAAAATTACATCACAACTACCCAGAGAGCCGTGATTGGTCGTTAACTGAGCCCTGAGTAGTTGTGAGTTGCTAAAAAGCAGTGGATTTTGCTGCTTAACTCTTATTCCACAAACACAATATTAATCATAATGCCGATTCCACAAACACAATATTAATCATAATGCCGTGTTTCAACTAGTGGGCCTGAAAAAAAATGTGGGCATAAAAAATTATGCTGTTTGATGTCCCCTTTAACTCATATTCCACAAACGCAATTGTGATCGGAATGCATAATAATATGTTGCATATTATTGTAAAGAAAATTTGGGGGTTGACTTCCTCTTTAAGGGCCAAACTCGCTTTGTCTGCTGCTGTGACAGCGTGAGGCAAGCAATGAAGTAACAAAGAAAAAGAGGTTGATAAAATGTCTAGCGGGGCTTCAATGACTGCTTAACAGTTGAATTTGACGCTCCGTAGCCGTATAAATATTCCCATACGCACGCAAATGCTTATTTTGTTCTGGAATGCTGCGGGGTCTCACAAGGTGCATGCGCTTCGTCCACAAACATACGTCAGGTATAGACGCTTGTGCGAGTGTGTGTGATGTCGCTCATATCTGGAAATACTCATTGGGTGCTAATTACTGCTTCTGATTGTTTTTTCGCTTGTTATTGCGATGTCCATATGCTTTGCATTCCGCCATGACAGCTTCTTCCATAGACCAGAATCCTGTGCGAACAAGGTACTTCCTGCGGCAGCCAATAGCGATCCACACTGGCCTATCAACGACGCTACATTAGGACTCCACTTTCAGCAGGCCAAGAAGGACCAAGTATGTCTGCGTGCATTTGCTGCCATGGCGTCCCGGAGAGAAAAGTCCCGCAAGCCATAAAAAGCTTGCTTTAATACAACTAACTAGAGTAACCAATACGTGTTTGGATGCAATCTTTCTTGATAAACCAAATATATTTCTGTTTCTGACCACAACAGGTATACTTTAAGTACAGCAAGTGACTTTGCCACATTTGCAATTCATTTCAAATTGAGGAGCCTGAATGTAGTGTACATGTATGTTAAATGATGCCAAAGTCAAACCAACCAGGAGCTGAAGTGGGGGCAGGCTGTGGCATATGAACCTGCTTTGTCGCTGTGCTTTGTGGTTCATCAGCTGGCCTGGGGGCCGCTGTGGGCTTCACCGGCTTCAAGACAATCGGAGGCACCGCTGCGGGCAATCCCGGCAACCCCGGGGGACCGGGAGGACCGATGGGTCCAACTGGCCCACGTGGCCCCTCTAAGCCGGCAGGTCCCGCTGCTCCCCTGAGACCCTGTGGTCCTTGCGGCCCTTGCACACCCGGTAGTCCATCTCTGCCTGGAAGACCTTGAGCTCCGGGGTCTCCTTTATCTCCGGGGGTTCCGGGTCGACCCCCAGTTCCTCTTGATCCTTTAGCCCCAGGAAGGCCTCGCGAGCCAGGTGAACCCTTTGGACCCGTTCCACCTTGTGGGCCAGGAGCACCTTTCTCCCCTTTAGATCCTACCATACCTGGTACCCCCTTGTCTCCCTTATCACCCTTCTGGCCCGTCTGGCCTACTGGGCCATGGGGCCCCTTGTCTCCCTTGGGGCCCCTTGGACCTGGTGGACCTGAAAGACATTTATAGGCAATTAGGCTCGTGTTCAGTTGTATGGCTATTGGTGAAGCTATCTGAATATCGTTAAAGCGCAAGTCAACCCAAACATATTTTTTTCAAGAATATGTTCCCAGCAGGCCCACTAGTTGAAACACAGCTTTCTGATTAATTTTCCGTTTGTGGAATATAAATTAAGCACTCGTTTTTAGCCATCTCCGGGGGCGGCCATTTTGTCTTCTGTCAACTGAAAATGACATCACAACTGCTCACAACGACTAATTGTTTTCTGAATCCGAGCCGTGATTGGTCGTTGTTAGCAGTTCTGATGTCATTTTCAGTCGACAGAAGACAAAATGGCCGCCCCCAGAGAGGGCTAAAAACGAGTGGATTAACACTTATTCCACAAACGCAATTTTCATCAGAATGCCCTGTTTCAACTAGTGGGCTTGCATAGAACATATTCTGGAAAAAAAATGTTTGCGTTGACTTTTCTCTTTAATGAAAAAAATATTTTTCCCCATTATTGTATTCATAGTGAGAGAGAATTTTTTTTCTGCGCATTCAAAACACAGGTCAGTTTCATTTTATCTTTCCCAATGAAAATCTAGGCGTTAGAGTTTTTGTGGTAGGGTAGGTTTGGGGTTTAGAGTCACAGTTAGGGGTTAAAGGCGAGGTAGAGTTTAGGGTCGGGGTTTTAGGGTAATAGTTGCTGATTTAGGTTTAGGAGGGAGGCAGAGTTTAGAGTAAAGGACACGCTTCGACAAAAAACAGCTCACACTCACTATCACAATCACGCCTCGGGAAAATGTAGTGTGTCGTCTTTTACCCAAACATTTGAAACAAATATAAATAAGTTCCAAGGATTGAATGGCTGAACTGTGAAAAGACAAGTAAATACATCAATGGCAGTGGACCTACCAGGCATGTTTTTGCAATGTGGGAGGAAACCGGGGTACGTAGAAAACCCATCTTACCCTGCAAGATGGTGAAGTTGGTGATGAGCTGCGAGTGCTTGCTGTCCACCAGTTTCATCTCCTCCATCACAACGGACAGGCCGTTGACTTCTTTGTCCAGCCGAGCCAAAAGCTCGTCCTGCTGGGCGCGCAGGTCTCTGCTCTCGGCCTTGGCCTCATCGACGCTGTTGTTCAAGCCCAGGAGCAAATCGGAGTGGCGTATCACCGTCTCGGCGCACGACCTCAGGCTGTTGAGGTCGGAGCTGATGGAACCGAGGAGTTGCGTGGCGAAGCTCAGGTTGCCCGTCACGCGGTCAATGTTGTTCTCGTGTTTGTCCAGGCGTGCTTCCATCCCATCAAACTTGGATGAGGTGACGTTATCGTGGTCCCTCTGGTTGTCCATGAGTTCCCGCAGGTTCTGATCAAGTCCCTCGGTGAGTATGGATGTGTTCTGGATCTGGCTCGCTAAGGTGCTGAGCTGAGCCCCCAAATCATCCAGGGCTTCACCATTGGACCGCGCCGATGCTGAGTTGTTTGCTGCCAAAATCTGAAGATTCTGTACTTTCTCCTTGAGCCAGTCTGTGTCTGCGCGGGTTTGTCTGGCGCTCTGCTGCAGAGTCTGATAGTCATTCTTGAGTTTTTGCACCACCTGCCCTGCATCTTCCACCGTCTTCTGCAGCGAGCTCAGCACAGTGCGCTGCTGGGCTTGCGTGTTGTTCAGCGCACTGATACTGACCTGAGCCTGGCCCTGCACTTTGACCTGACCTTGGATCTCGGACTGCAGCCTGGCCGTGTCAGTCTGGAGCTCGCCGATCATACCGCCGTAGGACGTCAATGTCTGGTTGACGCCGCGCAGCGAGGCGGCATTGCCCTTCAGTAAACTCTGCAGGGAGTCGTGGCCGTCCTGCGTGTCACCGCCGGTCAGCTCAAGTTCACTCAGCACGTCCCTGTTCTGGCTCGACCTGATGGCGATGTCGTTCAGTTGGCTCTGAAGGGCCTCTAGATCCGACTTAAATGTTTTGATGTCACCGGTGGCGTTTCCCGACCCGTCACCTGTCTGATGGTCTGAAGAGTAAACGTAAAAAGATGAAAATATAATGGAGCCTTGACAAAGTCGCAGAACATTATTCAAGACTTCAGCATATCTCACACGACCTCAGGCCAGCTAGCATCAAAGGTTTAACTTGGCTTTTTCTTTGGATTTTTTTTCTGAGCAGCCTCAATGACACGGATTGTACCACATGTTCCATGGCCGCTTTTCGCGAGGCAGAATTCATAGGGCGCAATCTTAACTGCCCCATTCACCATTTAAAAAAGTCACTCCAAAAACAGCGCTACAGTAATCCCCCATACATTTGCAGTTCTTTAATTGCTAATTTACCTCTTTAATTTTTGGGGGAACCTATGCTGCTGAAAAACACATTTATTTGTGGTCCATTCCCTCTCTTAAGGGGTAAATATTCTGTAAAAAATAATTTGTGTGTGTGTGCGTGTCTATAATTTTGCAGTTCAATGACTACTCCGTATCAAATACAAACAAAGAGGAAAGCCAGTATATCGAATAGTTTGGAATTTTACCAAAGTCTTCTGGACGATTACCAGAGTCAATGTCTGAGAGTGTGACCACAAAACTCACCAAGTTTCTTTAAGTCGGTCTCCACAGCGTTGATTTTGCCACCATAATTCTGCATTCCCTCAGTGACGTTGTCCATTCTCTGGACCACTGACAAAAACAAAAAGAAGAGTTGGCTTCAATGGGAATTGACTTCAGATCCACACAGATGTGTATAAAAGCAGATGCCAATCCAAAATTGCATGTACAGGATCCATTCAAATTATTTAACACTAGAGGGCACTACAGTCTATATGCACAGTGTGCTTTCTGTGTGTAAAAGTGTGATTCTCCTACTGTAACTGGGCATTTTAATGTGTGTGATAATAGTGAGAGATCATCGGGTGTGCAGCGAGAAATTAACCATTGTCACATTTAAAAAAAAAATTCCATCAGATAATGTATCTTTGTTCATCTATCTATGCCAGCCACATATAATGAGCGGAAGAACACATGATTGAAGAAGGTTCAAAACTATCCATCTGTTGTCATTCATACAACAAAAGAATAGTTTTGTGCTCAACTAAACAGTGCCAGATTTCGTCAATTTGTGACTGAGTTTTATAAATGGCATTAGCCGTGAACAATAATGTCTATAAACTGTAAAAACACAACCAATTTTTTTTTTCCTGATGAGGAAAATGGAGTCATCTACCACCTGCCACCATCTATTCTAAATAACCAGCATTCACTACTCATGAAAATTTAGGGATATTGGGCTTTCGGGTGAAATTTAAGGATCGACCTAAAATGCACTATAATCTTTATACAATACAATACAATACAATTTTATTTATATAGAATATAGATGAAGTAAATTTGACCTTCTCTAAACTGTCCACTGAATGGACATGACCATCTGTTCAGTGTTTCAGTACTGTAGTCTCTTTGCACAAATTGCTGCTCTCTAACATGAAGCTGAACGGCAACAAGAAGTAAGAAGGTCTCATTAAGATCACCTTTTTAAATTTTAAATTCATCCGGAAATTTCACCAAAGCCCAATACCCCTATTTTTTTCTGAGTGGTGTACGTTTGTTTATTTGTGGAAATACGGCACGTGGATGAGCAAAAAGACGACACGGAAGCCATTAGACATTCTTGCAAACCATTCCTGACACCCTTGAGTCAAAGTGTGGTTCATGAGACAACAAATTACCACCATTTTACTGCCATAAAATCTGCCCAGATAGCAAAATATGGGTGAATCAATGTTGAAATATGGTTCGGCTTAAGTGTTGAATCTACGTTGAAACCTAAAGTAGAAATTATACAGAAAGCGCAAGTTTGATAAAATGTTGGGTCAATGTTTGCTGATTCAACCATCATCTAAATTGGAAAAATACTGTAAATGGGCTGTCACTTACATAGCGCTTTTTTTTTAACCTTCTGTACTCAGAGCGATTTACACCATACCTCATCTACCTACTGATGACACAGCATCAGGAGCATCTGGAGGTTCAGTATCTTGCTCAAGAATACTTCGACATGGTCACAATGGTCACAAATGTGAATGCTGACAAAATGTTGTTGAACCAACGTTGATTAAACATCAGTCTTCAACCAAAACCAAAAATCAACCTTCTTAACCCTAATTCAACATTGATTTAACATCTTTTGCGATCTGGGTGATCAGGGCTTGCTAAGCCATTGAAGTATCTGCAGGCGCACTTGTTGGACATTATAGAGCCAGCGCATTGCAAACACACAGACAGCAAACAGCACTTACACAATACCATTACACCTTAAACTACATTTTGCAAGTCTGCAATCTGCTGCACTTGGCTGGCAACCAGCCCAGGGTGTATCTCGCCTCCCGTCCTAAGTCAGATGGGTTAGGCTCCATACCCTAATGAGGACAAGCGCTAAAAAAAACATGCATGGATGGATATTAATCGAAAAACACTTCTAAGCCATAAATATAAACTAATTTTGAAAACTGCTGTCATTATCTTTAACTAGATTGTCTCGAATTTTCTTTCCAATGTCCAGAGAAAATTCTCTCCTTCACTTTCTGTGATCCATGTTCAGTGTGGTACACACCATGTCACCCAACAGCACAGTTTGTTATGCTAATTAGGGCACAACCCACTTTAACATATTACTAGTGTAATATTATATTGATACACAATACACGTGGATTTTTTATTTTTAACAAATTGATTTTCAGCTATTTCAATTTTGAGGATGACTCCCTTGATAAGTAAAGTTGATTGGCACCGAAGTGACTTGAGTGTTATTTGTAACAAAACATGCAGATTTGGGGGTTAAAGTAAGACAAGTGTCATTCTCTTGCCAAGATCTGATTTTTTATTTCACGTGACGTTTATAAAGCTCAAGAAGTCACTGTCACTGACATTTGTAACCAAGGACTGCCACGGCAATGGTGAGCAGGGCACAGAGGACGTAGAGCAAGGCGATGGCGGCACGCAGAGCCCAGTCATTTTTACACTTGGTGCACTCGGAGCCTTCCTGGATTCCTGCAAGAGAAGGACAGTTGAGTAAAAAAACAGATTGAAAATGAAGTCATGCAGAACTTTTTGAAGGATAGTGACGTGTGTTTGAAGTGGAACGTACTCTGCCTCTTATCGGGCCAACAATTGTGTGATACTCTCATCAAATATCAATTTACAACGAAAGGTTAAAACCACAGCGTATGTGTTCGCCTTTTGGAAGAGGATCCAAGCTCGTTCTCACTCTTTTGTCAATGCTCCCCAAGATTTTTGATGCTGATCAAGATGCGGAGATGTCTGCTTCCGTACAAGCCAATAAACATGCAATATAAACAGTAAAAGGTGTTCAGGGGCTTCGCTCAAATTGTCAGAGTAGCCTCTGGTTGCTGGAGAACATCCAACAAAAAAACTTACAGCACTTGGAACAAGCTAAACACTTTGAAAGTGATGTGACGTGAGGAACATATTTGGGAATATGACCAACCCCAGATGCAGCCCCCCCCCAAAAAAAAAAAACCCAAAACCCACATGATTTATACTTCCAATTTCCAGACAAAAGAAAACAACTTGAGACAAGAAGTGAATCATTGCACAGGTGGATAATCTAATCGTTAGAGAAATTGCCAACATTCTGAGTCCTTTTTTGGCAGTGGTCCCCAACCACCGGGCCACGGACCAGTACCGGTCCGCGGGCCACTTTGGACCGGGCCGCATTTATTATTCTAGGATTGCACTCGTCAACCTTCCATTACCATGCACACACATACCCCAACGCCCTGAACCCCACCACAGACACAGAAAAAAAGGCAGGTTGGGGACCACTGCTTTTGGGGATGGTTCCAAGAGATTTTTTTGTGGGTCTACTCGTGATGGACAAGCCTACCAATTTCATTCTGATAAATGAAACTGGCTTTGGTAACTAGTGAAAGTGTAGTCGGAATCGCCGACGGCTGCCTGTTTAAAATTAGAGGTGGACCGGCCTATAGTATATACTATTTTTTTAACCCAAGAAAAAAGACGAATGACGGACGACGAAAGAGTACCCACACTGCAGACGAATGACGAATAACGGACACTCAATTTGTAATAAAATGCCCAGCTTTGCTGTCTAGTATGTCGTGAATGGACAAAATCTCACGGACAAGTTTGCCATTGAAGCACCGGTGCAAATGGCCAAAATGATCATACAATCAATCTGGACCACTTCTCGCGAAATGGACAAAATTACACTAAAATAAATGCTATGAACCAAAATGGCAGAATCCTCAGACTTTTTTATGGGTCTACTGATGATGCCCACCAAACGTCACGTTTGGATGAGTTTGGTGTTGAAGAACAAGCCCACCAAACATCTTTGGAACACAACCAAGTATTAACACCATGTGTCTCAATACTTTTGTCCAAATCTCATCAGCCATTTTGGACCTGAAATTCCATCCTTCTCACTCCCTGAGTGGGTTTGGACCACCAGGTTGGGGGGAAGGTACAGGCATTCTGGCCCATTACATCTGTCCAAACAACACGTCTTTGGTCGTCCAGCTGCGGATTTGGTCACGCCGGGCAGATGTGCTGTCATCTTGTTTACACAGAGCCTCCTTGAGGGGGCGCCACATCAGAGCCCCCCCAAGTGGTTCGTTATCTTCACTTAAGCACAACATCAACGAACCATGTAAACAAGATGAGCGCCTGCGGTCTCAGACGGGGGTCCGTCTGTTTGGACCAAACTGTACCATTCATCCACAAACAAAAACAGGAAAATATGGGAACATATCTTTCAAGCTGGAGGCGTCAATGAACCACAAACAAGACATTTGGTCAAGAGTTTGTGTAGCTGACTTGAGTTTCGTTTTTAGTCAGCCATCAAACGCTGCCATGCTCCAACCAAACACAATACAAAAACACTCAAATGTATGACAATTTAGTGTCACACTTCTGTTCACACATCACACACAGTTTGTGAGGCTTCAATTTGATAGCGATCGTACAAAATATCTCTAGGACAAGTCAGACTTGGACAGACCCTGATGGCCTATAAAAGGGCTTCTTCCAACAAACACGGAAGACTTCCTATGTCTTTTCAGGCGTGGATTCTTGAGACTTTTTTTGGGTGCATTCATGATAGATATGTTCACCAAATTTCATGTTGCCGACTGAAAGGTGCTTCAATATAACATTTCCATGTACAGAACCTTGCTGCTAAACACTCTGCAGTTGCTGAGTTGCTGTGTGGAAATTTCCATGACAACATAAAGGAAGCTTGTACAGAGCAGCACAGTGGTTTCGTGTGAAGCCCCTTTGTGTTCGAATTCCATAGAGTACCAGAGCACAGCAATTCCTCCGACCACACCATTTTTATTTGACTTTAGTGGGCATGTTACGCGTCTGCTCGGGGACCGGCAGGTGAAAAGGAACAAGGAAGCACATAGTAGAGACTTCTGTACTAGAGCCCCCCCCCCATGATTGGCAAAAGTTGCATTACATTTTTAGCGTACAGTGGTGCCTTGAGATACGAGTGGACCAACTTGCTTTTTTTTTTAGATGAAACCGTTCAACTGATTTTTTTCACTTTGACTTGCGAGCGCAAACTTTACATAAAAGCAGTCCTGCTTGTGCAGATAGAATCAGAATATATGCTTTAAGCTGTCACTTGTAACTCTCAGTTTTACTGTCAAACTAAACATAAAACAAAGAGAAATACATGTGTATTTAAAACAACCACATAGCTTAGCTTTTAGTCTACTAGCCTAAGGCTAATGCTAGCAAAGGCAATAATTAGCATCTATTTGGCTATATAACAACCTTTTAAGAAACAGATATTTGAACACAAGTGGTGCAGCAACAATTGTTGACAGACAATATAACAGTACTCACAATCATAACCTAACTGTATCGTTTATCAATCCCACTTGAATTCTAGGCTGGACATGTCCTGCTGCAATATGATTGGCCGCTGCACCCAGGTACAGCAGAAAAGTAGGTGTGAAGGAAGTATAATATTATAGTGGGCTATTTTTTCTCATTAAAAACACATTGCACATATTTTGGGGTTCTTTTTGGGGAGGATGGAATAGATTAATGGCGTTTCCGTTTATTTCAATTAGGGAAAGATAATTAGAGATATGAGTGTCTTGGATTATGAGCATGGTCAAGGAACGAATTAAACTCATGTCTCAAGGCACCACTCTATTTCTAGTTCATAGCAGTGAGGGCTCATATGTTAAAGCGAAGTGGAGTCACTTTGCATTAGCTGCAGCTCAGGGAAACAAGTAACAAGTAAACAATGGATCGCTGGGACAAATTAGCATGACGTCGCTATGCTGGAATTGCAGAGCTAGCCTAGCATTCCTGCGCTCAAGAAGGAAAAAGAAAAGCAAATCGGTCGTCTTGCACATCTGGAGCTTGTTGACACCGGAGCCAACTCCACATTCAATGCATGCACACAAGGTTCATCGAGGGATGGGACTACTGTATTTACACCAATAGAGGTTTGTACCAAATAAATACCATATCTGAATACCATGTTTCTACCAAGTGGCCATTAGTCGTGAGTCATGGCAAATAAACGCCTTCCTCAAATAGACCTTTTTCTCAACAACAACAAAAAATAGGGATCGCATGAAAAGTTTACTTGGAATGCTAATCGCCGTGCACGCAAGATCACGTTGAACTTGTTCACACTATGTGGTAATACTCCAGACTTCAATTCCTCTGAGAGTGTTTATGTATCCTCACAGTATGTGTTGTTGTTCTGGTTAATAACAATATTCACCAGCCGGCATTTAACTTTTTCATGTCCGTGCGCAGACGATTGGCAATTATTACAGTTACCTTTGTTTGACTGCGTCTATCTGACGGAGGCGTTTATTTGAAGCGGATGACACATTCGGTGCCTAACTGGGGAAGATCCAGAGCCACTTTCATGAG
Source organism: Filicampus tigris (assembly GCF_054856515.1). Classification (NCBI taxonomy): domain Eukaryota; kingdom Metazoa; phylum Chordata; class Actinopteri; order Syngnathiformes; family Syngnathidae; genus Filicampus; species Filicampus tigris. The sequence continues at coordinate 12,801,952 of NC_141226.1, forward strand.
GCGGCTGGACTACAACTACACTCACTGTGTGAACACAACCATGCAAGGAACTATCACTCACATCCCCCATGGGCGTGACAGGCCGGCTGTCATGTCAAAGGCAAAAGGTGAGCAGAGCTACTTTGATCTTTTTTGGGATGAGCAGATTAGTGTTAGGCAGCTCATGATGAGTGGCAAACACTTGACTGTTTGGTGACGTATTTGACGCTATGGCAGCGGTGGGGGGTATTATGTGTGGTGAAGCGTCCATAAAAAGTACAAAAACAGGTGCAGCGATCATGTACAATATCCGTCACAGTTTTGACACAATGTTATCGGGATCAATGAGGTGAGTTGTATCATTTGTTGTAAGCACGTGGTGGCTCGTGGATGTTAAAGGGAGTACCGGCGATCAAGCGGATGGTGGCAAATAAGACGAAGGTCACGCATGCATGCCACACATACATGTTTTTAGGATTCACGACACATAAGAACTGTTTAAAATTGTGGAAAAAAATGCAGATTAAGTCACCGTGCAAATCATCCCCCTGCTGATTCCAACGTGTTGGCTAACTTCATGCAACGCGGCCTCCGTGTTGTCTGACTGCTTTATCCCTCGCTTTTTTAAGTAGCTACATGGGACTAGCTTTGAGATTGATGGCCACGTTGGATAATTTCAAGCCAATGTGGTTCTGATCGAAACCCAGCATGCACGTCTCGGTCCGACTCGACTCGCATGTGGATTGATGAGCCCCCCAGCTGTGGATCGTCCACATGGGTCTCATTTTAAACAGAATGACCTCATTCCATCACGGTAGCAGTAGTAAACAAGCAGGTTGTGGCTTCCGTGTTCGCAGGTCATCTGAGGTAAGTAAAATATTAAGAAAGGCTGTCAAGCACAATAAACAGGTTTACTCCTGTCTGCATTTTTACAACCATGTGTGGTTCGTTCGTTCTTCTCAAGGGTTTTCGCACAGCAGGCAATGTCAATTAGAGGTAGTTAGTCTTCACCAGCTACTTCCCTTGTTTGTGGCTTTTTCAAAAACACACAAGCAGCAGTCATCCGCACAGCTAGCAAGTGCAAAAGCTCCACGGATGGATGCAATTATTTTTCCGCCTTGTCCAAAAAGAACTTTCCAAAGGAGTCTGCGGATTGCGCAAGCTTACTTGAAAGTATTTTTTTTTTTCCACGATGTGAGATGACGAGTTAACGGGAAATGGAACGATAACTGGTGGACACCCAAGTAAATGTTTATGCTCATACGAGCAGCAGGCGCTGACTGTCAAGTGCTTTTTAAAAAACAAATGACAACATTGTGTTGGTGTAAAAATTTACTGATTATTTCAACTGGCGTAAACATGTAGGAGAAGAAAAAGAACACACGGTATTGCCTCAAATAACGGCTGTCCTGCTAATAAGCTTAACTTTTCCATCGCTAAGGGAAACAGCAGCACCTACCGATTCACATAAACAGTCTCATAGATAAATGAAAGTGTGGAGTATTGCCTACTGCCTGTTGTAAAATAGTTCTCTAATAAAGACCTTACAGCTAATAACACAGGACAACAGCAAATTTTAATCACAAATGGCTTTATTTGTCCCTAAATATATTTTGGACGCTGGCATTTGATTGCATGTTGGTAATTAGTCATGAAATAAACACCTTACTTTTAATCATCCCCTGGAATCCCCAGCAGTTGAGTAAATACAGTGATGCCTTGAGATATGAGTTCCACCTGTGACTAGCGATGCGAACCGTTAGCGATGCTAAGCTTTAGCATGTCAATTGCGTTTTCTATTATATGTTAGCATTAATCTCGTGGGCCATTCTTAAGGCAGTGTTATATTTAATCACAACCAGCTCTGGAGTTGCCCCTCCAAACCATGGTGTGCACTTTTGTTTTCATGTGGTCACACGTACCGGGTGGTCCACCGTGTAAGGGTCCGAAATCAGCATCGGCCTTCGTGTTCACCCTCATGCCAATGCACTCCTGTTACAAGCGTACAAACACAAGTGGCGTAAAGTATGCAGTGTGGTCAGCCGCCCTGCCAAGTGTAGCTGAAATAGAGGGGAAAGGTGCTGACCACAACAATCATGGCCTCCAAGCAGCTGCACTCTGCCTCAGGAAAAATATTGAACACAATCCACCCTACTAGACACAAGTGCTCTCGTAAAATATGGCGATGACATCAAGCAATGAAGATTTTTTCTGTTGTTGTTGGATGTGCTTCCCAAACCAAACATAAATGACGATGTTGAGATCTTTTCCTCACACATGCTTCTTCTTTTCAAGTCCAAAAACACTTGAGAGCTGACTCAGTGGAAAACTGTTGTTGTGCTAGTAAGTACAAGTAGAAAAATCTTAAACAGACGATATCCGGAGAGGTGTGCTGGTTCCGGTCCAATGTAATCACAGCCAGAGAGTCAAACTAAGTTTTGACCACTCCTGCCAGATTGTTCTTGACTTCTGTCGACTGAAAATGACATCACAACTGCTCAGGGTACAGGTAATGACCAATCACCGCTGACCTGTTTTCTGAAGCTGAGTCATGATTGTTTTTTACCTGAGCCCTGAGTAACTGTGATGTCATCTTTAGTCGACAGAAGTGACAAAATGGCCGCCGCCTGAGATGGCTAAAAACGTGTGGCTTTTGCTGCTTAACTCATATTCTATGAACGCAATATTAATCAAAATGCCATGTTTTGACTAGTGGGCCTGCATAGAACATAATTCATATGAAAATCGTGTTACACTGCACCAATAGTTAGACGTAGTTCCAGCTGGCGTAAAGTTTCAGCCAGTAAATTGTCGGGTGCGTCGGGTGCATGTCAAAGGAAACCCCTCGCCCTGCAACTCTGCACGGTCCAGAGAGATGAACCAAATTCTCAAACAAGCGCATCAAGTCCAAATTACGATACGGCAGTTTTTACACTGAAGTGCCTCTGTACAAGCTACAAATAACGATTATTGTTAATAATGATAATTGTTATGATGCTGCTCCATACGTAACCACTTCTGCCAGACACTCCTGTTGCTGCTCAATACGAGTGCAAAGTCAAAATCAGGAGATTTCTCAAAAGGTGAGCCGGTCCCTGTCCAACGTAATCACATATTCAGCCAGAGTCAAAAACAGAGTCGTCACTCCCGCCAGACACTCCTGCCACCCTCTGGCAGCAACTCATCTTTCCATTTTACATCCTGTTACATTTCAAAAGACCGTGGTTGATGTTGGCGTCTACGGATGCCGATGACTTTTTGGTGTAATGTCACTCCAAATGCATCTCATGCACAAGACGCTAAATTGAGTTAGACACCTCCAATCCTTGTGTTTTTCTTGTGCTTGAGCCCAGAAACCAGCTCTAAAAAAATATTCAAAAGACATTATTATATGAAAAGTGACACCCTTCCAGATGTCAATTTGACCACCACTCTGTTACCGCTCCAGTTTTCTTTCACTACTCATTTTCTTTATGAACCAAAATGCATCTCAACCAGACATGTGACTCTGCATTCTTCTGTTGCAATCGGTTGCAAGATTGCAAATTGCCCTAAATGGGCATGGGCGACACTAAATTGGAAAGCTTTGAAAAAAGTAAAAAAAATAAATAAATAACGACGTCTAATGCGGGCGAGAGCATAGTGTCAAACTTTGATGACCATTTCCAGGACTGACCCTGGAATCTGCCAGACTGACCCGCTGCTGACTTCAACAACCTGTTCCCTGACCCACTTTCAATGATCCTCAGGGACATTTCCCAATGGCTCCTGCTGGTCTCCTTGTCTGCCTTTTGAGTTGAGTCACTCACTCCCAGGATGACCTGTCAACTGTTACCGGTACTTCCTTAGTGATCCGAAACCGTCTGAATCTTTCCTTTATCGAAATCACCAGGGAGTGATCTTTCATTAGGACAACAAAATGAAATGGTAACTTGCGACCAGACTTATAAATGTTTTTCAGATACGAGCTGCCATTCAGCCATTCATTGTCTTGCTTTGACTTGCGAGTGGAAACTTGAAATACAAATGCTATGTTAGCAGTGAACTGAACTCACCTGACAATAAGCACTTTGGCAAACTGTGAGCAATTCTTCAAAAAGAGGCTTCAAGCTGTTTAATGCCACAAAGTTTACTGTCAAACTAAACATAAAAATAGGAGGATTACATACAGTGGTACCTCTACTTATGAAATTAATTGGTTCTGGAAGAAAAGTAGAAAATTTTGTAAGTAGAGACTTATTTTCCATGTAAATGCCTTTCCAAGACCCCCAATATTCAGACATAAATGTTTTATAAAGCATAAAAATGCATCAAAACATGCAACAAATACATGTTACAATTAGATTATTGCACAATAAAGAGGAGTTGTGCATAATGTAAAAAAACAAAGAATAGAGTAAAGCATACAAATTATGATGACCTTTTAATTGCTGTCCTCATCGCTTTTTGCCCTCCTTGGTTCATGTTCTCTCTCAGAAGTGGTTTTTGCCTGGCATTTTCTAAAGAAATGATTTAATAACGTGGCGACTTTTGTATTATCTCTTGCTTTGTTTGTATGGACAAAAAAAAAAACATTTTTCTTTTCCTCGTTTCTAATTCACATAAAACTATCGGAACACCTCATGGCTCGAGGGGCGAATGACGAGCTGCATAGACATAGACGTATATATCACATATCTATCTATCTGCACACATAGACACATACGGTAGAGGTCTTAGCCAATGGGATGCCAGGAAGATGCTAGGTTATAGCCAATGGCAGAGCAGCTATGAGTATGTTGTGCTCAGGAAACTCTGGAGCTGCTAGTAGTAGTACAAGGACTGTTACCTGAAATTTCCTTCGTAACAAGAGGCAATATTTTCCTGTTGAGGCGTTTTGTAACTTGAAAATTTCATATGAAGAGACGTTCGTAAGTAGAGGTACCACTGTATTGTGTATTTAAAACCAGCACATGGCTTTACTACACTAGCTTAATGCTAATGCTGACACATAATGGGAAAAACATATACAACCATTTAAGCAATTGATGTGCAGCAATTCATTCAAATATTCAATATATTCAACAGTACGCAGTCATGTATTCTTTATCCTCTGTGAGGATCTGAGATGTCTATACTACACAGAAACGTAAATCATGCCCATCTTATACTGCCTCCGGATGGCCAAGACACGCAGCAGCACAATGGCCTTTCATTAATAATAAGAATAAGAATAAGGAGGCCTTTATTGACCCCACAGTGGGGGGATTTTCATCGTTACAGCAGCAAAGCTATAAGTCACACAGAGACGGCGGCATAATGTAGCCGTTAATGTATAACATTAACAGCAAACATTCAGAATTTAAAAAAACAATGTAAATATACGCAGTAACCATGTGTATATACACACGAACATACATCTACATATAAAGTATGAAGAAACACTTATTTAGCCTGTATATAGTACAGAGGAAAAAATACTTTAAGTGACAGTGCTGCAGTGCTGCAGTGAAATATAAGGAACATCATTGGATAAGAGTAAAAATACATGCATAATTCAGTAGTGGGGAATGTTGAGTATTGCACAATATAAGATCAGGTGCAGGACTGCACAGTTGCACTAATGTCCGCCAGATTATGATAATGGAAAGTGTGGTAAAAAAGTTTAACTATTTAAATTAAAACTGTACTCTTGTTTTTATAAAGTACAATATTGCAGAGTGCCATTTTTCTCCTAAAAAACATTTTGGGTTGTTTTTTTAGGAAGCTGGAATAAATCAATGGCATTTCATTTCAAAAGGAATAGCTGATTTGAGATACATGTGATTTGAGTTATGAGCGTGGTCATGGAATGAATTAAACTCGTAAGGGACGCTACAAACTCAACATGTGCACGTAGGAGGAGTGACAAAAGAGGGGGTTTGTAAGTAACAGGCTGAATGCATTCTTTTCTGCTAATAAAGGGACCGTAAATTCGAACCACTCACTGTGGTGTTCCCAAAAATAAGTCGAGCAAGGAATGTGACTTCTCAGCTGGAAAGCTGACAAAAGCAGACCAAAACAACACCGTGTCCCCAACAATACCATGTCTCTTGACACATAAACAGAAATTCCCCCTCCACTACAGGTTGAGTTACATTTTTCCAACCCTGTGGCACATTGCTGATGCAGCGGAGGCCAGACACGGACCCTCAAGAGCCCGCAACACCCACTCGCACACTCCATCCCCTCTGCTCAGTGTGTATAGGTTTGCACTGAAACAACTTTGAAGGCAGGAAGTGGCTCAGCAAGTTGAAAAGTTGGACATGACTTCACCGCAGTAATGAACCTCTCGTGAAAACTTCCAATGTTCTCTTTCACACACACCAAAGAAAAGCAACAGGAATTCTGCACACATGGAAAACTTGGGCAAGAATTCTTGGCAAAGCACAAAAGACATCATATTCATATTTGTCTTTCAGCCTTAAAAAAAATGAGAAAAAAAAAAGCGATTTGTATTTTTTCACTTTAAAATAGCTACTCTAACATCAGACTGATATCAAATATCAATACAAATATATATTTTTATTATAAAGCTAATAAGCAAGTGGGCGGCACGGTGGTCAACTGGTTAGCACGTCCGCCTCACAGTTCAGAGGTCGTGGGTTCGATCCCGGCCCCGGCCTCCCTGCGTGAAATTTGCATGTTCTCACCGTGCCTGCGTGGGTTTTCTCCGGGTACTCCGGTTTCCTCCCACATTCCAAAAACATGCATGGTAAGTTGATTGGACACTCTAAATTGCCCCTAGGTGTGATTGTGAGTGCGGATGTTTGTCTCTGTGTGCCCTGCGATTGGCTGGCAACCAATTCGGGGTGTCCCCCGCCTACTGCCCAAAGTCAGGTGGGATAGGCTCCAGCACGCCCCGCGACCCTTGTGAGGATAAGCGGTATCGATACTGGATGGATGGATGATAAGCAAGTGTTAGCAATAATAATAATAATAATAATAAATAAAGTTATAAACACAGGTTATTTTGAAAAGCGTATGGTTAGGGGGTGATAATACTACTAAAACCCCACCCAAACCTGAAACCCTAAAGTTGTTGAAAGAATGGACGAATAAAATGTTATTAAGTTGTTCTTTGGGTTACAGTACATTAATTCTTGTACAATATCCTCGAAACTTCTAATGGGATGGCATTACAAATGGAGTGTGACAGGCTAAATCCATGAGATAATAGCTCAAGTTAAGGTTCAGTTAGACCAGATATGGAATCCACTGAGAGGTAAAGGTCAAATTCCTGAAAATTAACAAAGAATCTACACATGCAACACTTGGCATGTCACTAAACAACAAGACTTGGAATAATCCAGCAGACTAAATGGGGACCAGACGTAGCTATAAATAGACGAGTGGATTATTACTAAATGAGATGCAGGTGACATGAGGCCATAACAGGAACAAGGCAGAAACTGTACGCTTTCAAAATAAAACAATAAAATAAAACAAAACATGCTGTTGCCGCTCCGTTTGTGTATAGTCCATAATTTGAAGGATTAAAGTGCCACAAAAAGACGCTTATTTATCATTGAACAAGCATACTTGTTGTTTGAAATACTCAAGTTTTGTCTTTTTTTCATGTTTAGTTTGGCAGTAAACTTCAACCGGGAATGGCATTAAACAGCTTGAATCCTCCTTTTTGAATAATTGTTTACAATTTGCCAAGGTGCTAGTGAAGTGAGTTCAGTTCACTGCCACCATAGGGCGCTCATATCTCAAGTCTACGCTGGGAAGTCAAAGCAAAAAAAAAAAAACAACAAAAAAAAAAACCCTTAAAAACAACAAACGGTCAAACAAACGTTGGATCGTATCTTCAAAAAATTGTGAGCTGAGTCACTCTCATCTCAAGCCACCACAGAACAAAGAATCAAAATGTAATTAAATGTCCCTCTTTAAGAAGAAAAGAAAGAAAAGTGGTTTGAAACAACCAAGTGTAGTTCTTGTTCGCGGTGGCTTGGTTTGGAAGCGATTCCACCCAAATGGCAGCAGACAGCAGTGTTCAATGTGGTTTTGTACTGATGCATTTTGTTATGCTTGGGTTTTCCACTCAGGGAAAACCACTGAAGAGCAAAAAGGCCCAAATGGAAGAGCTACCGATGTTGCACCTGTGTGTGCTTAACACTTTGCTTTTGGCTGCAACAGGACTATAAAACCTAGATGTGATGGACCATAAACTGTTTTCTTTGCCATACACTCGCTACATAGAGACAATGCTTTAATTACATACTTTCTGTTTCGTTTGAAGAAAATGAAAATGAAGTGAAACATGCTGTATTGAATGTCATTACTGTACTTTTCTTCTTTGATAAGCACAATAGAGTGGAGTTGTATTTTTCCTAAATACACAATACAACAATTTTTTTTTTTTTTGGGGGGGGGGTAGCTGTAACAGATCAGTGGCATTTCCATTTATTTCAATGGGAAAAGATTATTTGAAATTTTAAGGTGGTGACATAAATTAAATTAGTATCTCAAGGCAAACATCCATCCATCCATTATCTGTACCGCTTCTCCTCACAAGGGTCGCGGGGCGTGCTGGAGCCTATCCCAGCTGTCTTTGGGCAGTAGGCGGGGGACACCCTGAATTGGTTGCCAGCCCATCGCAGGGCACACAAAGACAAACATCCGCACTCACAATCACACCTAGGGGCAATTTTTTAGAGAGTCCAATCAACTTACCATGCATGTTTTTGGAATGTGGGAGGAAACCGGAGTACCCGGAGAAAACCCACGCAGGCACGGGGAGAACATGCAAACTCCACACAGGGAGGCCGGAGCCGGGATCGAACCCACGACCTCTGAACTGTGAGGCGGACGTGCTAACCAGTCAACCACCGTGCCGCCCTCAAGGCAAACAGTATTATTTTATTCTGATAGCATAATTTTGTTTTACTGAAGCCCTAATCAAGACTCCTTCATAATTCTCTCAGCTAAGAAGCGACTTAAGAGGCAGAGCTAGCATCATTAGCCACCAGTTAGCATTGCATGCTGAGACTATCAGCACTGCCTGCCTTACATAACACAGTTTTAAACTAATAGGTGTTTTTTTGGGCTTCAAGTAACACGTTTTTTTGCCCCCTTAAATGCTCTCGGGCGCTGACCAGGTTGCAGTGTCAGGAGCACACACGATTCTGGGTGTTGTCATAAGAATGAAGAAATATCACAAAAATACAACAGCCGCTGCCAAAAATAAGATCTGTGTCAAGCCAAGCGAAATGTTGTCTTTGAAGTGCGGTGAATTGAGGGGACAACACGACTGTACGCGCGCAGTACTCACCGAACCTCTTGTAGCCAAAGGACTGCACCTCCTCCTCTTCCCCAAAGTCGTCTGAAGGGAAAAAACACAAGAAATAAATTACGTTTAGAGAAAAGTTCGCAGTTCAACAGCTGTGGAGCGTTCAGCAACTTCTCGGAGACGGTTTTCTGACACTCAGTGTGAGTTTCTGTTTTTTCAGGCCCAGAAGAAGAGCATTTTAACAATGCTCGCCCAGGTTGGTGCCAAACAGACCCTCCGAGTCATCAGTTGCAATAATAGCATAAAACAATTTTGCAAAATTGGTTCTAGTAATATCGCACAGCAGCGTTTATTGCAAAGCGTTTGGAATTTGGTAAAAAGGAGTGCGTGAGTGGAATAGTCAAGTCAGGTCATTTATATTACTTTTAATGGAGTTGGAAATAACACAAATTGTTAGCCTGAGAGCGTAGTTGCCTAAACTTTTTCAGAAAACAAGAATAAAACAAACCACCAACAAATTCAACTTTAGTTGATCCAAATTAAACTTTGTGGATAACCATGACCTAGATGACTGAAAACTACACAGACATAAAGAAAACAAACTATTTTGAGAAAGTATATTGTTGCTGTTTTTATAAAAAAAAAAAAAAGATATTGTGACAGTTAGCTAGAAATTATTTCGTTCTTGTATTCTCAGACTGACCCTGAGAGGGTGTGAGACACCTGACAACGCTATGTTACTACGTATGTTCCATGTGAATAATGAAGAAAAAAATGAATTGCAGAAATGATCTTTTCTCACGTGTTGGTTTGGTAGACATCATTCCTGGGGCGAAATCAGAACTGCCCCAATTTGTTTTCATTTTACAGGAGACTTGCACATTTCGTGATTGTTGTTTCTTTACGCTTGTTGCTAGGCAGAATTAGTGTAGCTCAATCCTTAATAACCCATCCATCCATCCATCCATCCATCCATTATCTGTGCAGCTTAACCTTCACAAGGGTTGCAGGTGTTTAACTTACCGTGCCTGTCTTTGAACTGTGATGCAGTCAACCAACACCCATAAAATAACTTAATTCGTCTTAATTTTTAAAAAGGAAAAAAATGCTTAATTTTTTTTTTTCTGTCCACTTGTTGCTGCACAGAATTTGTGGTGCTAAATCCAAACGTACCCAATGTGTCTTCATTTATGAAAATAAGAAAATAGTATGTATTTTTTAGCTGCTAGTGGTAGTTTGTTGAAGTTGGTAGTCAGAAACGTTAACGAAAGCCCATTTAAAACGATAGTCGGACCGGCCTATAGTCGATTATTATTTGGTCCGGCCGGACAAAATGGCGGATAAATGGACGGCGGAAGGGTACCTGTAGACGGAAGGCAATAAACGGACCAAAGATTTTTAGTAAAATGCCCAGCTCTGGCAATTATGAAATTGCAAAACTACAACAACAACAAAAACTGATGCTTGTTGCTAGGCAGAATTCATGGGGCTGAATCATAACTGCCCCAACCAACGTGACAATGACCCAACTTTGTACCAAGAGAGTTATATTGCACTAATTAACCCAATTATAATTCTATATTTAGTGACACTTAATGGTATTATATAATAAATAGTAGAACAGCATGACACCATGCATGTCTCACTTTGTCTTTTGTGTTACACATACACACACACACACTCGCATGGTGCACTAAGTGAAAGCAGATGTGAGACACAAGTTGTTGCCCACGCATTCCACAGGTCAAACAAAAGTGGCACCTCAAATGCACCTCACACACACATATACAGGCAGTATGTACATCCAATATATGATCTTACCTTTCATTGTACCTCTGTCGTCTTTCCCATCCACTCACTGCATTGCTTTGGCTCCCTGAAAACCCACTTTTTTTTTTTGTACAGGAATTACTCCATCACATGCAGAGTTCCATCCGTCACGATGCTGTAAAACTGCAGGATGGGTGCAACGAAAAGGCTGCTTTTTTCAAACACAAGTAAAAGAAGCAAAAAAGTTGTTTTAGTCAAGGTGTGTGAGGGAAGGAAGGCAAAGAAAGAAAAGAGGAGAATGTGAGCGCTGCGGCAAGAAAGGAAGTGCTGGAAAAGCCTGCGAGGCTGTTTGGAGAAAGGAACCACGTGTTCCCACATCTGGCTGCACCGTCTTGCATGAGCACCCACCCCCCTAGTGTGTGTGTGTCTCAAAAATGGGTTTCATTTATGATAAATAATGATAAAGTAAAAATATATATAAAATATATTAATAAAACAACAATTTGGGGATAAAACAACATAGAGTGCAATAATATGCAGTGTTATTCTTATTAAAACGTTACAAATATTTTATTTTTTGAGGGGAGGCTGAAATGGCAGTTCAATTGATTTCAATGGGGAAAAATAATTTGAGAGATGAGTGATTGGCTGAAATTGATTAATGGCGGTTCAGTTGATTTCAATGGGGAAAGACGATTTTGAGAGACGAGTGATTTGAGTGTGGTCATGGAACAAACTGAACTTGTATGTCAAGGCACCACAGCATTCATGTCATCTGCAAAGAGGACCAGGTTTAATGATTGAGATACATTAACAATATAATTTATATACACGTTCAACAGTGGCCCTGACATGGAGCCCTGGAGGACACCACAAACAATGCCAATTTACCAGTCCTCAGCAACACCCTGAATTCCGTATTGTTCCAGTTAATTGAATAGACCACTGCAAATGGTCAAAAAAAACATTACTCCTCCCCAACTTCAAATCAAAGTTGCAAAGTTTTTTTGTATTTTTTAAATTATTATTTTTTTACTGTGCAGCCTCATCACGATGAGAACAGATTTGGTGTTATCTGTTTGACAAGAAATGATTCCATGTGCTCGCTCTTTATGAATTTTCCATGCATGTCCTCCAGCAGTAACGTGAGTACGAGCACAAGCTTCTTCCCTGCACGGTGATAGCAACAAGGTGCCGTAGGCCCGACGTGGTTCTGATTACCATGCCAGGACCACTTGGTTTTGCGGGTCACGGCGTGCGAAAGGGGCACATTTTTGAGCCGGCAGGGAAGAACCCCCACCATCACATTCCAGATGCTTAAGAGGCGAACAGAGCAGAGCAGATTTTTTACATACGGTCATCAGCTTCAAGATATATATATATATATATATATATATATATATATATATATATATATATATATATATATATATATATATATACGCTTCATTAATGACTAATATCAGTGCCACACTGATTAGCTCAGAGTTGAGACGTTCCAATGAACAGTGTAGCCATCAGCCTGTCAAAGTCTAACTTAGATCCACCATTTAGGAAACACAGAAGCACAAAATTACAATTGGATGCTTTCAAAAGTTTCTGTGAACAGTTTGGAGGAAGACCCACCATTATGCTATGATGAGTTTGGTGTTTAAGAACACACTCCAAGATGCACCCTCCATCATACTGTAACTCCTAAACTTTTGTCATGCTGTGTAAAAGCTTGGAAAACAAAGCGGTCCTTGTCGGCCGCGGGCAGCATGTTGAATGCGGGATTAGCGGACATGGACATTAAGCAAAGACGCTAATAGGATCACAAATCACGCTCTGAGGAGAAAGAGCACAAATAGATCTGGCACGCTCCAAACCAGCCACATAAAGTGTTTTGTTCTTCTTGACTCTGTCAGTCAACGGCTCTTCAGGCTGGTAAGTCATCTTTCCTCCAACCTGTGTGTTACCAATGTTTTCAATGAGGCTGCTTATAAAATAAAGCATACTGAATACACTAAATTAACCAACTGCCTGTGGCAGATAAATCATAAGGTCTTAAGAAATTAGATCATTTCAATTCATAATATCAATAGGGAAAAAGAAGAAGAAGAAAAAAAAACATTTAAATTAAATTAAAAAAAAAAACATAATATAGAATCAATTTAACTACAGTAAAATAGAAATAATTGAATTGAGAAATAATGAAAAAATATAGCATTAATTTTACTATAATAAAAAAACAATTTAAATAACATTTTAAATAATTATTTTATTCATTGTAATGCTTTTACCTGCTGATAAGAAAACTATCATTCATACATTTAGAAATAATAAAAAATAATAATAAAAATGCATTAAATATAGCAATTTAACTGTAGTAAAATAGAATTAGAATAAGAAATCATGAACAAAATATCTTACTTATAGCATTCATTTAACTATAACAAAATATAATTAATTAAAATAATTAACATTGTACTTATACTTATATAAGTATTTTATTAATTGTAACGACATGCTAATAATGAGAAAATGATCATTCATACAATTTGAAATACTTTTAAAAAAGATATCTGATATCTCACGTCAATTTAACTATAGTAAAATATAAATCATTGAAGTGGGTAATAATGAAAAATATATCAACTATTATGTTAACTGTAATAAAACAGAAATAATTAAAAAAACAAACATTTTAATAATTTTATTTTATTCATTCTAACATTTTGACCTGCTAAAAATCATTCTGTTTATAATATGCATAAGAAAATATAATTCATAAAATAATTAAAAATAAAATATACTAATATATGCACATTAATTCATAACAAATAGATACAATAAAATGTAATGTAATTAAACATCATAAATACTGTACTAAATACTCTGTTTTATTGACACGACGTTCCTTTTTTTTTTTTTAAATCCTCATACTTGAGCGCCCTCAAGTGTTGGAATTTGTCCACAAACTCAAATCCTATTATCCCTCTGGATCAAAATAGCTGGACAATGTTGACGTGTATGCATGTGTGTGCGTGTGTACGTAGGTGTTTGTCTTTTCAGGCTTTTGGCTCCTACCTTACGGGAGTGTAAAAGCAACAAAATGAAGGTTGTGCTCAGTCTGATTGCGCTGGCGTCATTGGGCTTGCTTGTCAGCGGTGCCTCGGAGGACGGAAACACCTCAGAGGACACTTTGAGAGGTGACATTTTACACCCAATTATCTTTGTGCCGCTTAGCAGAATCTAAAACTGTTAGGTAATGTGAATTTGTGCAGCCGACAAAACTCGATGCAGCTCTACTTACCCTTTGGCTTTCGACATGACAACAGGGATGTCAACCAAAATACATGGCCATGGCTGTTTTGGCATCATATTGACATGGAATGATCATTTTCCAGACAGTGTAGTCCGGAGGTCAGACTCCAACCACTGCTTGAAAGTGGCCCCGGATGTCCACTCATCCAAAATGATCAAATTGTTCGCAGGAAAAACTCTTTGTAGAGCTAATTAGAAAAAAATTACAATTAGGAAATTACAAATTGAAATTGCATAATAGTTCACATTCAAGACACATTTTAGGAAATAGGCAACTCACAAAAGATGTACAGTGGTGCCTTGAGATATGAGTTTCAATTGTTCCATGACAATGCTCATAACTCAAAACACTCATGTCTCAAATTGAAAAATAGCACTCCAGAGTATTGTACTTTATAAAAACTTACTGTACAGTAATGACATAATTTAATGTAATTAAACATTTTTTGTCCCAATGCATTCCATGAATGCTGCTCCTTCATAAACTCCTCTTAGCTCATCAGTACGACACTATGAGTTGTTCTTTGCAAAGCATAACTAATATTGACTGCTGTTACACTCAGCCCGTTGCTTAAAGGGATATTATTATAGGACCGCAACATAGATGACATTGTTAGCGTTGAGCTAGCAGACTTAAAGGCTAAGCTATGTGGTTGTTTTGAATGCACAAAGTGTAATTCTTTAGTTTGATAATAAACTTTGCCTCTTTTTTGAAGACTTGTTCACCATTTGCCAAAGTGCTGCTTGCTCTTACGTGTGTTAAGTTGAGTTCTCAGCCACCATACAGTGCTCATAGCTCTTGTCTGCGCTCACAAGTCAAAGCAAACATATCGGTCGAACGGCCGTCCGTAACCCGAAAAAGTCACTCGTATGTTAAGGCACCACTGTACTTGGTTGTTAAATTTCACCCGTAACAGATGGGTAGGCAATTGAAAGACAGAACTATTTACATAGAAGCTATTAAAAAGTAAATTACTGGACAGAAAAGGGGAAAAGAGCATCACACACACACGCAGACCGATGAAGGTTCCGTTGCGTCTTGTCAGAGTTGTCCGAGGCCGGAGAGAAGGTGGTAGGCGAGGAAGTGAAGCGCGCCTTGTACGGCGTGGGGCAGATGAGGGAGGTGATGTGGAGGAACGAGCAGAAGCACGAGCACCTCATGAAGTCCCTGCATCACAGTGGCGACAAGAAAAAGGTGGATACACACTCATCTTACCTTCGGCTGTCTGATGAAAGAGCATTACATTACTTTTTCTGTCTCAATATGTTGCTGGCATAGCTAGATGAACAAAGACATGAATGCCTTTGTAGTATTCTCTAAAATTGCCTTGCCCCTATACAATATTCTCAAAATTAAGCCTTTTATTAAAAAGGGGGCATCTCTTCCCAAGCATGTCAAATTCCTATGATGACAGAAAAATATTTTGGGGATGAAAACCACTGCTTTGGAGGACTGAAAGAGGGCGAGTCAATGTTGTTGTTGTTCCTCCCTTCCACCAGGGAGCGGCGCAACTGGCTCAGGATGTGACGGAGAAGCTGCAGGAGGCCGAGGAGCAGTGCAGGGCCTCGTTGCAGTCGGAGTGGGACGAGTGCAGACCATGTTTAGAGGACGCGTGTAAAACATTCTTCACCAACACCTGCCGCAGAGGCTTCGCGACGTTCCAGACCAAAGTAGGACAAACCCTTGGGCGGCGTTCAGAATCGTTCACTCATTCTCTACTCACTATAAAGGGATTTGTATAAATTGGACTAAAGAAGTTATATAGTTCACAAAAATGTGAGTGAAGAGTTAGTAATTTCTCCCTAATCACTATTAAGTGGATCTCAAATAATCTTTACCCATTGAAATGAACTGAGATGCCATTTATCGGTTCCAGACATGCTCTCCAAAACAAAAACTTTTGGAATGTGTATTCCAACGAGGAAAAAAGAACACTGCGTACTATTGTGATTTATAAAATCATGCAGTAATGGCAAAATTAAATAGAATCCAAAAGAATGAAACTGTTTTTGGTGGCCATTCTGCTGCTCTTTCTGGTGTGCCCACCTGAGGGCAGATTAAGGCAGACATAATGATCATTGAGGCATTTGAACGCCTTTCTTCTAGTTCATCAGCACAGGATAAAGAATATATTGCACATACTGTATATTATTACATTGGCTGTCTACCTGTGTTACTGCAGGTTAAGCTATGTGGTTGTTTTAAATACACAGTTGTAATTCTCTTTTTTTAAATGTACAGTTTGACAGTAACCCGGGTGTGGCAATAAATGGTTTAAAGCCAATTTTTTTAAGACTTGCTCTCCATCTGTCAACATGCTGCATATTGGGAAGTGCTTTTCAAAATGCAATGTGGGATACAATGAGGACGCTATAAAAAGGATAACCTACAGTATACTTACTATACATTTGAAAAGCAGTAAAAAAAAAAAAAAAAGGCAACTTCACTAGAGTCCCTTAAATAGTAACTTTTTGGTCTTCTTCTCCCATGCCAGGTTGAGAACTTCTTCCGGCGTGTGTCGAGACGCTTCAGCTTCAGCGAACCGGCTGTGGAAGCAGACGACATCCTGGTGAACCAGGACCCAGACAGCCCCGACGCCGAAGTGGTCCGCATCCAGGACGCCTTCACCCGCCTGAGCCGCAAAGTGGGATTGCTGGTGAACAGTAGCGCGGCCCTGGCCTCCAGGATGAGCGACGGGCTGGACCTGGCGGTCCGCAGGGCTCTCCTTAGGGGGCCCCCTCTGCCGAGCGCCACGGCGGCCCCTGACGACCCGGCCCGCGACTCGGGCTTCCTGCAGGGGGTGGGCCTGGAAGAGGTGCTGGACTCCTTCTTCGACTTTGGCCGCAGCGTGGTGGAGGAGTTTGGGGCGGTGGTGACGCAGGCGTTTGATGGCCTCCACGCAGCGCAGGAGGAAGACAACAGGAGAGGTGAGTGGAAGCACAGAAGGCATCCGCAAAAAAGCCTCGCGATTTTTAGCATCGTCCATCCGTCTGGTGTACCTGCTTCCAATTTGCCATAGTTGTGCTTGTTGTAACTCGGGTTACTGTACTTTTTGTTTTTAACTCATTCACTGCCAGACATTTTCAGACCCTCTTTTATCCTAACGTTTGAAAAAATTATAAATAAATTCCTGGGATTGAATAGCTGGACTGTGAAAAGACAAGAAAAGTCGTCAATGGCAGTGAATGATTAACTGGGGGAAAACCGTTGTAATGTGCTCATAACGTCCACCCTTGTGTTGGATTGCAGAGAAAACATTCCCACGCCTGCTGCGGAACAGGAAGTTGTGCCGAGACCTGCGCAAACAGTCGTCTGAGTGCTGGCAGCTGCAGAGCCAGTGTGAAGCCTGCCAGGGGGCCTTGCTAACAGGTAAAGCGCAACGCCACGCCACGCCACGACAACCACCCACCTCCACCTCCACAGGCTGATGTCGTCATTGCGTCCCCTCGCAGAATGTCCCAGCGTGAGGGAGCTGCACGTGGAGCTCGAGCAGGTCTCGCAGCTGCTGGGCGTGTCCAGGGAGCAGTACGACGAGGTCCTGTCCATCGTGCGGCGCCACGCCGACGAGACGCTTGGCTGGCTGGGCAACATGGCCGCCGAGTTCGGCTGGGTGGCGCGGGCGGACACTCAGAACATCTTTCGCATCACCAGGGTGAGATGAGGAGACGCAAAGGGGTTGTCGTCGAACATCTGCTACACAAACGATTCATGGATAAATGAACAAGAATGCACAAATGAAAGGTAGAAGCAGTGTCCGTGAGGTGTCATTTGAGTTCATTTAAAGAAAACTACATTGAAAGGCTAACTGCTATACAGTGGCTCAAAAAATTAACAAATTTGTGGAGAGAACCCATGCTCCATTTTTTGCTGAACGACTTCCCTATTCGCTGTTTTGGGCTTAGGCCAAAGCCATGTCTGCTATAAAAATATTGCTGTGGCACGAATCTAGTGGCATCTTATATTATTTAAGAAATTTAGAAAAATATTGCTATGGCGCCATCTTGTAGCATCTTATATTATTTAAGGAATTTAGAAAAATATTGCTATTTATCATTAATAATATGACGGCTGAAATAAGATTTCTTCTTTTTCATCAAACTGAGTTGAGGAGCTGAAGTCTTTGCCATCTTGTGGCATCTAAAGGCAATTCCAAACCTTTTTGGGCAGTTGTCAGTTACTCACAAATCTTCACTATTGGAGGCAGGACTTGGTCCCTCTTCCCCCAAGAATTAATATTAAAATATGTAACCTTTGAAGAGCTTTGACTGACACGTAAACTGTCTCCATCTTTTATTTACGGTATTAACAAGATTTTGAAATACTTAAACGTAATTTACATGAAAAACTATTCGCTACCATATAATAAAACAAAAATAAAGTGAATAAACTGTTAACCCTTTGACAAAGCCTGATTAACACAAAGTTTTGTCTCACACAATTGTCTCCACCAACTTTAAAAGGACAGATGTTTTATCATTTTAACATTCCTAACTGTCATATACGTGCGAAATAAAGTTTTTAGTATGCTTTGGTTATATGTATTCACAATTTTCAATGATCCATTATTTAACAAAACCGTATATAGATGAATAATATTTTCATACATTTACAAAAATCAACAGAGAATTTAAATATGTCAAGGATTTTCTTTTTTTAAACGACAATTTTAATAATACATTTATACAACAAACCAGACCCTTTTCTACGTTGTACTACTCTAAAATCAATCTGGTTTGACCAACACACTATTACACTTAATGGAGTTGCTAAAGATGCTCACTCAAATCCCACGAGATTTGTGGAAGTCTCACGTGACCTTGTTACTGTTATTCAGCTCAAACCCCAGACTACAACCACCCCTACAAAACAAAACCATTCAGCTGAAGTGCGTTGTATGTCATTGGTGTCCCCAATGATGTCCAATGTGTACAGCACCTCAAGTGTTCCTTTTTGGTCTGCAGGTGGTGCCAAAGAGCGAAGACAAAAACCTGTCGGCGGGGGAGACCCAAGTGGAGGTGACCATCCTCAACTCTCCCTCTTTGGTCTTCTCCGTGCCGGGAGAGCTGAACCTACAGGACCCGACCTTCATTCAGTATGTGGCCCAGGAGGCCCTGGACAAGTACAAGGAGATATTCAGGTAATGGGTGTGACATTTTAGAAGACACAGGAATGTTTTGCGATGTTTTCAACTTGTATTGTAATGTATTTGCATTTGTGCCGTTGCTTTACAGGTACCACGAGGATGAGTAAATAGCCAATCACGGAGCTCTATAGAGATGCAGAAATTCAACAGCTCCCAGTAAAAACACAATATGCCATTTCCATATCCAAATGTTCAAATCCAAATTTTGATGTTTACAGTAGAAACTTCCCTAGGATTTCAACACAGCAAAGTCAAATTCAACTTTTCAAGTAAAAGTTTTATTTTTCTCTGTACAAAAATTCTATTAGTTACCTTTATTTTCTCCATCTCTATTTCAAGTCCTACCTTTAGGAACAGTCACATATTAGGTTCTCCACAGCCAAACATACAAAGAAATTAAATTCAAAACAATAAAAAGTTCACATCTTTGTCTGAACCGCTGGCTTTCGTACGCAACTTTCCCATCATGCACCTCTGTACCGACAGTTAAAGGATAGCAATAAGAAAATAAAGGTTTTTGTGGAAAAAAACATTAACTTGATGTTTTGTGGCCTTAACACTAACAAAACCATACTAAGCAGAACAGTGAAATTTTCAGTCTGGTGTGTAAGTGGCTGACAAATATAAATGTAAGCCACTGTCACTGATGCACTTACATTATTCTTTTCTTTCTCAGACATACATGTGAACACATCATGAACAAATCAGACCTTATACAGGATTGTGCAACTCTTCCATTGCAAAACTGTCACTGAAATGTTGATATTTTGATTAAAACCAAAAAAAGAAAAATAATTCCATGGTCACAGAAAAATGCCCATCTCAAATGAAAAAACAAAACAAAAACGTTAGACATTCCTTTTGCACTTGGGCGTGATTAAAATAACTGATGTAAAAGTGTGTTTGAAAAAAAGACCGAAACAAAAGACTTCGGCATGATTCAAATTCCTCAAATGTGACAGAGTGCAAACGCTAATGACAGTAATACTCAGTGACAGAAATAAACTACTAAAGAAAAAGGTCAGAGGAAAGTTCCCATCCTAAAAATTGAAAATTGCTTTTCTTTGTGATGGCATTAAATGATCTCAATTACTGATATAAAAAAGACAGAAATGATCAGTCTTTGACAAATAAAACAAAAATAAATTTGGTAGTCACAGACTATATCCATCCTAAACATTTTTTTTAAATGTTTGATATTTTTTTGCACTTGGATGTGATTAAAATAACCGAGAAAGTGTGTCAAAGAAGCATGAGAATAATGGAGAAAAAAAATGTCATTCATCCACCTGTTCACACTTGCCAAAATATTTTTTTCCCTGCACATACTGTACATTCTTGCATCAAGCCCCATCTGCACCGTCCACAATAAAATTTTAAAAAAGAAGCACAACTTGTCAGCCTACAGTCATTGACAACAAACTACTGTACATATGACAGATCGGGACTCCCCAATATCAAAGAATTATTTTTGAAAAATAAAATTTTTAAAAAGCGAGGAAAGTTGTGTGAAAGAGTCATTGTGTAAAAAAAAAAAAATCTTGCAAGTATAGCCATCAATGTGAAATGAGGACTAACTACTCTGGTGTTGATCACAGTGTCGTGGCCAGTCTGTTTTGTACCAAGATGAGCTCTTGCGAGTCTACAGGTTGTCGCCCGGCTGGTACTGGGGCTCCGTGGCCGTGAAGTAGTCCTCCAGGAAGGACTGGATGTACTCGAAGGTGGGCCTCTCGTCGGGCTCTTTCTTCCAGCAATGGCGCATCATTTCGTGGAGGGAGTCGGGGCAGCCCTGGGGACAGGGCATGCGGTAGCCGCGCTCCACCTGCTCCAGCACCTCTCGGTTCACCATTCCTGCAAACCACAAGAGCGCCGGGTTGACCTTCCAGGATACCATTTACAGTGAAGGTGTTGGCCCAATTTGGCGGAAAAATATGACTCTTAGGCCTGCTACAATAATATTCCGCCCCCCCCCCAAAAAAGTTGTCAAAAAAGAAGAGAAATCAAACAAAGATTATTGGAATAATGAATACATTTTGAAAATTGGTAAACAACTGAAGAAAAAAAAACTTGTTTACTCCTGTTAAGATCCTCTACAAAGGTTGAGTGTTTTACGAATGATAAGACAAATACTCAATTACAAGCATTTGCGGGTCGGGCTGGGCTGGGCTAGAGTGAACGGAGGCGATCGAGGGAGCCATCTTAAAATGTGCACACATTGTCCTTTCTAAAAAGCAAACAATGCTAGTTCAGTTAGATGGCTGTGAAGGTAGCAAAGTACACATCCAGACTGAGATATTTATTTGTTTATTCATAAGGGAAGGATTTAACCTGACGCACTGCGAATCAGCCCCGTCTAACTTGAGTTGGAGCACTATAGCCCCCAAGTACAGGTATTAGGAAATTATGGGATTGTGTAATTATTGCCCCTAAAATTCATGATACGGTACTGGCACTTGGTGCAACACTAAATGTTTTAAATGTTTCCTTGTTCTGCATACCCCACATTCATTTGGTAAATGCTTCCAAGAAATGATTTGGACATACTGTACTTGAAACACACACGTCAGCTAATGTGGGTTTGTTTCATGTTAGCATAAACACTGACATGCCACTTTTCTAAATATAAAACACATTGCTAGCATCAAAGAGTTTAATATGGGCTAGTTTCCAGCCATTTAATGCATAGCTGTCCCATACGGCTTAACTTAACTGCCAAAAACATACACAAGTAGGGGGACAAAAACTTGTCATCCGATACAACATGGGTAGAATTTCACTTTGGTTCCATTTCATAGTTTGCTGCCTGCCATTTGTCCTCTTCCTCCTCTATAAAAAAGCAGAACGCTTCTTCCCAAAGACAGGAAGGCCCTGCACCGGTGACCCGTGTGTGACATTATTGCCTTGCAAGGAGGAGACTCATTGTGAGGTTAGGAGCCAGAGCACATGGCTCGGGGGTGGGGGTCTCCTTTATCTCACGCACCAGGGAAGCCGGAATTAGATAATAGAATGGCGGCGGTGTTAAAAAGCGATCCATCAGCAATCTTATATGATATCTTTAAAAAAAAAGGGAAAAAAAACCATGGGTTTCCACGCAGCTGTGTCAACACGACTATAGAAAGGAAGAGAAGTCCTTCTAGATGGAGTTGAATTAATTACATTGAAGGATGTTTTCGCTGTGGATCTGGGAAGGCCACATGAGCCAGATGGCGGTCAGGTCGGCCATATGGCGGCTCTGTGATCACTGCAAGCTGCAGTCCAGTCCTCTTTTTCAACGTTACAGTCGTCAGAGCGACATGGGAATTGTTGCAATTAATCGTGATGTAAGATTTCAAGATATAATTTTACTTTGGATGGGAAAAAAAAAAGTGTAGCAAGCACTAAAAAATATACAAGTTAATTTATCACATTTAGCAGAGAAATAATGTCTGTGCTTCTGAGCATGTTTAGTGATGTGTTGAACTTAGTTGGCATTAGTAAAAAAAATACAAATAAAAACAATTGCTTGCTTGAACAGAAATTAACATTCCAATTCCATAAGATTTCATCTAAATATGTCCTGCAAAAAAGATAAACAGTCAGATTTTTTTAAAAATTTGATCAACTAATTTTAATCAATATATTTTATGTTTTATATATCGTTGCTGTCCAGTGAAAAACACGTGTCCAATTTTTTAATTTTTAAAAATTTTCACATTAACAGGATGTCTAACGGAAACCCCATTAATGTAAAAAAAAAAAAAAAAAAAAAAAAAAAACCACAAGAACATGTTTTTCACAGGACATACATTAAAAACAACTAATTTATAATATTAAAAAATATGTTCTATACAGTTATATTTAAGGATTGTATTTTAAAAAATGCTTGTTTAAGAAACAAACCTAAAATAAACTTTGAAATTAAAAAAAAAAAAAGTGGACACACTGAAAGAAATGGTGACATCAATCCCTATGTGCAGTACTTAAAAAAAGCTACACATCTTACAAAATGTAAGTCTTACAAAAATATAATGCAATACCGTATTTTCCGGACTTTAAGCCACACCTTAATATAAGCCGCACACACTCTATTGAAAAAAAAAAAATAATAATGAAAAAAATAAAAATAAAAATAAACAACAACAACACATAGGTGCACCTTTATACAAGCCGCACCTATTGTTGAAAAATTAGATGTTTACAGCATTTACAGAACGATTTTGACGATGTATGTCTCTGAACAGATTCTTTCCTAACAGTGCCTTTTAACACGGCAGCAACTTTGCTGATTAAAACGGAACAGAATCAAGAGAAAATAAACAGTACTTATCTTCATTTCACTGCCCGCTGCCACTCCAGTTTGTTATTTTACTAACAAGTGTTCTGTCACCAAAATGCTACATTCAAGTGGTAATAATAATAATAATAATAATAATAAATAATAATACCCATCTTAAACAATACAATGGAACTTAAAAAAATAAAAAATAAAAAAATAATCAGAAACTGTGACCGGGAAGTTGCATGTGAAAAAACTTTGGTAGCTGTGACAGCCCCTATTTCATGGTCTGTTAACGGCGCACTTTCTGTGGGACGTGCGAGTGAAAAAGGCCCAAAGGCTCACCTGGATAGGGCACTCGGCCTTTGGTGACCAGTTCCGTCAGTAGTATCCCAAACGACCACACGTCTGACTTGATAGTGAAGCGGCCATATAGAGCTGCCTCTGGCGCCGTCCACTTGATGGGGAATTTAGCGCCTGGAACGACCAGGGAGTCAGTTAGAAACTGTGAATGTGGTTCTGAAGGTTTCATTTTTTTGGGCGCCCTCTAGGATTAATTGGCATGACAACGCACCTTGCCTAGCCGTGTACTCGTTGTCCTCGATGAGCCGGGCCAAGCCGAAGTCGGCGATCTTGCACACCAGGTTGTCAGCAACCAGGATGTTGGCGGCTCGCAGGTCCCTGTGGATGTAGTTCATCCGCTCGATGAAGGCCATGCCGTCCGCAATCTACGGGGAAACGGACGGAACCATGTAGGTGGAGTCTGGTTGAGGTTGTTCAATTTGCAATTTGACTCCCCAAATATTGCCGTGGCATATCGCACTAGACGATCTCAGATGAGCGATAAAATGAAATAGAGATAGGACGGCGTTGACTACAGCGTGTATGATGTCACTAGCACACTTCGTGCTAGCGCGTCGGCTAGTATGCTAGCTAATACTATTGATGAGCCTCATATGAAGGCGATTTGATTATTTTGGATGATTCAGCTACTGAATAAACTGGTTTAATGGCATCTTGTGGCATCTGTAGGCAATTATGAATCCCATTTCGAGGGGGAATAAATTATTTGCAGATTTTATCAATTCCACAATAGCAAGGGTTCACTGTACTTCCCTGACAGCGCAGACTACTTTCCCATGAGCCAAAGGTTTGGGCGCAATCTTGTGATATCTTTGCAGATTACGGACAGCTCACGTGAGTTACTCAGCAACTTGCTGACAATAAGTGAATTTGTGAATTCATGAATACCGAACAGTCAATATCATATACATTATTAATTTAAGACTCGAGTGTTTCACTGTTAAAATATTACTTCAAACATTGCCGCACAGATAATAAAGGTTTTAAGACGGCAACAGTTCCCATTAGTTCCTATGTGAGAAATCGTATTCGGAAACTGACCGGCAATATGTTTGACATTAGAGCATTCGTTCTACCATGCATTAGTGGTAATCAAGTTCATGCAGGCTTGTTCATTTCCTAATAATTCAAAACATCTTTTGTCTGCCAAATCCCTCGGAGGCGAGCGACCGCCAGGCGCCTCCCTCCGTCTTCATTTTCAACCTGGCCCAGCGAGGGAGGAGGGTGGCAGAGCAAAGTGAAAGCAGAGCGTAGCACGCGACGGCGGCATCGTGGGAGTTAAGTGGCTCTCTCATTTGGAGCGCTTAGGCTCCGCATGCAGCTAAGTGTTGGAGGATGACGGGAGGCACACGGAGAGGTGGCAGAAAGCCAAGAGGGATGTCAAGTTGGAGATTAAATAAATATGACAACCTGCATGGAGAACCATGCATGGCACTTGAGCCAACCTGACGTCGCAAGCTTTATTGTCACACATATTCCTTCACGGTTTAGCAAGCAGAGGCGTGTCTCTGCATCCTACCTGTGCGGCCATGTCCACCAGCTGGGGCAGCTTCAGGTATTTGCCATCTCCCTCCTTCAGGAAGTCCAGTAGACTACCTGGAAGAGATTAGTGGATGAATACTAAAACATGATCATGTGATATGATGATACTGTGTTCGCTACGTATTTTTATGGATGTATTCAAGCATGCACGCACGTACGTATATATGTAGTATACAGTGCTCGGCGTAAATGAGCACACCCCCTTCGTAAAAAATAACATTCTAAACAAAATGTCAATAAAAGCAATTTCCAAAATGATGGCAAGACTACATTTGTATGACGTGTTTAATTTATAACATGAAAGTAATGTAATTTAGAGAACAACTTTTTCAGCTTTATTCAAATTGGGGTGATGCAAAAAGAGACTCTGGAGCAAAGCTAGACTTTTGACTACAAATGTCCACAAATGCGTCTGATTTTTCATTACACAGGTGTCACGCAGACAGTTGACTATAAATGGGTGTTACTTAAAGAAAATCCTTTCCCATTTCATGTTGTTGGCAATGGCACCACATGGAAGAGAAATGTCACAAGACCCGTGAAAGAAAATAATTTATTTTCACAGAACAGTTGGAGGCTAAAAGAAGATCAACAAAAGCTTTACCGATGAGTCAGAGTACTGCGGTAAAAGTTGAAAAAACATTTTAAAAAGATAAAACTGCTACCATCTCACAGAGACATCAAGGTCATCAGCGGAAGTTAACACCTCGACAGTAGTGTCTTCTGATGAGAAGGGTTGAAGAAAATCGGCGCGCAAGTTCACTGCAGTTATCGAAGTCAGTAGAAAGCCAAACTGGGGCGACTGTTTCCCGTGACACAAAATGGCATACACTGCAGAGGCATGGCGTGCATGGGTGCCGTGAACCAAGGAAGCCTCTTCTAAAGGCCAGGCATAAAAAAAAAAGTGCGCAGAGAGTTTGCCGGGGCACATGTTGACAAAGATGAAGACCACTGGGACTCGATAGTCTGCAGTGATGAGACCAAGATAAATGTTTTTGGAACAGATGGCTTCAAAACCGTATGGCATCTAAAAGAGGTCATTCTTGAATGATGGGAAATGATTGATGCACAAAATGTTTCCAGTATATTAATTCCATGCCTAGAAGACTTGGTCATACAAAGTACTAGATGTAGACGTTTTTGTTGAGGGGTGTACTCATTTCTGCATCACCCTTATTTGAGTAAAACTGAAAAAATGTGCCATCTAACTTATATTGATAATCTTACTTTCATGTTCTAATTTGATAAACACATTTATTAAACATGGTCTTGGCAGAATTTCGCCAATTGTGTTTGTGTTGATTGAGATATTGTTTAAAATGTTGCTTATCAAAGGGGGTGTACTCATTTACGCTGAGCACTGTATATCGTGTTTGTTTTATTTTCTTCGGTGTTGTCGCTGCCTGGTGTTGACACGTGTGGTCATTAAGTGAAATTTGGGCATGTGCACATGTGGTCTGTTTCAGGTGTAGCATCAGCGTAAACACGGCCACATTGGATAATATGGTGATTGAAATGTACATGCAAATAGACAGATATAAGCATTAAGTTCAGAATTGGGTAAGGCAGTGGTGATCCATCTGGAATGAGATACTTTCCGAGAGTTTATATAGTGCACTTTAGTCATCAGGCGTGGGTGGAATAAAACTAGCTGGAATTCAATGTGTCACATTTCTACTGCTGAAGGAACTTGTGAAAGTCGCCACTTAATACCTGAAGACTTAATTACTGTGGATAAACTTTTCCAAAACAGAGGATGGTAAGGTTATCTTATGTGGCTGCCAAAGTTTGTTTCCACCATTACGAATTTCCGATTTTCGAATAATATTCAACATAATGAAGATGTGGTGAAAATGAGGGGATACATTTATAAGAAGATAAAGAGTAGAAGAAGAAAGTGGTGACCTTTATTAATAACTTGTTTTTCACAATTTAGGAAGAACGTATGCCTGTAAGTATTGTTATATTTGACCTGTTTGTATGTGTTCCTACAGCGATTGTGTGTGAACTTTTGGGTTTTCCATTGACTGCTAGTATTAAGCCGTCAATATACCTAAAACTATTTCTTGTATTTGAATATCCAATGTATGTAATTATTTTTGTTGTGTGTTAATAGTTGGCGTTTTACAGTAAACTCCAACTGGGGTATCAATAAACAGCTTAAAGCATGCTCAGGGAGTGCAAAAGAACAAATGTCACACGCTTACTGCAAGCAAAACGGTGCATTCAGGGTGCAATCACAGCACGGGAACGCGCATACACACACCGAACCATTTGGCAAATCATTTTTCTTGGATTATAATGTTTTTATTAACCTGTGAGGCAGAAATCAAAAGCATGATTAAAATTCACCTAACTGCCCGGCCCTAGCATAAAGTATGATGCTAAGAAGGCTAAGCTAACACGATATGGCCGTGCTTTGCCTTGGCAGAGATCAGGAACACAATCGGGGACTGACCTTTGCCCATAAACTCGGTGACGATGTAGATGGGCTCTTCAGACACCACGGCATAGAGAGGCACCAGCTTGTCGTGTCGCAGCTTTTTCATGATCTGAGCCTCCTGCAGGAAGGCCTCCGGGGACATGGTGCCTGGCTTCAGGGTCTTGATAGCCACCTTGGTTGTACCGTTCCAGGTGCCTGAATTAAACGGGGAGGGGCGGGGGGGAGACAAAGAATCATAAAGACAATGAAAGCATCTTGCACATGAAACTGCTACAATAAACATTGTTCTGCATCAATCCATGCAACCATTATCTCCCGCCTTTCCGGGATCGGGTCGCGGGTGCAAGTGTTTTGAAAATATGTGAATTTTGACAAACAGAACCTATCTAACCAGCCATCCAGCAATAGTACTGACTTAAGTACTAGGAATGGGACGAGACCTTGTGCTACGAGATCTCGCGGGATTAGAGCGCCACGAGATTTTTCGTCCCTGCACAGCACGAGATCTCTTTTCTTTCGACGGTGTTTTGGAGTCCGGATGAATATAGCAGATGTCCTAAAAGGAGTTGTCACCGAAAGGGAACTTCCGAGGCCAAATCACGGAGTCGCTGTTGTGACCAACAACGCTCGCAACATGGATGTAGCGATACGTGAGGCTGGCTTTGAGCCACACATTAAGTGCTTATCGTGCAGGTAATGAACGCAACGCTAGTGCAGATGGTCCAAAGTTGGCCGCGTATCACGTTTGTTTGGACGTGTCAATATAGTTTCTTTTTTTCACCGATGCTCAACAGCAGCAGCACTTTTGACGGCTAAATAAAGACAGCTCGAGCTGCCCGTGCACAAACTAATTATGGACGTAATCACGCGCAAGAACAACTCTTTGGACATGATGGCTCGCAAACTAGAGCAGCGGGCTGCCGTATCTGCGGCTCTGAGGAGCCCAGAACTACGACGAGTTGCAGAAATCTTGACACAGACGCAGTGACATTCTTCTTGTTGAAAATCTCGACTGAGAAACAAGTTGAACTCTACAATACAACACAATTTTATTTATATAGCGCATTTCATAACAGCTAAAGCCGTAACAAAGCACTTTAAAAACAATGCAATAAATTAAAAAAAACAAGAGGCAGTGATATATCTTTTAATAAATATGTCAATAAATATTAACAAATATATAAAATGTAAATGAAAATATAAATAAATAAAGCCAATAAATTAACATTAAAACACTTTATACAATTGAGTTACTGCCCCACGAGCACAGTTGGATTTTGTCAAAGTATATATTAAGAGGAAAGATTTCAGCTTTAGTTATTGCAGCAATATTTGAGAGCATGTAACGAAAGTGACTCCTGTTTGCATTTGCACTTTAGAGCTAGATGATTCATTTTCTTGCAGTCTGTTTGATAAAAAACATTTTGAAAATTGAAAAAATTGCATTAGGTATTTTTTTATATTCGAAATTTAGCAAAAATCTCGTTCTCGTCTCGTGGGATTTTTGTCCCGTCCCATCCCTAATATACACACATGTAAATATATAAACACGTAAATCTACACAAAATCGCATGCGCACAGGTACACGCACACACACAAATATATAAAAAACATGTTCAGTAGTGTTTGAAAATTTTCACTGTGTTCTGTTCAATTGTTCTAAAGACTAAAAATTCCCCAAATGTAATTATTCTATCAAACATATTTTAATTAATATCCCAATACTCTGAATTAATAACAATAAAACGAATTTGAAGTTGTTTAGCTGTCAGGTATTCAAAAGTTTCTTTGTTTTTTTTTTACATTCTCGCCATTGTTTTAGTATCGGTACCAAAGTACTGCGTGTATAGTACCGAAGTCAACAAAAGTTTGGGGTTGTGAAAACACTAGTTTAACTGACAATGTAAACACGGTCCAAATAAAACTGTGTCGAAAATGATGAACCATGGATGATAATTTCTCAAACAGCCAGTAAACTTGGCTACCAAAATAATCTCACACTTCCTGGTCGAAAGCCACTTACTCACGCCCTGCTTACATACAATGAGCTGCGTCGGGAGAGCCGGAGCTTCCATCATGAGGGCCGATCTCCATGAATGAATCGCACAGTAAGGCACGCGCACATGCACGGACACACACCAAAGGCCAAAGTAGGGCAATGATAATAACGACCGCAAGGTGGTGAGAACACAGAGGCATTGCGGTCACACACAGTGATTAACATATCTGGAATTAAAAATAAGCAAAGTCGCCAAGGGAATAAGCTGCAGGGGAGGCAGCGCAAAAGAAAAAAAGAAATCGGCAAAGGAATTCCTGGGATTGCACACTTGCAGGTCCAGGCTTGCTGCGGGCCTAATGAGGGAGTGAGTGAGGAGGGAACACACTGGCCAAGTGAAGCGGAGGAGGACGACTTGCCATTAGTGTACACGCGTGTTCCTTTCAGTGTAAACGGAGTGCAGTCGTCAGCGCTTTCGGCAATAAATAGGCTAGCTCTTTGCTGTGCTCCATAACTCACCGTTTATCACCCTATAAGCGGTCTATATCCATTCTTCCCTGTTGAATATACATGAGCTATGAAGTGGATGCTTAACTTCCTGCCGTAAGCCCCGTTTACTCATTTATGATCAACTATCCATTATACTACGCTAACACGATGTGAGCTGCCTTACCCATCCAGACCTCTCCGAAGCAGCCCTGGCCCAGCTTGACCTCCAATCGCAGGGACTCTCTGGGGATCTCCCATGCATCCTTGGCCAGTCCCTGAGTCTGCGGCTTGACCGTAGGGCACACTGTCGTCAGCCTGTAGCACAAACCGTCAGCGTGTTCTGGACAGGAGTGGACATGTAAAACAGAGGGGGGAAAAAAAACATCCAATTAGCGGAAGATCCAGTAAGTGTGAAGCAGCGATGTGGAATGCAAATCAATATTACGATGTATCAAAACGCCAGCGCTGTTGATGACATTGCTGCTCAATGTTTTTTTCTTCCAATACGTCCATTAGTATGCAGTCATTATATCTTGCGATTATCAATAGCGTTCACAAAGTGAATTGTGACAACAGTGACAATATTGAATAGTGAGTAAGGTTGGGCATCATTTGAATTTGGACGATTCTAGCTCCAATTCTGGTTCTTAATGTTTCTCGATTCAGAAAAAAAAAAGGGACTGCATTGTCAGCCATTGCGCCGTTAATGTCGCTCCCACACTTTGTCCTTGGAGGAACATGAAACCAACGGTAGGAGTGATATCTAAATTGTGGGACTACTCAACGCCATCTCACATTGTTATAGCAAAATAGACAGGTAAACAAGTTCGAGTGTACAGCACCCGTGATGTCACAAGGATTACGTGAAAGGTCCAAAATGTCAGCATTTGTGTGTGCCTTAAAAGGTAGAACAGTGCAATACAAATGAAGCCAACGACTGAATCTCAAACTATTTTGTAGTCACAAAGTCACACAAGGTTTTCTCTTCCCTCATTTGGAAACTCTAGTGGGGCTTTCAACCATCACAGGAGGGAAGAAAATAAATCCTGTGGAAAGCAGGATTTAATATATGTACATCCCAGCAGAAGACCTGCAGCTGAATAATTCAGTGGCTCTACAAGTACTGCATTAAAGTCTGACTAAAGTAAGAGATAATAATGTTAAGAGACTGCTTGTATAGTTCAGCAGTAAACAAACCTCTGCCTAAACGCTAGCTGCCAGTAAATGATACATACCTGTGTAGTGTTTCACCAGCTTCTGTAGAGTCTCGAATTGAGCCCGAGTGGTGATGTAATAGCCGCCACTGTCAAGCTTTCGTATTTTGTAGTGTTTGACATTGTCTCCCTTGACTTCATCCCAGTCACGGATAGATAGAGAGTAGGCACCTTTTGAATAAAACATTCACAAAACGCAAATGCTTATATCCACATACAGCCTAATAAGTCGTAAAAATGAAGATTTGCTTTGACATTAAGCTGCAGTTTTGTTTTGTTTTTGCCCCGGAAACTAAATCTTACCTTTGGTTGTCTCACTCTCTCGTGCCAAGAAAGTACCTCGCTGGTTGCCCGGAAGTAATAAAAGCCGCTCAGCGTCTTTTCGGCCCATTTTGCCAAAATACCATCTGTGGAAAGAACAGTCGTGAGAAGGTTTGAGTTTTAAAATTTGTAATTACAAAA
The DNA here is from genome assembly GCF_054856515.1 of Filicampus tigris. Taxonomy (NCBI): domain Eukaryota; kingdom Metazoa; phylum Chordata; class Actinopteri; order Syngnathiformes; family Syngnathidae; genus Filicampus; species Filicampus tigris. Next base: position 12,834,168 of record NC_141226.1, read on the forward strand.
GCGTATACACTTTTGTGTAAATACAAGTTTGTCAATTTAATCATTATCAATTCAGTTCAAGTTACTAAAATGAATATAAAATTACAAATTAATGTTTCTAGAGGACTACAGTGCATGTTATCTTACAGATGTCACGGAGAGTATCGATCACTACCTTGTGAGAAAGTTGGTAAATTAACTTTTGGGAACCTTTCACACATTTAAGAAATATTATCAAGCACTTGTCAAAATTAAAAGAAACATTTTTTTGGCATCATATGTTGATGTCAAGTACTGCTATGAAAACATGAACATGTTCCAAATAAAATGTGACTAGGGCTGGAGCAATAAATCCATACATTAAATTACTTTTTATTTCCAAGAATCGGCTGTCACACAATCGTTGTATCATACTTTCGATATCGTTGACTATGTATTTTGAATTTTTATTTTTCCAATATATAGGGCAACCGCCGTAGTATGGTACTATCTATAATTTTGGCAGAGCATCGTGTTACTTTCCTCTTCCGATATATCGATTATCATGCAGTGTCTATCATATTATCAAGAAAGTTGGCAAAATCCATATTGGATCTTGTGCTACTCTGCCTTCCAAAATGTCACACGATCACTGTATCGGAATGGCATCACAGTGTGAGCTACTCGTTTTTATTCCGATTTACCGATAATTGCGCAATGGCTGCTTGTTAACTACTCTACTATATGTGGATTACTGCACAATCGCTGTATGGGGAGAACGTTTATGGTGAGTTACTTGGTTCTTCCAGTCGTATTTTTTTTTTTTTTTAACAATGTATAATGACACTACCAGCATCATTGGCAATGTATTACTTGATCATATTGTGAGAGGTACTTGATGATTCTGTACAGTCCCAAAAAAAAAAAAAAAAAAAAAAAAAAAAAAAGCATAGTTCCAATATTTCCCAGGATAGAATACAACCACAGGACAAGAGGACAAGATTTGTGTCAGACATGGTGACCAGACATGGGATTGCCACCAACTTGTACAACACAGGGCATTATTGTTCAGCCTCTGCATGTGTACATGATGGGCTGTCACAGTGTGACCACGAAAAGGCATTTCTCAGACTAAGCGGGTGAAAATGGCAGGGAGGATGAGACAGAGGGACGAGACGTGGCAAGAAAGGAGTCCTCACTCTTCAGCCTGTATGGAGTCAGCAGGGGCCACGTAGTTGCTGGGGATGTAACCCTTCTGTCCCGTGTTGATGGAACGAGCCTCCCACCAGTCACCTTCCCTAGAAGGAGAGCAGAGCCTTCAGTCGGATTTACGAGGCAAACAAGCATGTCAGACAACTCGAGGGCTGTAAGGACAATTTCAAATCCATCGCTGAGTTTTATTGAACAATGCAGAGTTGAACATGGTGAAAGTGATGAGAACAGATGGCCCAGTCACAGAAGCCCATTAACCCAGACAGATTTCAGCCTTAATAGCAGACCAAAGCAAAACCAGATTACACACACATACAGCACACGCACAGACGCAGCAGGAGTGTACGTCTCCACAAGAAAAAAAGGAAAAGGTACTCACGTGTTGTTGATAATTTGGAAGCGATCGCCTTTTTTGAACGACAAATCGTCTGACGTCCTCGCTTCGTAGTCATATAGCGCCACGAAGAATGTGACGCCACCTGAAGGCAGGATTGAGAGCAGCAGATGAGATGTTTTTTTAATTGTTATTTATTTATTTTTACAAATTTATCATTTTTAGTCGATGATAAGCATTAACATTTAAAATCTTTGGTGGTAAATATTCATAGTCTAACTTGAGGCAGCAGATAACAAAACGGATTTCAAAAGCAGGACAAAGCTTTTGTGGTGACTTTTAACTCATTCACTATCAGACATTTTTAGACGATCTCTTACCCTAAGGTTTGAAAAAAAAATTAAAAAATATGAATAAATTCCTGGGTTTTAATTGCTGGACTGTGATAAGACAAATAAATACGTCAATGGCAGTGAATGAGTTCATCTCTATGACCAAACTGACCTGTTTTTTTTTTGTTTTTTTTAATGAATGGAACAATCAGTGTTTCGGACATAAGTTTGAGTAAGTCTGTTCATTACCAATAGAATGCCTTTAAAACATGATAAAGGGTTCGGGTTAGTTTAAGTTGGTTAACTTCGGCAAAGTGATGTCACATAAAAATATTCCACTAAAGTAAACAAATGACACCCATTGAGTCTTCTTATTGATTCGCTGCGCTTGCCTATTGGACCATGACAAGTCACATGGCCTGAGTAATGGCTGTAATAAAGAGTCTGAGTGAGACTGTCGGGCACACAGGAGTGTGAAGCGACAACAGTACTCAGATATGTTTATCTTCAAGAGGAAATTGAGCGGGTAGGATTAGATGGGCGGCATTCCCTCAGGTCGCATTATCCGCCTTGAGAGCGAGCGAACGAGGAGTGTGTGTGTGTTTATCACTCACACTGCCGGAAGATTCTATCAAATTGACATTAAGTTCAACGACAAAGACGATAAAAAGCAACATTGGACGGACATTTTTTTTTTTTTTTTGAGGCCACATTGCTTCCCATGTCATGTATTTATTTTTGAATCTTTTTTGGGGTTATGATCCTTGTCTAACATCTGCTATTTATATGCAGGAAATGCATTTTAACTTGCTCTATGCGCAAGTCACTGTTCTTTCACATTTGACATTTCCATATTGTTTCCAGACTTCACAACTTCTTGGTATTAAAAAAAAAAAAAAAAGACAAAATCTGATCATTTGCGGTAAAAAAACAAAAACAAAGGTAAGCAATAGGCAACAATAAATTGTTTGTTATAAATGTCTCAGGGCTGATTTGACTAAATTCCCTTGATCAAATATGGGGAATAAGAACAAGCAACAAATTGATCAAGCATATTGGTGAATTAGCGGTTAGCACGCCTGCCTCATGGATCAGGGTTCGAATCTCTGCTCGGGCCTTATTCGTCCGTTATTCATCATCAAAAAAAAAGAATGGATGGACATTTTTCTTTAAGATATTCTTGATTTTATATGTCTGAGAAAATAGAACAGTGGTAAGTTTTGCAAAAACAAATATATTTCCATACAACACAGACCTGGGACTGTACTAAAAAAACAAATACTATACTTTACCATACTAGAGTAGGAACCCCGTAAAGTTACAGCACAATTTAAGAGGGGTTCTACAATCCTGCGTAAACTGACCTGTGACGACACCTGGGAAGGGACTGCTCACAGCCACCGACGTGAAGGAGGTGGAGGCCCCGCCGAAAGGCGTGATAGCAGACGACGCGCCGCCGAATGGGGTGAGCGCGGAGGCGTGACTGTTGTAGCTGTTGTTGAGCGTCTTTGCCGCCGGCGAGTGGCCCATCAGTGTGGGCTCGGGTCCGTAGTGCCCCAGGTGGGAATTGACCGGAGCGTTGATGGCGTTATCCGGCCGGTACTTCAGCGTCGGGCCTTTGTCCTCTTTGCTCCGGACGCAACCCATCGTCAAGCCTGCAGGGGACGCGAGGGAAGGAAGTCAGTCAAGCATGGCGGAAATTCATCTTAAATGAGAACAGACAAAGATTGAATTTTCCACGCAATCACTGTATCGTGATGCTATAGGCAACACGTTGGCAAAGTGTTATGATATTACATTGTGAGTTACAAATGTTTCTTTCAATATCATGCAATCGCTCCATTCTGGTTCTATTAATATTAATAAGACATTGATCTCTACGGTGAAAATGACACTGTGTGTACTGTGTATACAGAAACACATACGCGTGTATAAGTCTGTAGCCTACGTCTGGCGCGCAACTTTGGAAATACAAAAGCAGAGGTAAACAATCATGCCGAAGCTCATAGACGCTGCTCAAAAGCGAGCGGGCGAGCGAGGAGTGCTTTATTGCTGTGGTGAGTGGCACAAATATAATGCGTTTTATTGACGGTAGGACGTAACAAGCAGAAATGACAAATTACTCAAATGCGGGTCTAACTCTTTTATGTAAATAGGTTATTTCGAATGTTTCAGAAATCAGAATTTTCACCTTAACACGGACATTGACTGCGTTTAAACGTAGTCATTGTGTCTGAGTGAGCGCTCGACTATATGTGTGATCGGAACATCAGTATCGTAGTGATTTAGCATCACTTCACAGCACCTTTCAAGAGCAAACACTTGAACCTTTGGAGGCTACTACAGCGGCTACTTTTTTTTTTTTACACCTTTTTCCCTTGCTTGCCATCCTGTGTGTAAGGTATCGATGCAGAACGGCGGCTTGAACTCAACCCAGGAATTTGGCAACTTCCAAAGCTATACCACCAGTTGCAGCCAGAGAGTCAATTGTAACACGTGAGAATTAGTGCTAAGCAGCACACCAGTTCACACCAAATCCCGATGTTGTTTTTGTTACGATTGCCGGTACACAACGTTCTGCATGCGGTGCCGTGTGACACCATTTCAGATGGGGCTCTTTTCAATATTGCATTTCAAAACAACCACGGTGCGACTGCGAGGCGTGGTGAAGGTTAGCAACAGTGTCACTTAGTAGACACTTAAAGTTTTCAATTTAGATGTGGAATGTGCCCGGGCTTCAAGTTGCACACCTTTTTGCACTCATTTCTTTGCGTGCTGTTCAGTTTACTATTTTTTTTCAAATGTAAATATACTTCAAAGCCCATACTAATGCAAAGTCTCTCTTCACTGAGTAAATTGTGTTGTATTTCCTTTTTAGTAACGCACCTCAGTTTGAAGAATAATTATTGCAAGTTGCACTACTTTTTGTGTTGGTTTTAGGAAAGACGTTTGTGAAATTTGAACAGTAAAAGCTCTGTACTTTGACTGCAATAGTCTGATTAGCACTACTCACGTCATTAAATCATGAGTGGCTCGCCACAGGCCTACCAACAACCTCCCGTGACATCCCAAACAAAAAGCTGCGCAGCCATCCAAGCGGGAAACAGGATCCTGACAGCCTGTGGCTGTTTCACTGACACAGATTTAAGACAAGCAGAAAAAAAAAAAAGCACGCCATCGCCCCTCTCTTCAGTGACATACGAGACGCTAGCATGTATCTTATCTGAACTTCAAGGACTCCCAGCAAATGAGGCAATCCTACTCACTCTTCCCACGAGTATTAGATAAACACATCAAGCGCGGTCTAGTGCTGACAGAATGACAGCATCCTCTTCAACAAGTCCACTTCATGATGGCTTGAGCTTTAACATAATGACATTCTTTGGCATGTTCTGTTAAAAGCGTGTGGCTGAACAACCAATGAAAACGTGCTTACACATTTGTTACTATTGGTGGTTTTAGAAGACATTCCACTGATCAAAGCGGCTACCTCAGCCAAGTTATTAGAGCCGTGGGCCAACGTTTTTATTAATTCTATTGCGAGCTGAAATGATATTTTCATCAAGCAAAACCTGCTTTTGCCGCAAAAAAAATACTATGAGTAGGGATGTAGCAATATCGAAAGCTCAAGGTTTGGTTTTATTGCGATATCGGTGTCACGATATATTTATTGCAGTATCGCGTCAAAGCTTGTTTTGCAGGACGGTTCACAGGTGTTATTGCTGCAGCAATACTGCAATCATGCTATGATCACAATAACAAAATTGTCCATTGAGAAATTATCTGTCCAATAATTTGACAGCATTTGTCATATCTTTATTAAAGGAGAAGTCAACCCCAAAAGTGTCTTCAAAATATCAACCATTCATGGCTCAGCTAGAGAAAACAGCTGAGCCGTGATTGGTCGTTACCTGAACAACTGTGATGTCTTTTTCAGTCGACAGAAGTGACAAAATGGCCGCCCCCTGAAATGGCTAAAAGTGGGTGGCTTTTGCTGCTCATATTCCACAAACGTAATATTAACCAGAATGTCATGTTTTGACTAGTGAAGGCACATAGGACATATTATTGTAAAGAATTCTTTTATGTTGACTTCCCCTTTAAGCAGCAAAATCCTCCCGTTTTTAGCCATCTCAGGGGGCAACATTTTCTCACTTCTGTCGACTGAAAATGACGTCACAGTTGCTCAGAGCAACGGTAATGACCAATTCCGGCTTATGTGTTTTCTGAAGCTGAGCCATGATTGGTTGTTGTAACTGTGATGTCATTTTCAGTTGACAGCAAGTGGCAAAATGGCCACCCCCTGAGACGAAGTTGCATAAAGCGGACGCCCGATGGCAGACGACGGCGCGTCGCGGCACATATGCCGGCGTGAGGGGCCCTTCTTGTACCGATTGATTGCCACACTAAGACAGGGATAACCTGGGTGGAACCCTGGGCGGCTAAGTGCGTTCAAAGTGTCCATAATCAACATGTCCTTCAATTCACATTGATCCTCTCTACTTTTTTTTTTTTTAATTTTTTTTTTTTACTGGAATATTAATGACATAAACCCGCTAGCATACAAGCTGGCTTTGGTTTAAAGCTTACGGAAATAACGTTGTATGCCAGTCAACCCATTACCGGGTTATTTCTTCTGACCCGATCACATTGTCACTTGGATAATGCAGCCAATCGGGTGCCAGTACAGTGAATATATGCAACCGATTGGCCATGTAAGTGGAGTGCTTTCAAGTGACACGCTAAGAAAAAAAACATTTTAAGTAGAACGGCTCATTATTTTGCAGCAAAACAAGACTACACCGAAAGCAAGTTTGTTTGCATTCTTGATTTCCTGACAAGACAAACTACTAATGTTGAAACTTTCCTTTAAATTTGTTTATGTTTTGATGTGACACTTTGCAGTGTATTTGAGAACATTTCACTTACAGGAGAATTTACCATGTCATTAAATCAGATTTGGGACTAAAAGATCCAAGATGAAATGCACACCCGGCCCCTTGGGAACGCAGGATTGAAAGCCACAGAGCAGCAAAGAAGCTTGCCGACGCATAGAGTCGACACATTCCAGATGTCAAGGAGCAGCTGATTAAATATGTTGGCAGCCAGCTTCAGACGCCGCATGAGGGGAACCGTTTGGGTGTATCATAAGAGTTTGTTATGTAAATTAGTTGTTGCACCAGTTGACTTAATTCACCTCCAATGCACTGCACAATAGACCTACTGTACACATCCTATGTGTAGAGTGTTGTTTAAACAGAAAGTCAACCCAAACATTTTCTTTTCAAGAACATGTTCTATGCAGGTCCACTAGTTGAAACAAGGCATTCTGATTATATATTGTGTTTGTGGAATATGAGAAATCCACCCGTTTTTAGCAAGCTCAGGGGGCGGCCGTTTTGGCACTTCTGTCAACTGAAAATGACATCACAGTTGCTCACCGCTCAGATAACGACCAATCATGGCTCAGCTTCAGAAAACAGGTCAGCTCCCTGAGACGTCTAGATTTGCCTGCTTAACTCATATTCCACAAACGCAATATTGATCACAATGCCTTGGTTTAACTAGTGGGCTTGTATGCAACATATTCGTGAAAAAAATATGTTTGGGTTGACCCCCCCGCTTTAAGGCAGCTCAGGTGAAATTCTCAAGGCTATATATCATTTAGTTTTTCCGCATTCGTCACTTTCTGTTCTTCCTCCGTGCGCTGATTTGCTAGCTAACAGCCAATCAGAGTGACCAAACATCACAACTTAGACGCCATACGCTTCCCGATGGGATCCGACTGTACCGACTGTGTTCGCTACATCAATCAGTTCGTCGCAATCCGACGCTTCCCCACGTCGTATTGGTCTTTATAGACCTTTCGACAGGGCTATGTTGCGGTGGTGGTAGTCCTAAATGGTGCGCACACAGCATGCTCGCATGGAAAAATCATACACATGATAACTATGAGTCATACAAATGCTAATGAGAGTGCAGACCCTTCAAACCATCAAAGTATTTAAATTTAGAAAAAGAGGGAAAAAAAAACAACGGGTGCTTCTGCGGGCAGGATGTGGGGTCCGGCACATCTGTTAAACATATTTAGGCTTCCTTCTATAAACAAGCTATCTGTTGGTTCAAGGAAGGAAAATTTAAGACCACTTCGATCAAATTTGAGACAAGTTACAAGTACGACCGAAGTGGCACTGGATTTAAGGAGCATAAAGCATGTTAAAAATCAACCACGATAGCTGTGGGTACCACTTGTTAACTTTATCAGTAACCACGAGTACACATGGGTATACTGTACAGACACGTGTTCCAAACAAATGTTTGCCAGATTGACCGCAATGTCGTGTCAGATTATGGAGACACATGCTGCTTGCTTCCCACAGGAAGAGCGACAGGAGGGAAGGTTTTGCTTTAGCGGCCGCGGGAAAACACGTTATCAGCATGCACACCGTTGCTGCCATTCGGATTAACCAAGCATATATTGTATGCAAGGGACTCAATTAAAAGTTCCTGGTGTCAAATACAAATGAACTACTGTTCAAAAGTTAAACGAGCATCGGAAATCCAAACACAAACTGGTTAACAATGAGAAAAATTGGCTCTTTTACAAACAGTCTTTTTTATACAACAATACTGCAAAACTACAAGAGATTAAACTGAATGGACATTTTATATCACCATTGAGGAGAGAACAATTATCGTCGTTATTATGGAGTGAAATTTGTGTTTTTATTTTCAATCAAACAAAAAAGGGATTAAAAAAAAAAATACGCCCCCCAAAACATTTTTGGGGCAAATACTGGATTTGTAATTAAAAAAAAAAAAGATTTGCAAGCAAACGAGACCAATTTTTCCAAAACTTAAATATTAACAAAACAACAATAGCATTGCTCTCATGAAACTATACAATAGTTTGACAAAATTGAACCAATAATTCAGAATACGCTTACAAAATTTATAGTTACATGAAAACAATGTTTTTTTATTTGTAAACAAAAACAATGGAAATGTGGCAATATTGGTGCTGCTATTCTTTTTGATATTTGGTTTGCAAATCTTTTTTGGGGTTTGAAAATAGTTTTTTATTTCAAATCCCACAAAGACAAGTCAGACCTTTAGATACACTTGCACAACCTTAACAACTAGGCACGACTCAATACCACTTTTTGATATCCAATACCGATACCAATACTGCAGCCTCGGGAATAGGCCAACAAGAGCTTGCTGATGAGCTGATCATTTGAATCAGGTGTGTTACAGCAGGGAGAGATTGAAAACCTGCAGGATAGGTGCCCTTGAGGACCGGAGTTGGTGACCCCTGCTCTAAAAGTTAATAATACGTGGATGTAATTTGCTTGACATTGACATCTAAAAACACCACGTGCGAAATTACAACAACCACGTGACAAAAACACACCAAATAAACAGGTACTGAGGGAGGAAAAATTCCTCAAGCTTTTTTTTTTTTTTCTTAATTATTTTTTCAGTCAAGGTACTCAAATTACTCAGGGATTCATTTCCTCCCTAGCCTTTACTCTCTGATCTTACAACAACCAATCAGATAAGATTTCAGGCAGGGAAACGAGGAGCAGCCAGTTGACCTTTGAACCATGCAATTCATATACCAGTACTGTAAATGCTAGAGCACTTTACCCAAACGTTAAATGGATTATGAGGCTAAAATGTACAGCACCTTAGTTAATAGTATTGCCTCCTTTCCCATCTATTTTACCGCACCTAAAGTGTATCACGCAGTTAAAACACAATGTCAGCTCTACAACCGTTCTGAGTGTACAGATAAACCATATTCCCCAAATTTTGCCATATTCAAAAGTTATTTTCAAAAAAGACTATAGGCAAAACAAAGGCAGAGACACTGGTTCAAGATGTCCTTATTCCAAATGCACTGGGTGATGTTCTCAAGACCCTGAAATGAGATAAAACCGTGCCATTCCTCATAACACGGGCTCAGCAACTATCAGAGCACCACTGAAGCGTAACTCAGTAATCGCCCTGGCACGCGCTCTGAGGCGTCTTCTCTTTGCCTGCCAATCACCCAGGAAAGTGGTGGTGGTTAGTTTGGGGCTGGGGGGAGGCTAGCTGAGGGGACTTCCTTCCGAGTCCCATTCACATCACTGAGGCCACCTGCAGAGGCATCTTCACGCAGTAAACGCAGCAAAGCACCCCCTTGTTGCCCCTTTGGGATTGAGCAGCCCACTCTAAAATTGGTATACACACAAAACGATTCTTAACACCTTAACCGAGTTTTTAAGTGTCAGACCACACACATGACAAGGAAATAAAACATTTAAAATTTTTAAAAAATGGCCAATTGTGTTGTCTTATGGTGTGTGGTGTGGTTATAAAGAATCGCGATGGGAAATATTGAATAGATTTAACGACCGTCAGCCCAAAGCAATTTCCGAGCGGATCGGGATGAAACAATACAACACAGGATAAGTGCTCAGTATCAGATTTGACAATCTGGCCTTTTCTGACTTTGACAATGTTTGTCACATTTCTGTCAAGGTATTCTATGGAGGAGTCAAATGAGGTGCAGGTGGCCTGGCTCCAGAGTTGTTACTGATATATACTGTACATAATGCAAAGTCAATGGCAGCTCTCACTCACACACATATCGTATTTTTCGGACCATAAGGCGCACTTAAGATCCTTCAATTTTCTCAAAAATCGACAGTGCTCTTGTAATGAGGTGTGCCCTATGCATGGGTGAAAGTCAGCTTTTCAGTTCATCTTCTTTAATTCATTCCTATTACATTTGCATAGTCATTCTCATACGCATCCAACCCTTAGCAGGAATATATGTTTTCGTCGTCGGAACAAGGACTACTTCCTGCTTCTGTGTGTTAGAATCAAGGGAAATGAAATCGTATTAGCCTAATGCTACGGTCAGCGGAGCGTTTATGGCTGCGTGTTTCCAATGTTACAATGTGGGATAATATCATTGCGGTCTGCGGGACCGATAGGTAAACGTTAAGTTAAATTCATTCCTATTTACTTTCACATTCATTGGCATCTGTTTTAGTCATAATGGAACTAGAACTACTTCCTTTTGTGAACGAGAGTCATGGGAAATGAAGTCCGACTAGCCCAACGTTGCGGTCGCTGGTACTCCAATAGGTTTTCTGGCTGCATATTTCCAAGGTTCCTTTGTGGGACCGGACTGGCGCAAGGTAAACGACATACCCGGCTTCCAATAGCTGCCAAGACCAAGCAAAAAATGTTTGATAATGGTAAGTGAATTGACTTATTAGAGTTCTTGAACTGTCAACCATTATAGAATTTAGCCTTATCCAAAGTAATAACACAACTACCAGTCACCAGATTGACTAGCGATGTTCAAACTTTTTTTTTTTTGTGTCGGAGGATCCGTTAATTACACGGCGAACAAAAGCAAGCAAGACACGTGACGTGGCACTACCCGATGAATCTATTAAATAAACATACGGTACAATTACAATACATGTAACCTATTTCACATACAACAGTTCACAAAAATAATGCGCCTTATAACCCAGTGCATCTTATGTGTGATTTATTTTATTTTATTTTTTAAATATTGCACCTAACTATACACAGTGATGCCCAATGGTCCGTAAAATAAGGTACTCAGACACGCACACACTCCACAGCGGGTTTTATGTGTAAATGAAACAGATGATTTAGCTTCAGAAGAGATGTTGGCAGCATATGTAAGATGGCAGTGAGATGGCCTTGTTTTGATAGACCCTATTACATAGTGTTGAGTTTAGTTTCGTTCACTCCATGTTACTACGGCTGAATAGCTTTTTCATCTGCATTGTGACTGCCATGGCACTTTATTTTCCACAGATTAAAAATCTTTCAGGTCTTCCAGGGAAATCTTTTCACTTTTGCCTTTCACAACCGACCCCCACCCCTACCCCACCTCCCCCGCATTCTCCTGCGACCATCCTGTTTTGCCCACAGTGACCTGAAACAAGGCTGTCTGGAACATAGCTTTAACACAGTTTAAGGTAATGTAAGTGGAGGTAATCTTAACAAAATGTGTTTGATTTTAACCATCTGTTTTACCATGTCCAGTTAAGAGATATAAACTAAACTGCCCTCATGTAAATCAATGGGCGGGGGTGGGGGGTTTCTGTCATTCATATTATTTGACAGTTATTTTTGAGCAATTGGGGGCTGTTTCATGTGCTGCTGTCAATGTAAACACTGTAGCTCTATCCAATACGTGTCACCCGAGAAGTGCATGGAACTAGTTTGGAGCTGGCCACTTGGACCTGCAATGTGTAAATCCAGCCTTTTAGCTGCACTGTAAAGTGTGTTTGATCTGTCCAGAGGATCCTTCACGCCTCCCGTTTAAGTACATGACACCAGGTCAGTGCCACCTGTTATCCTCCTCACCTCCTTTCATTGTCCAGCTTTTATCGTGTGTGTGTGTGTGTGTGTGTGTGTGCGTGTTTCTGTGCGCGCGCGACATGGCCAAGTGGGACTGCACAGTGACACAGAGGGATTAAGATGGAGGATTACCGTTGAACTGGAGTGTCCAAACACAGTAACAGTGGAAGTTGCAGTACAGTAGCGACACATGCTCGCCCCCTCAAAACAACAGAGCTACTTCAGGACTTCAGCATAAACAATTGCAATAAAACTACTGTACATATGGGTTTAAGTTTATTATGAGAGACTTGAGAGAAGGTTTGCAACAGATGGGGGGGCCTTCACTTCATACTATGAAAACATTTGATAGTGTAAAGTCTAAAACTAAGAAACGTCAAACTTGCCTCTTTGGGTATTTCATAACTAAACTAACATAATTTCAACCGCATTAGCTCGTCCTAACCAGGTTTGGAGGAATTGGGGTTAACTCAACAAGTACCAGTACCAGTGTCAAGCCCCAAACACACACTAACAAGAAAAATTACACGATCACTTTACTTTTTGTGTGTCGGAAAACACAAAAACTATCAGGCCTCGCTTGCTCGCACTCCCCAAATGAGACTTTCCCCCCCTAAGGGCTCGTCTCTTACCTCTTTCAAAGCGACCTCAGCAGCGTCGTAATCCGACTACATGCGTCTTGTCCTCCTTTTTATTATTTTCAGTCCCAAATTGGAGGGGACACACACGCACAATCAAATCTCAGTTGTACGTCCCATACTGACAACTAACTCCTCCGCCAGCAGGTCGGGGTCGTCTGCGAGGATCCCTTGGGTAGTCCTTCGAAGTAGGATGGGGAAACCGTCACTTTGTGTCGACTTGTTTGCGTAAAACGGCAAGAAAAGCCGGTAAAAATGCCTTTTAAAATGTCCGAGATTTAGTGAGCTGTCCCAGCACGACACAATAGCCCGGCTAGTAGCCACCAGGGCCAGAGAGGGAATCACGCTGCGTTCACGTACTCACTTTAAAACACGTACATTCGGACGCTCAAAGTCATACTCAGGCTAAAACAGAAAATACCTTATTAGGCCGACACTATCTTGCCACTTATTATAATTGCCTCAAAGTTTTTTTTCTCCAAAGTTTCAAACAATGAAAGACATAGTCTTAACCTTAGGCAAACTCCGTTTTTTTCCACATAAACCTGAACGTCTCATGAGTCATGATCAACTCTCTTGCGCCAAATATGGCCGACTTGTGTGGACTCTAAAGTAGTTAAATAATTGAAAGGAGACATCGAATAAATGCAAACTTGCTGTGCTGTATTAGAATCAAGTAATTAAAAAACTTAACATTATTAATGTGAACAGACGCGGCATGGCTTCTGGCGTTTTTTTGGAGGGAGGGGTCGGACGAAGTGTGTGTGTGCGTGTGTGTGTGTCGGGTGGGTTGAACGCTCAATTTCCAAGTATCTGGCGCTCCCTAGAGGTACAGTATTAAGAGATTGGCTTTTGGGTATAATACAGTACCGTACAAACTTAAAAGAAATACATGAAAAATAATACTAAAAAAATTGTAAAAAAATAAATAAAATGGAAACAAACAAACAAAACGTGATTAATAATCCTTTAGTTTAGTGATGTATTCGCTCTGAAATAATACTATAACATTGGCCCTCGGTACAACAGAAAAGTATGTATTTGGGTTAGCAAGAATAGATAGACATATAGACAGATAGACAGATGGATAGATGATAGATAGATAGATAGATAGATAGATAGATAGATAGATAGATAGATAGATAGATAGATAGATAGATAGATAGATAGATAGATAGATAGATAGATATTCCCTTCTTGTCCTGATGATGGCGCCGTGTCCTCATTCCTCGACTGTAAGTGGTGTGCGTGGTCACTAACTGCAATACGTGGCCAAGTTAGGTAGTGGTGATCGTTGGGGCGGGATATTAGCCCCCCGTTGGTGGCGGTCTTCCTTCGTCACGTTGCGTCAGTCTGAACGTAATGACGTACTTGCTCCGCAAAGTGCAGTTGTTCATCTGCTAGGCGGGATTCAGCACACAATAATCGGAGGAGGCCATAATAACAAGAATCTTCTAATTCAAGTACACTTCGATTCATTTGAGTGAATTATTAGTGTTGCATAATGACATTTCTATGGTTTGAACGTGATTTTTTGTTGTTTCTGACGCGTCAGTGAGTTAATTCGGATGATTCACATAACTTGATTGAACGTTTCATTCAAAAGCACCCTGCGTCAAAGGCCTGCTCCAATCGGATTACTGTACATGGCGGATGAATGGGTGACCGCCCCCACCCTCTTCCTCCTCACCCCTTTTCCCCGCAACCACTCACTTCGGGTCTCATCCACATCCGTGCGCGGTCATTATCAGTATTATTCGAAAAGCTGAGTGTAAATTCCAAGAAATTAAAGAGAAATGACCCTCATGGGGAATGGTGATTAGTTAGGGGCAGTGGGGTAGCTTTTAGTCCCACACAAAACTAGGATGCACTTCTACCCACTCGAGATAAAACACTTAATTGCATTTACTGGCGATGATGACGATGACGTGTTGGGCTATCATGTTACGGTGCATGAAGTACAAAAAAGAAGAAAAAAGTGCATTTAATAAAATAATTTAAAAGAATTAAAACAATAATAATTGAAAATACGACAAAGCGTGAGTTTAATATGTAAAAACAAAGACTTATTCAAAATGAAACATTTGAATACAATTAATAACAAGTCATAAATACAAAATATATAAGTTGATTCAAATATAAGACTGCACGAGTTAAGTATAGAGAATAACTTTCTGAATGTACTTAAATACTAAAATAAATACAATTCAAAAATATATATACAAAAGGTAAATCAGATATATGAGTGCCATGAGTTTAGTTTGGTAAGATAATTCAGAACAAAATCAAATTCCTTAAAATACGAGAGTGAGTATAGTATGATAAAATATGAAAACTAATTACGTAATGTACCAATAAAATCATAAAACAAACTAAAGAAATACATTAAGAGTGTTTGAATTTGATATCATAAAATAATTACTTCTTAAAAATCAACTTAACAAATTAAATGTATTAAAATAAAATACATTTTAACATAACCATATATAAAGTTCAACTTTAAAAACAATTAATATAATGAAAATGTTAACATTAAAATAATAAGATTGTAATCTAATAATAATAATATATCCTCCATTGTTCATTATTATAGTACATCCTCCATTTTTAATTATTATTATTATTATTAGTAGTAGTATTTCTATTATTACTGTTATTCTTAATATATCATAATATATATAAAATAATATTGTTCTCGAAGAACTTATAGGGACTTATAGGGACAAACAGGCTGCTCACTTATTATTTAACTCAAATGTTAACACACTCAAAATAAATAAATAAAGCACGAAAGTTTGCAAGTAAACTTCTCGACTGAAGCTACGTTTGCAGGGTGGGTGGACTGGAGATGTGTGTGACGAATGCAGTGCACGAGGAAGGAACTGTACCATTATACTCCTGCAGGAGGAAGGCTTGATGACGTCCATCGCATCCTTAACGTGACTTATTGCAGGGAGGGAGGATGAGGAGAAGAAAGGGAGGGAGATAGGGATGGAGGGAGGGGGGGTACTTAAAGATAAAAATCCAAGGCGATCGGGACAAAAAAAAAGTTTCGAGGAGATACGGAGAGGAGCTGCTGCTACTGCTTTTTGTTTTTTTTTGCGGGGGGACACTACATTTTTGCACAGCAGAACCCTTCATTGTGCGTTTTTTTTTTGTTGTTGTAATTTATCTGGAGGAAGAAAGAAGTGCGAGAGATAGGGGACGTAAGACGAGGCAGGAGACAAGTGCACCGCACCAGGCAAGCCGCGCCCGGATCACATCCCAGCAACAGCCTCCGCTTCCCGGCTTGGAGGTAAGGCGCAACCCCCATCGTCTGGATCCGCCACAAAAAGTCAATCAGACAAAGTTTGATCACTTTTTCCCTTCCGGCGTGCAAAAAATGTACTAACACCAAATGCACATTTTGTGTCACATTACAGCATGGCCAGTTCCAGCAAAGCCACTTTAATCTTGCTCATCTACGGAATCTTAATGCACTACAGCGTCTCCTGCACACCTCTCGGACTAAGTTACCCAAAAATCAGGTAGGTCGGTTTTGCATATCCTACATATGCTCGCCAATTAAATGCATTCGTTAAAAGTGTGCACCACGTGTGGATTCATCATGAAAGTGCACATGGGCGCGCGTAATCACGCACGAGGAAACAAAAGCATCCCAAAATAGGCGAAGGAGACAGTATATATTAGTGTGGAAATTTGCGTGGAGGTATCTGTCCAGTGGGACCCGTTCTGTGAAGACCCCCCACCCCACCCCCAACCTTATTAAAAATGAGAGTGCAATGGATAGCCCTCGGGGGGAGGAGGAGGAGGAAGAGGAGGATGCGTCACCAAGGAAAGGAAGCGAATAAGCCATTAAGAAAGCTTTGAGATTTATCCTTGTTTTAGATCCTTCCTTTTATGACTTTTTTTGTTGTGGTTTTTTTTTTTTTTTTTGGTTTTGTTTGATTAATGTATTTTATTGGTGGTCGGTTTTGTCGTGGTTTTTAAATAATGAATGAACAGGGGGAGCCGGCTTTTACGATGGAAACGAATAAAAACGTGATGAAAGACAAAAATAAATCAAATAAAATAAGGTTACTGTGAAAGACGCATTTTAACATTTGACATGATATTTAAATTCAGGAGTGCTTCAATTCAGAGTTTTTTCTTCACCTGTTTGAATTTTTCAAAATGTAATGTGTGCATTTGTATTTTTTTGGGGGGGGGTCGCTCGTGTGCAGGCTGGACAACGACGCGTTCGACGAGGACGGCAATTCGTTGGGCGAGCTGGGCTTCGACGGCGACCACCTCGCGTTACGCAGCGCGGCGTCCTTAAACGACGGCGGCGGCGGCGGCTACACGCTCTACTACCCCACCGAGAAGAGGTATGTCATTATTATCTGCATTATTATTATTACATTTTATTTTATTTTGGTCATTTTGATCATCCATTCATTTGTTATTGTGGTTTCCCACCCCGGTGCGCATTTTGGTCATTTTTTGTTTGTTTGCGTGTCAGTGTGCATCTCTTTTATTTTTTTTATTTATTTGTACATTTAATTTATTTCACTTTTGTCGTCCACTGATGATATATGTGTGTTTTGGCACCTCAGAGCAGAAAGGCATGCTGAGGAGGAATTAGATAGAGCCTTGAGGGAGATCCTGGGTCAGTTAACCACGCGACATTATCTGCATTCTCTGATGACAATGCGCGCAGGGTAAGGGCTTGCTGCATCCACCTTGTCTTGTCTCATTGTTATTTGTCATTATTTTTTTTTATGTATGTATTTATTTATTTTTTAAATCCCATTGTTCTCATGTTGCTTTTTTTTTGTAATCTCTCGAAGGGGAGTCAAATAATCACGTGATTAATCCATAAATTGATTTTTTTTTTCCTGACTCGAGTAAACGCGTCAGAATAGCAAATCGGCCTGTAAATGAATAATTGATAAGGCCCAGGGATGTATTATCAACGCCACAAAAAAAAAAGCTGAAATGTAATCCTTAATTCTTAAAAAACCTATATATCTATTGTATTTGATTGATTCGTTTTAGCAGTGAGGATAACAGCATGGAGGACGACACTGAGCCACTCTCCAAGAGACACTCGGACGGCATCTTCACCGACAGCTACAGCCGCTACAGGAAGCAGATGGCTGTGCAAAAGTACCTGGCAGCCGTCCTGGGACGAAGGTACAGACAGAGAGTGCGCACTAAAGGACGCCGGCTCGCCTATTTGTAGTGCAGCCCCCCACCCACACTCCTTGTGCGTGTATACAGTATATATGTATGACACCCCCAAGCCCCCAACCCGCACACACAGCCAGTGTCATCCGCCCATCATCCACATAATATAGCTGAGCAAAACAGTGGATTGCGCCTCTGTGTTCCCTTTCAACATTATGTAATTATGTATGACGTTAAGCCATTAAAATGAATATTTTATTAATAATATCTTTCCCTTCCAGCTCTTTTTTTTTTTCTTTTTTTTTTGCAACGAGAAAAAAAAAAATTCCATTGATTAACCCTCCTGTTATTTCGCGGTCAAATTGATACCAAAAATTCAATATATTAGCATCTACATTGCACAGTTTGTGATAATTAAACATATCCAGAGTCGAAACGACCCATTTAAAAGTGAAAGAATTTCACATTTACAATGAATTATTCGTTTTGGTAGTATGAACCCCCCCCCCCCCCAAAAAAAAAAGCTCTCTGTCCACACCCCTAACTCCACTCCCATTATTATTGGACACTTGTGGCTCAATAAACATGACATTGGGTCAAACCGACCCATTTAAAAGTGAAATAACTGCATATAATTCCCACATTTTAAGTGGAATTGTTAACCATAGTGTTAACATTGAGGTATAAACACTATTGTGATTATTATTATTGTGAACAATTTTGGATGATTAAAAAAAACCTTGGGTCAAACTGATCCAGGAAAATGATCGCTATTCGTATAACAGGTGGGTTAAACTACACAGTCCATGGACCAATATCTGTTTATTTTCATGTTTCAAGATGTTTGAAAGAAAAAAAGAGAAAAAAGATCATAATTGTGCACCTTCAACGTTATGCGCTTGAACAAGAAAAAAAAATCTTTAAAAAAAGGTAATCTATACATATATATATACAAATATATATGCAGAGAAATAAATAGATAAAAAAGACAATCAAAGTACTGAATGTTATACTTATTTTTGTAAGCTATTTTTTTAAGTGTTGTTCGTTTTTTGGACAAAAACAGGCCCAAAGAAGTGGTAAGCATGCTACATATCTGTGTATGAATGCGTGTGCGTGTGTGTTAAACACTCCATTGAAACAATGTTTTTGTTTTTGCAACGATGCCTCAATGCTGCTCACGCCTGCACATGTAGTGCGGAAAATACAAGTGTGTGTTTGTGTGTGTGTTTGTGTCAAAGGTGTGCTCGGGTTATGTTGATTGTATTCGGGGAAAACATGAGTGCGAAATCTGCATTTACTTAGTAGTTATTTTGTGGCATATCTGCATGCTGTTGTATTGTTGGCTAAAAGTGCATTGTGGTTACGTGTACATAGCAGGGAAATTCCAAACTGTCCGGCAGCGGGGTGGATGGGGGTGCGCAAGATGAAAAGTGCAATGGTGGTTTCCATCTACGATATGTGCCCCCAGGTGAGATTTGTTCACAAATTACAAAAAATGCAAAATATCAGTCACTCTTTTGTTTTTAAAATTTGAGGTGTTTTTATGGGAGGGAAGGGGTGCGCCAACTATGTCATGTTTGTCATTGGGGGAACTTCATGTGGGAATTTGTGAATGGACCAGGTGATAACGAAGGGATAAGTGTAACCAGAAGATCTTAAATAAGAGAGAAGAGTGTGGGCACAGCTCCAAGCGCACCCCCAAATTTTAAATAGCATTTTGGTGAAAATTACAGTACACCCAAAATACACTATAGTAACTGCCCCATCTTCTACTACATAAAAACCACTATAGTTATGTTATTTGGCCTCATGTTGGTTAAACAGCAAAGAGGGGGTGCACCAACTCTGTTGGGATGCAGAAGGCGGTGCATGGCTTAAAAAGCTGTTTGTTTATGGTGTTAGTAGCACTAGTTAAAATCAAGGCACTATTTTTGTTTTTGAGAATTTGGGCATGGATCACTTGGGGAGCAAAAGATAAAAAAAATGTTGGTCCACAGTGACATTCTGCTTTGCGCAAATGACAAAATAAAAAGATTGAATTTGAAGCATTATTTTGTTGTGATCATGATAGATAAAATGATAAAATGATAGAAGATAAGGGTAGGGTTTGTAATTCATTCACGATTTTGTGTGGGGAATTTAGGCACAGATAATGAGATGAGGAACCAATGACAAAACAGAGGCTGTTACATAAAAGAGAACATTGCCGCAACTCCAATATATAACCATTTTTTTTTCTCAGCATTTGAGTAAAAAAAAAAAAAAAAAAAGGTATCCAAAATGCACTTTGGATACTGCCCATCTTCTGCGATGCAAAATCAACAGTCTAGTGGTGCGTGCCTAACATTTGTATTATTTGGCTGGTGTTTTCAAGGTTAAATAGTGGAGAGGGGGGGTGCACCAGCTCTGTCGAGCATAAGGAGGTGTGTGCCTTAAGAAATTGGTGGCATAGTTTAAAACAAGCCAGAGAGGGGGATCCCCTAGATCAGGGGTCTTCAATCCTGTTCCCCGAGGGTCCTCCGGTGTCCTACCTGTTTTCCATCTGTACCCTGCTGCAACACACACCAGATTCAAATGATCAGGATCGTTATCCATCTTCTGCAGACCTTTGGTGAATATCTGTAGCAGGGAGAGATGGAAAACAGGCAGGGCACCGGCCTTCGAGGAACAGGATTGAAGACTCCTGCCCTAGATTATGAGATAATCTGAGGCTGTTACATAACACAGAAGGTTGGCAGCAACTCTGTCGAACTTGTAAAGGGGAATAAAAGTAACATTTTACAGAGGAAAAGCTGATGATTCTGTCACTTTGTGTTAAATCAAATTAAAAAAACAGACCATTTTACCCCCAGAGGTGCGCAGTATTAGAGTTTGGGAATCCCTCTGATTTGGGATGAGGATGATATGAGGGCATTCTGAGGCTGTTACATCAGAGAGACAAAGGTTGTCGCACCTCCAACAATCCCCACCACGAAATAATGATAAATATCACCATTTCACAAAAAATGACACTGTTAATCCTGCGCACCCTTAACGGACAAGTGAATGTACTACAATTTGGGAATCCCTCTATCAGGAGATAATGAAGAGATGAGGGTAATCTGTGGCCGGTGTCACACCTTTGCGCATCCCCATTTGTTGTTGTTTGGTTTCATCGGAGGCATCTTTCCCATCGTACGTTCCTTTAAGACGACGGAAATGTGCTTGAGAATGGCCCACCCCCAAATTCGGCTTCACCCGGCAGTCTTTATATGGTGTGATTGTTTTGGAGTGCGTGGAGTGCATTGATTGAACGGAGTTGCAGACAGCTTCTGGCTTTTGGTGCCTCGCTTCGATGTGAAAAAAAACAACAAAAATCAATAAAAAAAAAAAAAAATAACCAAACACAAAAAATTGGGTTTAAAAGAAAATAGATACACAATTGCCACAAGTGACAGATGGCAATTTCAGTGGCCCTACAATGCTGCAAGTCCATTATTGAAAGTTTTCCTGTTTTGATCACTTGGTCTTGGCCCAAGCGTCGTAGAATTAGCTGTTCTTCTTTTTCCCAAGCATGACCAATGATTCATTGAGTTCAAGTATATATAAATGTATATGAAAAAATACTGTAGAATGTATATGTCAATGGAGCAGGCAATGTGCGTGGGTGTGTATGTGCGTGTGCATGATTTTGGGGTGTTTCCATGTCCGTGAGAGTTGTACACAATGGCCAGTGTTTGTTATTGTTGATAAGGTGTTATTTATTTTTTTGCTCTATATTAAATCCGGAAAAAAAAAAGCCCTTCTCTATCATCATTTCTATGTGCATCACTATATAGAAGAAAAAAAACAAAACAGGGGGTAATGATGGTGGTTGGGTGACAAATGCCTGTTGTTATCTTTCTGAAAGCGCCAAACGCCTTACTTCAATGTTGAATTTAATCGTAACTAGAAAACAATGTGTTTGCAAAGTGAACAACTTGATGACGACACACAGGAGTCCTTCGCTTTTGGAGGTGGGGGGAGGGGGTTTACGTTTGCTCATTGTCAATGAAAGTGTTGTAAGATTTGTATGAATAAATTTTTGTAAACAACATCACCTAATCAATGTCTAATCTTTGAATTGCAAAGAATCCGTCTTTGTGGCGTGTTAAATTCGCACAAATGTGCATGCGCACACACACCACAGAAGTGCTTTGAAAGACACTCAAAAGCCAAAGAACAAAACAAACAAAGGGCCGAGTTAGCGGTCTTGCCGGTCAAAAGCGAAACCTTGAATGCACCCAATCAAACTTTGAACACAAGCGCACCACAGTACTTTGAAAGGCATGCAAAAGTCATAGAAGTGGAAAAAAAACCCCACAAAATATATTTTGGAGCCTTGCCCGTCACCTCATTGCAGTGCATATTCACGATTTGCAAATTCACCTTTTCGCGTATGTTAATATATATTTATATATTTTTTTACTTTATCCCGCACTTATTTGTATGTTTTTTTTCACCTGATTTCTTTAGTTTCATGGTTATTAAGGCCTTTTAACACAGCACTTTTTTTCCTTTGTGTTTGCCACGGGGCAGGGCGCATGGACAATGGCACTTGGGTGCAAGTTTCCTCATATTTGCAAGTGGCTGCTCAGCGGCCTACCAGGAACTAGCATGGATGCTTCTCCCGCTGGTTGGTCTATAGCTCTTAGCACTCTGAAATAACCCCGCCAATCCCTCTCCCATTGGATGAGCCGTCTGATGTCGCCACGACGCCGCTCCAGAGTTGAACATTTTCCGATTTGAGGCAGCAAAGGGCCATCTTGCGCAATACGGCGCGACACAGCGTTCTGTCACACCTACACAATGAATGGACTTAGTACTTCGCAATGCGCCCTGCTAAGCGCAGTGTGAAAAGGCGCTAATAAGAAACACCAGATAGTTGCTCATTCTGCTTGGGCTCAGGCCCTCCGGCCAAAGGTCCACGGAACACCAAATGAAACCTGAGATGAATTGAACAAAACTTCAAACGCATCGAATCAAAACGTGAACACACACCACTGAGGAAAAATTTGGAAAGACACTCAAAAACAAAACAGCATCACAAACAAAGGATTTATTTAGGCGCCCCGCTTGTAAAAAAAAAAGAAACCTCAAATTCACAGAAAGAAACATCAAATGTACCGATTGGAACCTCGAATGCACTAAATCAAACCTTGCGCGCACACACACACACACACCATAGAAGAAGAACTTCGAAAGACATGCAACAGCTAAAGAACAAAACACAAGCCCGTCATAAAGGAAAAACCTCGGATGCGCTTGAGTGAAGCCTTGAATGCACAGACTCACACCTCCGGCACACACCACAGAAGAAAATGTGCTCGGAAAGGTACACAAAAGCCAAAGAACTAAACAAAAAAGTTTGGATTTGACGCTTGGATCATTCAAAATGAACCCTCGACTGTACCAAGTGAAACCTCGAATACGCCTCGAATGCACCCGAGCAAGCGACTTCAAGACATCCCCCATCCTCCTCCTCCTTTCCTCGGCCTTGCCGAGTCCTGTGGGAGAGGAGAAAGGGTGTGGCGACGCCGTATTTGTGATCTGATCCGTGCGTGTGTGTGTGTGTGTATATGCAGCAGAGCTCAACTAACCCAATCAGAGACATGTTGCATAGCAACGGTGCACACAAAGGGGACACGGTTATGTATATGCACGTGTCGACATGTTTCCACACAAGAGGAAGAAGAGGGTGGAGCGTGCGTACTTTTGGAGTGCTACCTTTGACCTCGGCGGGGGGGTTCGTCGGCGGGGGGGTTCGCCTGCGGTGGCGGCGGAGGTGGAGGAGAGAGAGTGGATGTAAGACATTCGGGGGAAAAAATGAATGAGCTCACACACGGACATCTTTGTTTCCCCCTTCCCCGAGGAAGTGCGAGAGGGTGACAGATTGTCGCCTGTCAAGGTTTGTGCTTCCCGTCTGATGCATGGGCCCATCCACATCCTTTATTTATAGTAAGGGGGTGTTTACACACAACATTATTTTCAACTCGACACAAAAGCCGATAAAGAATGGTGTCCTTTTGGGCATGTCGGTTTTGTGAGTAGAAAACGGTTATGATACTTTTGCATTTTTCAGGATAGTCCGTTTTTTCTTTTGTTTTGACTTTTGTTATCTACATTCTGTTGGTGTTGATTGGTTTGTAGAGCGATTTTGTACATTTTCATTTGTTTTTTTACCCCACACAATACTTGGATATACCGTATTTTCTGGACTATAAGCCGCTACCTTTTTCTTCAATCAATCCCATGGGCCGAAGTAATACATGGTCGTGGCGTCCCTCGACCTACTGACTACACATTGTGTTGTGCAGCAATTGCGTGCACTTCCACAAAGCGGGAAATATGACACACTCAAACAGTTTCTGCTCAGGAGGTTCAGTTTATCAGACTTGGAGAGAGCAGACAGGCTCCTTTCCCTGCCCGGGGTTGGGCGATGGCACGGCAGTGGACCTCATGGACAAGATGCTGTCGTTGTTGTCGCGGTGTCGGCTAACTCAGCTTGACTGGCGACCGGCGATTATCGGGGCTAAGCTGAAGAAGCGGCTCGATTTCTGCCGGCTACAAGACGGTTCGCCGTGCAAATTGTGGCGGCCGATCCCCTCCTTGAGGCGACGCCAGACGTGGACCGGACGGTGGTGGCCGGAGTGATTGCACGAAAGTAGCGCGAGAGAGCTGTCTGCTTATTCCATCAGCGGTTCGACGCCAAGGCTCGGCGTTGTGTTCCCCCCTGCACCTTCGAGGCTCCGGGACACTCCAAGGCCGACGTTCAGTAGCGGCTACGGGCGGCGGAAACAAAAACGAGCTACTCTTCATCACAGACTCGTCCTCAGAAAGACGTTTCCTGGTGGACAGCCGGTCGCAAGTTAGCCTGCTTACACTCACCGCCGTGGACAAGGCGGCCATTGGCTGGGGCCCATCCCTGTGTGTAGCTAACGGTTCACCCATCATCAGCTTTGGCTCCAGGCTGGTGACTGTGTGTTCCATGGATGACATTTCCAGTGGAAATTTTTGGTGGCCTCAATCACAGTTCCAATCATCGGTGCGGATTTTCTGTGTGCACATGGACTGCCTGTTGATGGTGCTAACCGCCGTTTGATTCACGCTGTGTCGCCACTTTTCTGTGTGAGGCTGGGGGACTCAGACCCATTAACACACGCACATTATTTGGCATCGTAATGTTTATCAATGTTTGCTGACGGATTTTCCATTCCTAATGACTCCCGCTTTTATCACCACCGATACTAAGGACGGGGTGGAACATTTCATCCCCACCATTGGCCCGCCAGTTTCTTCCCGCGTACGTTGCCTTGACGGGGCCAAATTGGCAATTGCGATGGGGAAGATTGCTAGAATGAAGCATTTGGAGATTGTGAGACGTTCTAACAGTCCATGGGGCTCATCCTTACACATGGTGCCTAAAAGTGTTCCTGATGGCACGATGGTGATTTTAGAGTAAAATTTGAAACTAAAGACTCATCCACTCACTCACTATGGAAGCCTCACTGCGGCCATAAACGATAGACGATTACACAGACAGAAAAAAATGTGCTTGCACCTATGCTTAGTCCCTCTATTTTTTTAAGTTTCCCGTCTATCGTTTATTGCCTACAAAATGGCGTCCATCAGAGGCGGATCGACGGACCGGTCCGCCGAATAGACGGAATGCCCAGCTCTGATTATTTGTATACAAGCATTAATTGCTAAAGTATATTTACCAGAGAAGGGGCTGACATCGCCAACTACTGGCCTGGTGTGCAAATGACAGTTACTTTTCACGCAAATGGTACCTATATACCTTTTGACACTGACAGTTTCTATACTGAGACGTTTCACCACAGACAAGTTGATATTCACACCAGGCAGAGATGGAGGCAAACGCTCGCCCACCTAGAGCCAATCTGTAAATGATGCTCGTTTGATGCCTGAGTCAATAAGAGCCCAGCCCCGCCTTCCCTGCTCGTCCACGTTTCTGTGAACATCGGCCAAGCCATTTTGCGACTGATCGTCAGCATCTCGGAGGTGAGAGGAGGAGATTTTTGTGAGTCTGAAACCCGGTAGGCGCCTTGGGGTACGTCTTAATCATGTGAGAGGCAAAGGGGAGGTTGTGTTCGGGGGAAGGAGGGGAAGGAAGGAGGGGGCAGACACACCCATCTTTCTTTGTGTGTGACGAGGCCAAGCCAATGTGTGTACGTGTGTGTGTGTGTGTGTTTAACTCATTTACAGCCTGCATCTTCAACAAGCCCGCATTTACTTAACCTTTGTATGGTGTACGGGTCTGTGGGACCCGTTTTCACTTTTTATCAAAAGAAAAAACGACACAAGGCATATGTGAAACCTTCTCCTCACGGTGATAACGCACCGTTTTGGGATTTTATTTTTATTCAATTACATTTTATGTTTAAAAAAGGAGTAGCACATTAATTCATAAATGTGATCTAACAAAGGTAAAGGGCAAATATTAACAATGTTTGCTGTTCATATGACTTGCAATTGGGATGTTGGAAACATCTGTTGAGTATTTCAACAGAAAATTATTTGATTGTGTTGTTTTGACAACTCAAAACTCTAGCAGGTCCACCAATCCCATGAACACTGGCTGAGTAACAAAAATACGAACACTAGACAAGGGTTAAACACGCAATCACAAAGAGTCATGGGATTGGGAGAATTCAGTCATCGTAACACAGTGGAAATGGTTATTTATTTTATTTTTTTTCATCATAAAAGCTGACTAAAATAGAATAAACTCATCAAATGTGTAAATACTGTGCAGCAAATGTTTTAAGTAACATTCCGGCAAAAACAAGTTTATTTGAAGCCCAAAAAATGAACATGGACGTGATGATCACATTTTTCAGCTTTGGATAAACAAATAAATAGAATAAGTTAAAGATTCTGACATTTTTGCTCTTGCTGTGAATTACTAAGTAATTCATATTTCTATTTTTGTTTTTTTAAATCACATTATGTTCAAATTTGCTTTGAGATTACACATCAAATCCAGATTAATCAAATCAAATTCTGAAAAAAATAAATTGTAATATCTCAGTCAAGAAAATAAATAAACTAACTTTACCTTCAGTTCTGAATTCATACATTTCTATAGTGTTTTAGTTACATAGAATAACAACTGGGTTCATTTCTTTGAAATGATATGAAAAATTCCAAAATTTAACTCAATCATTTCAGTGATGAGGGTCCATTGAATTACAAGAATCAGGTCAGAATTTACAGTATAATGCCTCACATTTTCCTTTTGAATTCTAAATTCATAAATATAAAAATAATGTAAAATTACATTCTCAATGTTTTTGTGATTTGTAATTTCTAAAGTGAAAAATGTTTAAAATAATTGATGAATTATTACTTTAAATTTGACAATATAATCATTTAGTCCATATTTTCTTTGAAATTAGATGACAAATTTCAAATTGATGGCTGAACTGCTTGAATTTTTTATTTCATGAAGGAAAGATTTACCTCTAATTTTTGCAGGGATTAAATTATATTCATGCCATTTTTTGGGGTCATTTTTTTCAAACCATTTTTTTAATCTACGTGTGCCTGTTGCGTCCAAAATTTGCAACTATTTAATTATTAATTAAATGTTTGTCTTATGAGCGAATATGAATAATGTACTCTTGTAATATAATGACTTCATTCTCGTTTTTTCTTTTCAGTCTGGCTCTGCAACTCCTCAATTGTACTTTAATGAATGAACCAGGGGTCATGTTCGAGGGAATGAATGGGGTCGGTCTGGTTGCTGGAGGGGGGGGGGGGGGGTAGGGGGTACGGCGCCTCCCTAAAGCCCCATATAGTGGCTGGTGGTGTCACATGTTTCATTAAGCAGGAGACAGCGTGCAGTCCCACTGGGAGCTGCAGCAGAGGGAGACGTGCCAAGCTTTTGTAGACACGGACCACCGCTCACAGTGAGGGGGTTCGTAGCATGACGGGTAAAACCCCCCAAAACAAAACACGACCAGTCATGTTTTACTGGTTTTCCATCTCAGGAACTTGCAAGTCACTTGCGCGTGTGTCAAATGGTTGACAACTGTCAAAAGAAATCAAGACGAAGACGACAAACTTATGCTCAAAATATGA
Source organism: Filicampus tigris (assembly GCF_054856515.1). NCBI lineage: Eukaryota > Metazoa > Chordata > Actinopteri > Syngnathiformes > Syngnathidae > Filicampus > Filicampus tigris. The sequence goes on from NC_141226.1 coordinate 12,862,337, forward strand.
CTAATAAATACAAACATTTACACCAACAAAAGTGTTAGTTAAAAAAATATATAAATACATTTGATTGAAATACTAGAATATATATATATATATATATATATATATATATATATATATATATATATATATATATATATATATATATATATATAAAAAATTTGAACTACCCCAGCTAATATTAAATGCACAAGCTAGCAAATGAGTAACACAAACCGACGTATTTGGAAAGTTTCTTTCTTCCCTCTCCTCTCTCCTCCACAGCGTCCTGTTCACCGGCGGACAGCAATATTGTTAGCATTAGCATAGTGTGAAAAAAAGTTGACTTGTTTTATACGCACCGAACGGAGCAGCGAATGGGCGGATTGTGGTTGCTGCAAATCTGCTTGAGGCTGGCTATCAGCAGCTGCTGTCCGGACTATGCGTCCCTGGCTGATTCCATTCAGTGCAAGTCATCAGAGTGAGGTAATTACAAAATATCTTTTTGTTATATTGTGCTATATAGGTTGATGCAGTCATGCAAGTCACACCAGCATATTGTCGCTGTCATGTGAAAAACACTTATCTCCATTTTTTGTCATTTTCTTATTTTTACATGAATCATGTTTCCGCGTTACAGACATCGCATTAAAAGTTTCCAAAATTGGAGACAAGTGTTTTTCACAGGATAGCAACGATATACGGTACAAATAAAAATAATTCTCAATATATTTATAAATAATTTGTTTTGCATTTTTAGTTGGTGGTAGATCATTTTGACTCGGTCATGTCATAAGTAGCTCTCAGGCTGAAAAAGCGTGGGCACCCCTGCTTTAGACTGTACTATTGTATTTTATCTAAGATATTTAAATTTTTCCACTCCATCTTTATTGTAGCATTTAAAGCATTTTTGCTTTGACTTTGATCAGATTATGCAAGAGGACCATAGTGTTTAGGGTTACATCCAGTTTCAGCTTGTTTTGAATGTGTCAAGTTACAAGGGAAGAAAATGTTGAATAATGTGTATTATACCCTGTCAAAAAGTTGGAAATTCTGCAATAAAGAGCTGAATTTGCACATAAATATTTGATTTGTATTTTATGGTCTGATGAAAAAAAAAAAAAGCATTACTTTTGGCTTTTAATTTTTGGCTAGTCTACCCACCTCACCTCTGTTCTGTTGTTTGTGTGTGTTGCTAGGAACTACAGTATGTGCTCTCAAACACTCTTTAGTGGAAGAAGTCCCTCAGGAGCAGAACTACTTACTCTTACATCATCCTACTTTTCCTTAAGTGCCTCTACCCCCAAAAAGGGAACTTCGGGTGACTTCTTGAACCCGCACCACAATCCAAACATCAACTTTATGACCTTTTCTGGGGTTGGACAAATAGCCGCCTAGGAGGTCTACCTCAGGTACTGTACAAATTCATTGAGGTTTCACTGCGCAAAAAAGTGAAAAATGTAACACCAAAACCGGGGTGCGAATACGCAGCATGAAATTTGTGAGAGAAATCATCTATTTATATGCACCTTTCTCTTACCTACACGCCGCTCAGATCATTACTGTCCCTTTCCTGCGCCACGCTTTACATTTTACAGTTGACACAGACGTTCCTGAATGGGAGGAGTGTTAATTAAAAAGAAGAAGAGTGAGAGATGCTCATCGCGGCGGGTGTGATGACTACAATTAGAGCGGACGCGCAAGGTTAGGGGCGGAAGTGTCGTCTTTCAACAAATAAAAAGGGAAAAGCGCACGATTCTTCACAGGCGACTTTAGCAGGATTTAGCAAAACAAAATGCCGTAATTAGTTGGAATGCTACATGTACTGGTAAACAGGAGATTTTGTTTTTACAAACACAACATAAGAGGTTAGGGCAAAATGTAGCCAAAAATTTCTAAAGTAAGAGTGCTTTGGAAAAAATATGACTCAAGTAAAAGTAAACAGTCCTTCAAATAATTACTTGAGTAAGAGTAAATAAGTATCCATCTATCCATTATCTACTGTTCATCCGAGGTCGGGTCGCGGAGGCGGCGGCTTTAGCAGACTTCCCTCTCCCAAACAACGTTTTCCAACTCTTCCGGAGGGATCCCAAGGTGTTTCCAGGCCAGCTGGGAGACAGTAGTCTCTCCGGTGTGTCCTGGGTCGTCCCCGGGTCATCCCTCAATTGACCCTTCAATCATCAATCCATTCAATCCGACCAACATCAATTAACAACTCTCCATCCACGCATCTAAAAGCCTTTTATCCATGCATCATCCCCATTGTCCAACACATGCATCCACATGGCTACATTTGAATTATTCCCATCCATAGTGTATATTCCTCCAAATTTAGTGTCAAAATTACACATAACACAGTTTGCAGGGTGCTTCTTAAAAGCAGAATTCAACATGTTGCAGTTCAGTATAGAACCAACCAGAACATTTTTTGCCAGGCAGGAACTGTCAAAAAGCACAAAATAAAATGCGTAAACCAATAAGCTGGGCACAAAAACATTGTCAATATTCTCTTCACTTCAGAGTGTTTTCACTTCAGCCGTGCTGTTATTTGTCGTTTCGGTCGGAACAGCTCGTGTGTTTGTTTTTTGATTATTTTTTTTGGGAGGGGGAGGGAGGTTTGACATCATCGTGCTGGCACGTGAAAGCGACGACAACACTGTTCCGCAGAAAAAAAGATGCCGCGAACAAAAACAAACAGTGCATCACTCCACTGACTAATATGGAGATAAAGGTCTGTCGACAGGGTTGATTGTATGTTTTAATGGCACAAATGAAATTATCCTCGGCAATATATTCAAATGACCTGCCGCGTTGAGTGTGATGCCTTCGAGCGCTCCACGTGAGTGGGAATGAGTCATTGACAATAAAGCGGTATTTTTACACTAATCCCTTGACTATTTTGATTATTGTGTCGTAAAAGTCACTTTTCTTCAATCATTTCTTTGCCTTCCTTAACCCAACAAAGATGTAGCGCTTGTGATTGACGCAAACCAAAATACTCACGAATGCTTCGAGGGTTACAGTTCGCAAAGAGCTATTTTCTGCAAGGAGAAGGAAAGACCAAAGAGGCACAAAATTATTTGCAAAAGTGACTTAATATAGCTGTTGTTAGATTGTAAAATATGTATGGATGTGTTAAATAGACAGATGGCTCTTAATGCTTGAGAGGCATGATTTATAATTAGTGGCATCTCTCATTTCAACTCCATCACTTAACATTTCGACAGCTGTACAGTACGTCTAAATTACGCAACGGCTTGGAAGCATGATGGATTTAGGGTCCGAAATAAAAAGCCGGATGATTAATTGTCAAGTTTTCACATCCGAATGCCCATAAGGCCTCCATTTTGAGTATCGTTTTGTGCCAGTAGGAGGCTCACATGAAGCTCTTTGGAAAGGGACCTTTATCACTCATCAAAATGTGCGGTCGAACTCTGACCTCATTGGGTTGATTTATTCAAATTTGGTGTTTCATAGCGAGTGAGGGAACTTTGCAACAAAAACATACTCGTTGCAAGTTAGCGTTGCCCATCTGTCTTGTACAACTGGTTAACATTTGGTGACAATCTGTTCGCTGATTTCATTTTTTAAGGACACCTTGCAAATGGACAAAATAACCACTTCCACCTGTGAGATGGCCTCTAGAGTTATTTTTATTTTTATTTATTTATTTTTTTCAAATTTCATGTTCCAAGTAAATCTGGCTTTGGGTTTATGGAACTGACTTACTGCATAAGGATTTTGTGGCGAGCCATCAAACCATTCTCCACTTTTATGTAGTGACAAAAAACGTCATATTTTGTCATTTATCAACGTCCATCTGTGTCGTGTACATGGTTCATATTTGGTAACAATCAGACAAAATCTATAGGACCAGTCTGTCTCTGTAGGACCTCTGGAAATGGCCTAAATGACCCTAAAACGGCTGATTCGAACCAAAACCGCAGACCTCATGTGCCTTTCAGGCATGGGTGCTTGAGCCTTTTATTTGTGGCTCTTCTCCAAATAGACTACTTACTAAATTTTATGCTCTCAAGTGGAACTGGCTCTGACCTCGTCAACTTGATTCATTACAGTTGTCTGTCTCTGAAGGACTACTGGAAACGGACAAACCAAACCAAAAGAAAACCGCAGACTTCCTGTCTTTTCGGACGAGGGTTCTTGAGGCTTTTTTGTGGGTCTAACTCATTGTAGACATACATGCATACAACGTGCCTGCAAAGAATGGTGAGTTTTGATACTGGGTTTACACACGTGTTATATATGTTCATTTACCGGCCTTATGTCAAAAACGCAATTTCAACACGCCCTTCGGTTATTAAAAAAGCCCCCCAACCCCGCCCCCATCCCAACCTTATTATAGCTCCTCTGAGGTCGAGAATGAACACAATATTTTCTCAAGAGCAGCGAGAATTCTCACACCTTGCGGCGCGTGCAGATTCCAGAATTTCTCACGTTCAAATTTTCTTCTTCTCCCCAGCGAAATGTGCCCTGCGGGTCTTCCCCCTGATCGGCAGTAGCCGGACACATACCGAGCAGCGGCTGTCACTCAAACCGTCTCCCCGCAGATGTAGAATATTCATCATGGGTCCATTTGGAGCCGGCGTCCAGGCGGTGAGTGACAGCAGCTTGCCGGCATGTTCGCCACCATACGGAGAAAGATTGACTCAGGCGTGCTGGCAGGAGGCTGAATCAACTGTGTTTAACAGACAGATGCTGCACACTATTTACTTATTCATTGATTAACCCATTTGCTTGTAACAGCAGTGGGCTTAGTCAAAATGTGAGGGAATGTTTATGGTCCGTGCTGCTATTTTGCTAAGTGGCGGAAAGTCTTTAATGTCTGTGTGTGAACAATAGTGTCCGTACAAAGAGACAATTACCGTTTTTTAAGGGAGGCGGCGATTTGAGGCAGCCTTTTAGTGGTCTTAAGTGGATAATTGGTGCACACCGTCGACCCAGAAACGATCATTTTGAGATTTGTTTCTAAATGCATCATACATGTTTCAAGATGATTGCTGAATTGTGGCGGCACAGCGGTGAACTGTTAAAGCCATTTCAGTTTTCCGGATTTTTGGGGCGTGGCTAAAGCGGCATCATATGAAGGACTCTGGAGTACGACATTAGTTGCCCCTCCTCCACTATAGCAACTTGAGGGTCTTCGTGTCAACAGTTATCCAATGAAGCTAGCTAGCGCTGCCTACACCCCAAAAATATGTTCCCTCTCATAGTCCACTGGCGTTGCCGTTTTAGAGTGCCACGTTGTTTGTCATGAGTGTTTTTGCTCAAAACGAACATGGGACTTATGCCCGTTTTCACTTGTTATTATTTTGCGAATATTGCGAGGGGAGGAGAGGAGACTGCACCATGAGATGACGATGAGAGCGTCTCTCTGCTGCAAGATACTCAGCCGACTGTCAACAAAGTCAACAAGTAAGATGACGCCTACTTATGACGTAATATCAAGCGCCAGCGAGCATTACCACTCGGCGGCGTCTCATCATTAAACATCTTTTCGACTGTCTTTTGGTTTGAAACATACGGCCGCATTCATCCTCTTGATATTTGACCGCTTGACAACTTTGCACGGACGTGTTTTGATTTGTCGTGGCTCAAGGATCCGCACGCTATCATCTGTGCGCGTGTGCTCAAACTTCAAAAACATTTCAATCGAAGTCAACTCTTACTACGGCGGCACACATCCAACTGCCATGACAGACACTTCCTCGCATGCACTTTGACATACGATGGCAGCCAAAACATCACAAAATAGACAACACATACACGGTGAGGTTTTTTTTTTCAACATACGTGGGAAGCTTTAACCATGCGAGGTGAAAAGGATCAGGCATGTTCGAAAGCTGAAAGCTAGCGCGGCACCGTTAGCTTAGCATTATGTGAATCCCCCTCTCCCCGCTCTCAAGAAATGAATGACCATTTAAACTGCAGCCTTCCCGATTACAAAATCTCGCTTTCCCAAACCGCGATGACATTGTAAATGCAATTAATCGTTCAGCCCGAATAGAAACCCACCCTGTAATGTCATTTTCAGTAGACTAGCGGGGTCGCATAGAACATATACGAACAGTCGTCTCTCCACACCATGCAGGAAATGCTGCAAACACTGCAAGGATGAGTGAGAGCGCATCGATCCTCGGTCAGAACATCTTCCTCTGTTAGCAGAATTCTATTTGCGGACCAGGAAGCCAACGAGACCCGATTTGCGCTGAGTGACGTTACATTATCTTGTCTCTCCTCTCATCACGGGCCATCTATTTCCAGCCCGACACTATATCTAGTCGTTCTAGTGTAATTTAGGCATGCCAGATTGACTGAGGAGGGGAGTTGGATAGCTTTGCCAAGCCACTTAATTGGCTTCATTAATTGGCCTCGCTCCTCGGGTACGCTCACCCTTGTTACCGAGCTGCCGTGGAGGAAACCTGAGGCTTCCCTGACACTATCTGCAATACCTGCGTTAAAGGCACAGAAAAAAAATATATGCGGACTCTAGTGTTAACTAGTCTCTGATTATGTTTCTATTTTGCAGAGACACTTTTTGAACTGGCTCATTTCGAGGGACGTGCAAACTGCTCTGCCACACAGTCGTGGTGGTATCGCATTTTGCTGCATGAAAGACTAAATGTGGACAAGAGTAGTTACGTCTCTGGAGGGCCCACTTGCCAGTTACTGGAAAGAGCTCATGTTGGGGGCCCTGTAAAGTGGGCTGCCTCACTGGTTGACAGAGTTCCTGATTTAGTCGAGGTTTGCGCGGGCAAAAGTCAGCGCAAACTTGACAACACATCACAATAGATCTGCAAGCTGGGTGCACCCAGTATTACATTTGCCAAACACTCGAAATTGCTGCGCAGTTCAAAGTATCAGAGCCTCACTAAAACCTCTTTGTCCCAGTAAGCCGCCGCCGCACCAATGAACAGGTGACTAAAATCATGAATGAGTGAAAACCACACCCACCTTGTCCCAATTATCAGGAAAAATAGTATTCAGCGTAGGGCTGCTCGATTATGAAAAAAAAATGAATCAGGATTATTTGGGTAATAATTGAAATCACGATTATTCAAACGATTATTTTTTGCTACAAAAAAGAACAGGTTTAAACGTAAAAAATATTAAGACAAAATTCTTTGAAACACTATAATAATTGAAGTTCGTTTTGGACCCAACAACATTTATTAAATTGATTATTTAAAAAAAGTGATAAATAAATAAATTAAATTAAAATTAAAGTATGGTTTCCTTGTATAAACAAACGAGTTAACTTGCTATGCACTTATAAATTGCCAAAGTAGTAAACTGCTTGGAGTAAAATGCCAATTTTGACAGAATAACAGACATGCTATTCATTTATATATTTAGACTTTTGTCTGGAGCCTTTTCTGTTTTGTTATTAAAGTAATATTTATACATAGTAAACAAAGTCAAAGTAATTTGCTTCGGATAAATTAATATGCTGATTGGGTCAAACTAATTTAAATGTTGACTGTTACATACTAGCACGTAATCTATACAATACTTCTAAATTACAGTAGGCCATATATAATCTGTATTACAATATAATGACCAATGTAATGTTAGCAAATTGCATTTGAAGCAATTTGAAACAAAAATGGACACAAAAAATTTGACTTCATATCATAGACTACACAAGAAATTTAACTTATGTCACAGTAATAATGTTTAGCATGGTTTCTATTTTTGTGCTAGTAAAAGTAGTGTATATTTGCACAAGATATGTTATTTAAAATAAATCCATCGGGCTTGCGAAGTGGAGTCTGCGCCCTAAACATTTGGCAGCCTTGTCCGGGCAATAGATTATGTTATCTTTTTGAGTCTCTCCGATGTTGATGGGTGGGGGTTGCTGCGTACAGTGATTCAACGACTGAGATTTGCGTTGCGGACGACACCAAATACAACTCGGTGTTTTCTTGCTTTGGTGTATCATAACATCATCGTAAACCAAATGATGGTTGAATAGATTCGTTGTGTTGCCGGTGGATGCAGAGACAACTTTTTACGTCTTTGCTCGCCGTCTTCCACGGCAAACCTAAAATGGAACTAAATAAGCGACTTCGACTTGCCTTGCTTGTTTACAAGTCGTTCCTGTGGCGGGTCTCTGTTACTCTGTTAAAACGTGGAGTAGGAGCGTGTACAGTGTGACTTGCGGGGTGCGGGCTGGCTGGCTGGCTGGCTAGCTAGCTAGCTTGGAGAGGGAGGCGAGGCGGAGTAACCCGTGTGCGCATGCCTCAAAACAACTCAAAATTAGTATTAATAATCGTTTTTTTACGATTATGCCAATTTTGTAATCGTGGAGTGTAATAAACGAAATCGTAATTGAATTTTGATTAATTGCACAGCCCTAATTCAGCGTATTAATTCTCACTGAAGCCTCTACACCAGGGGTCAAAAACTCCGGTCCTCGAGGGCACCTGTCCTGCAGGTTTTCAATCTCCCCCTGCTGTAACACACCTGATTCAAATGATCAGCTCATCAGCAAGCTCTTGAGAAGCCTGATAACGATCCTGATCATTTTAACAGGTGTGTTACAGCAGGGAGAGATTGAAAACCTGCAGGACAGGTGCCCTCGAGGACCGGAGTTGGTGACCCCTGCGCTACACCAATTTAGCGCATGCTGTGTCATTTTCTGAAACGTGAGACTAATTGCAATGGCCGACAATGCATCTGATAGGCAGATGCGAACGCCACCACTGCGTGTAACCATGATGAGGTCAAGCAAACGAGAGCCAACAGCGAGAAGGAATCCTTCTCGCTCGTGTGAACATTTTTGGAATGCTGGAAAGAAAATCGAACACAAAATATCTTCTTTATCCAGCTGAATGACTTGCAGCCATATCACCTGTGACAAAATGCCTTTCAACTGTGCATTTCCTTGCATCCAGTTCATTTTAGCACACAGTGACACTCAGTGCGCTGCAAGAGTGGTTTTCAGGCGCGCTGTCCCAAGTTTTACATGTCTCGCAGGAGTTGCGAGCTTCACTAAAATGATCAAAGCGATCAATTTAATTTCTGGGACTCAGTAATGTGTTCATTTGTCTTCCACCGACATTCATTTTGCACTTGTGGTGCTCCCCCAAATGTTCCATGGTGAAAACCATCAGCGCTGGTCTCCACCACTTTTACACCTGTTGCAAATAGCATGAGCCGTTTGCTCGAGTGAACAATTAAGCGCCTACTATTTGGGATCTTAGTACATCAAGTCCAAAATCGTGGCAATATTCTGCTTTGCTGGGCTCTGGGCACAGGCCAATAAATGCGGACTGTTTACGCACCCATTTCAAGGAAACAGTGGGAAAGGGCCTTGTGACGATGACTGCCATAGAATGGTGCACACATTACCGGGGCCTGCGTGAAACGCAACGTGGCTCCCTTGGTCGCTGGTCCGCCTCCAGACCCAACACGGTTCCACGAACATCGGGGTCGGCCACGTAATAATAAATAAAGATGTCGTGTCGATTCATGTCGTGGGCGGACGGATTGCGGCCCCTGCGTCCGCACCTGACACCCTCCAATTAGACGGTGACAGATGCTCGACGCGTGCACACGCACATTAATACTTCGAGCCGCGTTTCAACCCACCGCCGCCCACCCTCCTCCCTCCGGCTTTTGTTCTGAGGGTGTCTGTCACCAGATGTGGCCCCACTACAAATTTAATAAAGATGCAAAGAAGCCACTGTATGTGTGTGTGCTCAGGAAAAAAAAAAAATCGTGCGCCTATCCTATATAGATGGCGCCCTTTCAACACCTCCTTAGTACAGGCTCCATGTGTCAGTAGTTAATCCCTCCCGGGACGCACCCCCCTCATCAGCACCTCTACAGATGGGTCACTTTATTTCCCCACAGACTACTAATAACGCCCATTGAGGGATTCCAAAGGGGGCCGCTTTGCCCCTTTAACACCAACGTGAGCAGCTGAATAGTGTAATGATGCAAGCGGTGGGCTTGGGGGAGCAATAGAGGGAGGAGAAAAAGACTAAATCTAACGCAAACAAGCATTTTCTTCAAGTGCCTCAACATGCCCGCTAAACCATTTATGCCAAATGTATGTATTTTCCTCACTCAGTAGAGCACCCTGAAAAGGTTGCGGGGGAGGGGGGGGGGGAATGAAAATTAAAAAAATACATATATATATAACTCCAAAACACCAGTTTAACCAAAGTACATGAAATCAGGTGGACATCTATCATAACAAGTTGTGTGAAGAAGACTCAAGGACCCAAATACGAATTTGATTCATTTCAACAAGGCAATTCATCCTATTGGGCCCAAATAGGAAGCAGGATCCTAGACAGGCGCATGCGAATTACAGTAGAATGTCCGGTTTCAATTGAGGGTGGGGGTGCGCAAACATTTTTCGAAGTTTATGCCCCCTCTACCCCAGGAGGATACCCCTTCAACATGTGCATTAATCTATTATTGATCCGCCAATCAACACGCATGTAACACATTTATGTCGGCTGGGGGGGTCGGGGGGGAGCGGAGTGTGTGGATGCCCCACGCCAGGTGGACGCCCTTTACACCCCCTCGCAGATGGACGACAATAAAAAAAAAAAAGCGATCTATAATAGGATCGGACTGAGCATGGCGTCAGTTTTTAATGATCATTATTATAAGTTGCAGTGAAAAAGGAATTGAAGCCGCCAACACCAGTATCAATGTCGATCATAACAAGAGGCACAAAAAAGATCCAAGGACCCAGGCCTGAAATTGAACAGGCAGACAGTCGTTTTGGTGCGACAGTACAGAAATATGAGGAAAAAGGAAGGCATAACAAAAAATAAGCCCAGTGGAAGAGTTATGCATAATTTTTCATTTAAAATCAAATTATATATACTTTTAAAATTAAAACCGGGCCTTTTCATCACTTTTTTTCCATGTCGTGTTGCTCATTAAAAGAGGGAAGCAGCCAAAGTGTGAGTGTGCAACTCTCGTTGCTAATTATAGCAAAACATTATTGCGTATGGGCTCTATATATACACACACACAGTGCTGCAGTGCACAGCAAAACACTGGGGGCTTTGCTCAGGCGTCACTTTGCCTTTGAGGCAGAAAAGCAGACTCAGAGGAGGATTTATAATATTCAAGAACATCTTGCAATGCCTAATCGTTGTATAAAGGAAAGATGCACCAAATGACTCAGAGTTCACACTTCAAAGCAGAAGGGTGCATGGATTTATGAGAGGTGAGCATATGTGGTCAAAATATGAATAGACCGCATTGATTTGCACTTGCGAGGTTTTCTAGACATTTTTATATGCTGACAGGCTTGATCGATGGTGACATGCTGAAAAAAAACAACTTTTGGGTTTGAAGTAAGACTAACTTCTTGGTAGTATGCCCAAATGAGCCCCAATGGAAAGCAGGTATTGACAGATGGGTAAAACATAATTGTGAATCTTTTTTGCACATGCCATACAATGTGGGCGGAATATGACTTAATCATTGAGGATTTTAAATGAAAAATATATTGGGGGGAAAAAAAAACTCCCAACAGTTTAACAGATCAAAATGAAATTTGGTGGACTTTTCAATCACTCGTGCTGAAATTGAACGTATGCCATTTTGGTTTGAAGCAGCCATTTTGTGGGCAGATTCCAAGGCTTGTATTTGGACAGCTCTTATTTGGATCCAATTTGTAGCATGTATACCTGAGAGTTGAGCAACAATAATTGATCATATTGAGGATTTATTGAAAAAAAGAGGGGCAAAAAAATAACCCGCCCCCATCACCAGTTTTCCAGAATAACATGGAATTGAGTGAAACGGTGCCTATCATAAGAGACAAACATGAAAAAGCCTCACAGACCCAAGCCTGAAAAAAATGGGGTATTTAGTTGGTAATTGCAACATTTGCAGATTTTTATACACTGACATGCTTGATTGATGGCGCCATGCAATACAAGCTATTTCTGTCATATTGTATATTGTCATTCAAAAAAAAAAAAAAAAGTTGGGGCAAATGAGGCTAAATCTTAAACACCGCGCTTCGTTAGCATGCAAAAGAGGATTTACGCCGTGATTAAAAGTGAAGACGCTGAAATATAAATGAAACGCTCGCGAGTAAGTGTTTGCGTGTGTAAGTGTGTGTGAACACATTTGCAGTGAATCGCGCCGTAAAATGAAATCCACTGGAGTTTGCTCGTCTTAAATTCAATATTCAGACTGGTATTTCTAGCAGCGGACAATTATTGTAATAAAATTGAAAGCTCCTCTGCTTTGGCCGCCAATCTTTTTGAGGGTCTATTAAAACACGTTACTTTAACGAGGCCGTTGTTGGCGTGTGTCTGCGAGCACATTTCTAAAAAGAGGCGTACATGCAAGAGGCCTTTTAAATTATTCCTAAACGGAAGAGCACAGATTGAAGAAGCTCGCCTTTAAAGGGTTGTGATGTCATCGTGGAGCCATTGGGAGGAAGGGATGCATGCACGTATGGCGCAGGGATGACGCATTGTTTGAACCCAATCCATTCGGGTTGGTTTGCGGGGAATAACTTTTGCAGCTTGACCATCCATGCAAGCGAATGGACGCCAGGATGAAAGAAAATGCGCCCAGAATAGGTTACGTCGCTGCCCTAAAGCAGGGCTTGATGACCATAGTGACTAAAACTAAAATTCAAGGAGTATTTTTCAGCAAATTAAAATAGTTCCCAGGTGTCTTAACACATCTGTGACATCATTTCGTTGAAATAACATATGGATCAAGAATTGTGGCACGTTTTACCAGAGGTGGCAAAAGTACTCTTAGTTGATATTTGAGCAACAGTACGGGAAAAAAAGTGAAAATTAGAAGCATGTACATCAGGTTAGAACACTTGTTAGAAATGTGTTCTGCTTGCTTGAGCTCTGACTAGAGCCAGTACTGATTCAACTCATTTACATAAAGGCCCTGTTAAGTGAATTCAGAAATGTGTTTCTAAATACTTTACACGTTTGAAGATAATGCTGAAAACATATCATCGCTGTCGATATGCAAAGACAGAGAACTATGCTGTATTGAATTAATGAGATATAGCATTAAAGTGTTTTTCACCGTTTCATTTTTTCAGATTTTTTTGCTATGGCGAAAATGACGCAGAGTAAAGCACTTTAGGATCCGGCATGAGTCGTCCATCCTCCAAAATCTCTACGGGTGGTCTACTGGAGTGACCGTTTTAGAGCGCCTTGTTGTTGGCCGTGAGTGTGCGCAGGTCAAAGGGGGAAGTGGGAGAAGCGAGGGGGAAACAAAATGTCAGAGGTGACGGTAGACGTTTGTTTAGGGGCTTCGTACTGGCATAGCCTCTTTCAAGCGCCTCGTTGTTGTGGCATGGAAAACCCTGCAACGAACTGGAAGGATGTCGTTATATATAGGGATAAGAAAAATACTATGAAGAAGTATCCCTTTTTCCAGGTTGTACTGCTGATATTTGATTGACAGTTGACAATTAAGTTAGCAACCTGTAGGACACACTTACAGTGTTTGAGAGCTGAAAGAAAAGCTTGATTTTCAAGATTGAAAAGCCTCATTTTATATACTTGGTGATTTTTTTTGCATCACTCAAACTCGATGACCATTTTGATAACCGAACACAACAACAAAAGTCCTTCACTCTATTCTCCTCTTATGTTAGCGTACATAGTGATTGTACTGAGAGCAATAAGAAATCAAAAGCAACACAAAAACACATTACATGTTTTTTTTTTGTTTTTTTTTAGATCAAGAGCCAGCTAGTGTTCCCATAGATGTGCTAACATTCGGAAGTAACAAATAAGAAAAAGCTTCTCAGACCCTGCTGCGTTTTCTTTCTTTCTGATAAGACCCCAAGATCTAAATCCATTTCTCAATCGTGGTTGACTTCACCTTTATCTTTTCAATGCCTTGTCGTAATTCACACGGTAATAAAATTAGCAGACGTATTTTGACAAAGGTAGTAGAAATGTTAGGAGTAAAAGTAAAAAGTAATCAGAAAAATAAATACTAGGTTAAGTACAAATACCTGAAAAAACCTACTTACAGCAACAAAGAAATTGAACTCGAGGTGGCATGGTGGCCAACTGGTAAGCCATTTTGTAAGCTTTAAAGGGGAAACTTAAGAAAATAGTCGGACTAAGCATAGTCGGAAGCCCATTTTTTCCCGTCTATGTAATTGTCTATTTTCGCAGGCCACAACCTGCCACCGCATTGACAACTTCACCAGACAATCAAGTGTCACTTATCAGAAGCTAACACCGTTGGCTAAATCACTGCAGCTCTGCATAACTTTTGCCTGTGCCACGATTCCTGTAGGGAATGTGGGTGATAGTGTTTCCGACATTGTACAGGATCTTCACCCAGCCTTACTTCCAAATCATGGTCGGTTAGTGACTCAGCCAGACACTTTGAAGACATGCAGCAGAACATGGAGCTTTTGTAGGCCTGTTTTTTTTTTTATATGCATTCACTTCAGCTACATCATATCATGTGCAGTATAGTCTATTAACACCAGAAGGTTTCACATCCTCGCAGGAGAATTGCTTTGAAGGTCAAGGGCGATACACAACGCACATTGTGAGGAATGTTCAAGCGTCTTTTGACTTGTTAACATTCAAAAGGCAGCACTATATCATCGCATCGCCCAGCGAGCGCGGGAGGCAGGGAGCTGTCGGCATGAACTATTGATAACCGAGCCGGTAGCCGTCGCGCTCGGCAGCCTTCCCACAGGTGTCGTCGCCGTGCTCGGATACTCGGCGCAAGCGTATCTGTGGCCAACTTGCCGAAAGAGTATCTTCCCAGCATCCCTCCGAGGGCCCGGCTGGAATAGAGTGGGACATTTGTCTGTATGAATATTACATTTTTTCCTTCGGTCCAACGGTGAATTATTGAAGAGAATGCACTCTGGAAAACAGTTTTAGTGGGCTTGCTTTGTAGACACACATACCATCAATCTTTTGCTTGGTGGAAGTAAAAAAAAATAATAATAATAAATAAGTAAAAGAGCTTCAAAGATTGAAAGTGTGGTGGAATTCCTGCCTGACGGCTATGCCAGTGCCGGTTCGTCTGTCTGCACAAGCAACAGATGGCCGTGGTCTTTGGGTTGCTAGGAAACTGGTAATCAAATACTTTAATTCAGATTGATTTGGGAATTGGAGGTTTACTAAAAGCATGTTATCTATGGTTATCGAGACGCCGGGATGTTTCGATTTCTCCATTTCAACCGCATTGATGAATATAAGATATTCCCGGGGATTTGTAGCCAAAGTTGACGCGGTCTGCTGAGCAGGTTGTGAATACAAACATGGGTCTCTAATGTTTTACAGTTTTCAAGAAGATTGAGGATCAAGACGAATGTGTCATTGGTGGGAACGTGCAATTTACCACCTTGTCTAGTCATACTGCTTTGTGCCACTGAAGTCCCTCAGTCCCTGGTGGACTGCTAATGCTGCTAACTGCAGACTACCAGGTGGATTCATCGCAACTTTGCTTTGGGATGGTCACATTTTTGACTTCAAAATGAATGGGAAACTGCGCTGCATTGAACACATGCGTCAGAATGAGACATGCTAACTTGCAACAATGAAGAACAAAGCTAAACCATTGTTTCCACGTTTGCAGGTGGTGTGAGACACCTAAGCCTTTGTTTAAAACGATGGAGGTAAACAAATGCCTAACCCTAAACCTCAACATCGTAACCCAATAGCTCATTTCTCACTGGGCGGCGAATGCAAACGCAAAGGATTTTGGGTTCGTAAAAGGTTGCAAATATGTTCGCTGAATTTTACTCGTTTACAAACATTTTTTTTCTTGTAGTAAGGACATTTTGAACTGTTAGTAAAACAATGACAAACAAGGACATTTCGAACATGTAAAAATATTTCCTTGTGAATCCATTGTTCCGCTAAAAGTTGGAAGCAAGGATGGCACTACACCGGGGCTAAGAGAGGCTATAGCCCCGTCAGAAATATGTGTAGCCACAGTTAAGCCCCTCCAGCATTTTATGTGACATTCTAAAATATTTATAAATCATTTTCCAAGGCCCCCCCCCCACCCCGCATAACTCTTCATCTTCCTCTTTCTGAGGTAGCATCAGAACTCTTACCCTAGCTCATATGTATCGATTGTATTTTGGTGGGATTATCGGAATCCTACCCTGCTGTTTCCAACTTTGTAGGTAGTATCTGAACCCCGACCCTTTGTTTCTGACTTTTGAGGTAGTATCCAAACCCTAACTCAACCCTTAGTTTCAGTTTTTAGTGTCACAACCCTGACATTTTGTTCCCCCCTTCAAACATAGAATCAGTATCCAAACCATTTCTTTCCCCAACTTTAGAGGTAGCATCATAACCCTTTGCTGCCACTTTCATAACACAAATACAAAAGAAAACTAATTAAGGGAATCTTAAACAGTGAAGCATTCTGGTGAGACGCCATTCACGTAAAAATAAGAAAATTGAAAAAAAATGGACGTGTTTTTCACAGGACAGCGATGATATACAATAAAAAAAATAGTGTTTTACAACAACACAACAATATTTACAAGTTTTGACACTCGGGGTGAAGACTTTCACAATCACACGCGCTGTGCACTGGGTCCAATTCTCTGGGATGAGAGCCCTAACCCTAAACCAGAACCCAAACTCTCCTTTTCCGTCTTGAACCCCAATCTCAGAACCCTAAACTTATTTTTCCTATTTGTGGAGGTAATTCCAGAACTAAAACCGAACCTCTAACCATTAGTTTCCACCTTCAGAGGTAGTAGACCTTCATGCGGGTATTCAGTACAGTACTCAACCCCCATGAGAGAGCCGTTGCATGATGTCCGCAGCTGTTTCCAGATGTTCCCGATTTAGCACTACGGTCCCTATCAAAGAGCACATTTGTCGCTGGCGCTGGAGCGGGAACATTCAAGCCTCCCACAATGCCGCCGTACCATCAGTCGGAGGAAAAGATCAGAGTCGATATAGCCTCTCCCTAGTGAGTTGACAAACAGATTCTCGCAGGAGGCAGCCAAACGTGGAGGAAAAACAGAGCTGGTGATTGTCGGCATTGGTGCAGTGCGTTTATGAGGGTTCCCCACCCCACCCGCTCCCCTTTTCATCTAAAAATAAGCCTCAGATGGTGCCCCTCATAGAAGAGTTCTCTTGATGTGATCCATAAGTTAGTCAGATAGATGAATCAAACAGAAGGAAGGCGTTACATTTGTACCTCCATATCGCCGGGCCACATGTGGAGATGGCAAACAAGTGAGCATGCGGCAGCAAAGTGATTTTATTAAAGCATTTCCAGTCTTTAGTCAGCTGGAGCTAACAGCCACACAGGAAATGGCTCTAATGACCGTGCATGGGAGTGTTCACGCTGATGGATGAAGGTGTAGCATTGATCAGATACAGCGATTTATTTGCAGTGTGGCCTGTAGGAAAGAGCTTAAACTTTTGTGAATCACATCTGTTGGCCGTTGTGTCATTCGTGACATCATTAGTCTAATGCCACATTTCTAGAAGCTGAGAACCCACCCGTAAAAGACGATGTTTTTACTAGCACTGACGAAATAGGGGGAAGAGATATTTTCCGACTGCGGAGATTGAATCCTTGAAAACATTTGATCTTTCTTAGGGAACGCTGCAAGCACCCTGTTGTTTTCGTAGAAATTATTATCCTCCATAAAGACTTGTTTTGTTTTTTTACTTTTCTGTTCCTTTGCTCGTCTGTATGAACGTCAATGGCATAAAATGGAAGGGACAAAGTCGACCTATACATTTTCTGTCTTTTAAATTCATATTAGAGTTGCATTCAACAGGATGTCATATTTGCTTCATCCTGTCGCTGTTCTATATAAATGTCGTCGACACGGAATGGGGGCATCAGTAGATTTAGTAGGCAATTTTCTGCCTTCTGAGGAAGTATTAGAGCAAGAGGTCGAGAGCAGGAAAGAGGTGGAATTCCTGTGAACTGCATCTGTTATCTGGTGTGTCATTACTGACATCATTAGTCTGAAACACAGTCCATGCCACATTGTTAGAAGCTGGGAAAAAAAAAAAGAATATATTTTACCGCCACTGACACGGAATCGGGAGAGAAAGGAGACCTGGCATTTTTCTGCTTTCTGTCATAGAATTAGACCAACATCCACAGAGACATATCAGTGGTAGGGGTGTCCCCAAACAACTTTTTCCACTTCCGATACAAATGGCAGATTAACATGTGACACTATGACTCGACGAAAAGGGTGAAAGGGACGTGGTGGAAAACAGAACTCCCGCGAAGGATTTGGGGGTGTTCGACAGGCTGAGAGCGGTGGCAAGCAGACCGGCAACATGTCGGGCACGTAGCCGTGTGCTTCCCCCTCTGGGTCCAGTCGTGGTTGGTTCATTCTGTCAAGGAATTGACATGGAGGAGGACCCAAATGCAGGGAAGTGAGGCAGGAGTGCAGATAAGGAACGGTTTAATTTAAAGAAAACCAAAAAGGCAAACAAGGTACTGGGATAGTAAAAAAAAAAAAAAAAAAAAAATAAACATGAAACTAAAGTCAAAAATCAAAATCAACAAAGGCAGACCATGCCGCTCACTCCCCCTGCGTCAGACCCCTCCGGCGCCTGACCGCCTGAAGCCTCCACCCCTGTGGCAGGCTCACGACCGTCATGCCGGGTAAACACCGGGGGCGCTTTTGCTGAGAATCTCGAATCAAAAGTGAGTGCGCTTGTGAATTTTTTTTTTTTTTTACTGTAAGTTTCAATATTTATCAAAAAATTCAATATAGTTTTTCGAGTCGAGGAGACTTCTGCTTTTGACTTCAGCTGGTTGTAATATACAACCTATAATTGTTTTCAATCGCCACATCGTGAAATTTGGGTGCCTGCATAGAGTGCACCCCCAAAATCCGGCATAGCATAGAGACATGTAAAGCACTCCCACACCGCCAACATCTTCTTAAATGGGAAGTCAACCCAACCCATATTTTTTTCAAGAATATGTTCTATGCAAGCCCACTAGTAGAAACACAAAATTCTGAGAAATATTGTGTTTGTGGAATAAGAGTTTAGCCCTTTTTTGGCTAAAAAAAAAAAGCCCCAAAAGTCGGGACACCCCAAACCAGTAGTGTGCAGTGAGTGCATGCAAGGTCTTCTCTGCTGTCTTATACACTATCAGAAGCAGTGACCTACATTTACAAGGTAAACAAAATTGTATTGCCATGTCAGTGGAATCTGCCAAGGGCTTTCAATGCCATCACTGCTGGCCCATAACATGACACATAAACATTATGAGCAATGGATGTTTTTTTTTTTCCACCAATCAGATATCAGATTCACCATTCTTACCTTTCATGCAAGCTTACAGTACATTGACATGATACCTTTTATTGCTATTATACACTGTTACACACTGACATCATCAAAAACACAGATTAAGACAAACGGTACGGACATGTTGCTGCCGCCAGCCGTGCACAAAGCCTGCACTCACAGAAACCCCCCCCCACCTCCACAAGACAAAAAAGCCTTTAATACTTCACTAATGCAAACAACTGTGGTTACATTACCTTCCTAAACTGTTTTGAAAGAGAAGTGAGTGATGCAAGAAATAAACCAATGAGCTGACCAAGCAGTGTAAACTTACCTTCATACAGCGGCTGACCAGTTCCCTCGCTACTGAAGCGTTATAGCTATCCATTTTTAACAAAACAGGCTTACTCAGATGTATCTAATCTAACTATTTCCACCCATTATTGTCTAAACAAACATCCAGGCTTTCAATCTTGGGGTGACATAATGCAGCATGCTCCCACGGAGTGAGGCAGGGGCTTCATTTTACAACACTTCTCAGACAGTTCAAGGGCCCAAGAGAGTTAACAGTTTAGTTCTCAAGCTATTTTCCACCATTTAAATTGGAGAATAATGTGGACGGATAACAGATGATGAGGGGCAGAACAATAGTATTGATTGTGAAAAATGATCAAATTGATCATAGTTGACATACAGAATTTCCCCCCAAAGCGATGACTTGCATTTATGTACACCTCAGCTCAAGTTACATTATGGAAGACATTTTACTGGCTTTTTAGCAATTCTCTGCTTTCTGAAATAGTATTAGAGCTACATCAATGAAGACATTATTCCATTCGATTCTACAAATTTCCACCTTTGGTGGTAATACTAGAGCTCCATAATATGACTTTCATATTCAGAATGGCTAAAAATCTCAACAA